>NC_142033.1:68934529-69246029 GCF_982192425.1 Myodes glareolus
TTGTTACAGCACTGTTTGGCTTTCCCCTGCCCTGGTCAACTTCCGTCCTGTTGTCCAGTCCATTAGCAGGAGTGCTGCTCTCAGCCCTCATCAGAGAGTCTTGCTTTAGCAAGCACAGCTAATGAAGGACTCACAGGCAGCTAGAGAATATGCTAAGACCATGAGTGCCCAGCCCTAATGGGTAGCTACAGCACCCCCCAATCCCGCCTCAGGGAACACGGCAACAAAAGGTGCTGGAGAGCAGGAGATAGGGCAACAGGGCAAAAAGTACCCTCAAATTCACAGTAGCAGTGACTGCCTGCACCAGAGCAAGCCAGTCAATATTCAGCATGGACAGTGAGCGGCTCTTGAGGCCCCGCCCTCAGACTGAGGACCTATTGGTAGCCAATGGCGGCTGGGGAAGGGAGAGTCATTGTTCAGGGGTGTGGTCCCTGGTAGGTTGTCCGTGCTGTAGTAGATAACCCCACACCCATGTCAGGTTGTCCATGTTGTAATAGCCCCACACCCACGTGCATGATGGCTGCAGGCAGCATGGGCTACAAGAAAAAGAAGAGGGGATGAAGTGGGGAGCGGCTGTTGGGCACAGGGGGTGTGTAGGAGGAGCTGGTGTGTTTCAGGGCCTGGGTCTCATCCCCAGCACCATGAAGTGTGCCAGGAAACGAAGCATGTACATATCATTCTTGAATACTTCCCGTCACTTCTGGGTTTTACTCATGGATTTTGGGGCTGTGTTGTTAAGTGTGAGCATGATCATACCTCCTCCCTCGTCCTGTAGCAATGACCCGTTTTTATCCTTATAAAATATTGTTCTTCATCTCCAAAAACTGTTTTATTTTAATGTCTCTTTTGTTGGGCACCTGTGCAGCTACGCTAGCTTTTCGGGGTTCCTCTTCCCATCTTTCCATGTTTACCTTAGCTTTTCAGTGTTCTTATTCCCATCTTTCCATGTCTGTTTATAGCTCTGGATCTGATGGGGAAGCTTGGTTAACCAATTATCTTTAAGAGGTGGGACCAAGTTAGGGTGTGGCTTACGGGGGGGGGGTGGGAAACAGGTGCATGCCCCACCCCGGTGCTCTCTCTCTCTGTGTTCCCTGACCACACAGCTGAGCTTGGACTTCTCGTTCCTGTTTTGTGAGTTTTTCCCCTTATAATAAATAAAAATATAATTGTTTAGTTTTAAGCTAGCCTGGTTATTTCCAGAATTGGGTTAACTTCTACATGGATCTAAAGTGTGTCTCACCGGGACATTGTTGTGGGGTTTATGTCCCCAGAATTCACCTGTTAAAACCTAACAAATGTGATGGTGGTGGGATAGGAAAGTAATGTGTGACACTCTGCCCTCACCGATGGATTCAGACCCAAGGCCAGGCAGCCTTCCCTGAAACATGAGGCCTCATCAGGGAGCCTGCTAACTATGAGGAAGCAGACCCTCAGCAGACACTGAATATTTGGGTATCCTGAATTGGACATCCGACCTTCAGTATGTATGAAATAAATCTCTTATTGACAAGCTCCCAGCCTAAAGTATTTTGTTACCGTAGACCAGGCAGACTAAGGTAGCATATAACTGGATCATATGCTCTATCCACTCTGATGCTAAGCATCCATCTTCTGATTGCATTGTTTGACACACTCCTGTTTAATGGTGTTATTGGTGTGGCTGGGTTTGCCTCTACCATCTTGTCTTTTTTCTCCATTACTATTGTTTAATCATTTCAAATATGTATAGAATTTTTATCCAAATTTATGCCCATTTACTCCACTAAAACTCCCCCCTCTACCCCACAAATCATGTTTCCCTCCCAAATTGATGGGCTCTGTTTTTATTAAAGCCACCGAATCTATTCAGTGCTGTCTGTGTGTGCATGGGTTTAAGACCATCTGCTGGGCCATGGGCAGACTCTCGTGTCCTGTGTCCCTCGGGGAAGCTGACTAGACTCTCCCTCGCCCACTGCTTTCTGTCTTGTGCCACCTTTGATCCTCTGTTCCCCCTTTATTGCTTTCGTTGGCATCAAACGAAGCCGGTATACACTCGACATAGAATTCAGGGGCCGGGATTTCAAAGAGCTATTTCTGTTTAATGTAGATAGGCAATTTTAAGCTCCTTAAATGGCTCATTTTCAAATCCATCATGTTTCCCTCTATCTGGTGCCATTAAATGGGAGCACATCGACCCTTCATCGAACGGCCATAGGACACCAGCTGCATTTTAAAATGCCTGCTGCCAGCCTCTGCGGCAGGGGCATCTGAGGAACTCAAGGTGATGTCCTCACCAGAAGGCAAGGCGAGGTCATTATGTTTTAGGTATCTCCTTCATGAAGTATAATGGCAGCCCAAGGCTCCAGACTGAGGTGAAGTGGTGGCCGCTGGAATTTTCAAAAGTTACGCGTTGCTCTCAAGGACATCGGCACGGGTGCCAAAGGAAGCTCCAGGGAGCAGAGGTTCTTCACGTGCCTTCTGAAGTGAACAGGTTAGACAGCACCCCACGCTCTCAGCCTGCCTCAACTGCCCAAGTGACAACACCATTCGACCGCACAGTTTACCTGCAAAGTCTTCCTCACCATTCACCAGCAAAAATTGAAAGACAGCTGCAACCCAGCAGCTTGGGACGTGTGAAATCTCAAACTGACAACATACCATGAGATGGGTAATTCTGCACCCTTCCCTGTCTTCTGGAGGACCCCATTTCTGGTCTCCTACAACAACAAGGCACGTTTGTGTCTTGAAGCATCTTGTGCTCATTTTTAGCAGGACTTACAGAAACATGCAGGGGTCCCAGGAACCAGGCTCGTGCTGAGCCACTGTGAGGCTTCCAGCCACCAATGCACATCAGTGAAACTCCCATGGTACCAAGGTAGTAAAGAGGCCAGACACAAACTTTGTTAGTTGGAAGAAAGAAGCTGCCGCCATCCTGGGCCTGACAGGCTCCAAACCTCGCTGGAGAAATCCAATCAAAGATGGTTAATGCTTGATCACCCGATCACCTGACTCCCTGGCCCAGCAGGCATCCCTGCCAACAACACAGAGGCTTGCCTTCTAAAGGGTGTCCTAAGGTGCACTGGGGAGAAAGGAAATGCAATGTGGAATTCCAAGAATATAGAGTTGGAAGAACACTTTTTTCAAACACTCCTGTCCCTGCCCCTGCCCCATTAAAAGAGCAGAGGGAGGAGTTTTACCCATATTCCCTAGCTGTTACTCTCAGACTGTCTGACAGCATGGGGTGCACCACTGTGGTATCTAGGGCTCAGACTATCACTAGAGATAGCTGCTCAGGGCACACAGTGACCTTACCAAGGACAGGTGGGTCCAAGGAAATCAGACTCACGCATTTCAGTTCATATGTGAGCCCAATCCATGCTGGCATCATGGCAACTTGAGGCCAAAAAGCCAGAAACTAAATCTGTAGACCTACTGAGTGCTCTACTTGCATCAGACTCTGGGATCCCCCTGTGCATGGACAGCATTTTCCTCCTTGGAGCACCCTTACAGGGAGGTACAAAAGTCACTAGCGGCTTCAACACCGTTTGTCTGGGGGCAGTGACAGAGGCTGCTTGCAGTGGCAGGGATCCTGGAGATGTCCTTGACCCTTCCAGGGGAAGGGGCATGATGCTGTCAGGGCAAGTTTGTTTTTTCATTGCACCCCATAGACTTTTGTGCGTTCTTGCTTCTGAGCTGAACTCCAGATGGAGGTGTGCTCATTGGATGGGTGGGAAGGGCAAACAAAGAGAGCCTGCAGGTAGGGAGAACAGCAGGTAGATAGGGCAGCTGACCAAGTCCATTCCCTGCCCTGAGGATGCTCCAGGGACAGCCCCGAATCTTCATTCATTCACTCTGTCTATAATAACCCAGAAACATTCCCTCATGGAAGGAGAGGGCTTATAAGACTCAGGAAGTTGGAGGCTAGCAAGAGGGCTCAGTAGCTAACAGTACTTGTGGCTCTTGCAGAAGATCCAAATGTGTTTCCCAGAACACACACATGCTTGTGGCTTACAGTCAACTGTAACTCCAGTTCTCGGGAACCTGATGTCTTCTTCTGACCTCTCTGAGCATCAGGCATGCATAGTACACATATATACATGCAACAAAAACACACTCATACATACACAATAAAATATTTTTTAATTCCTCAGGAAGTAAAAAAAAAAAACTTACAAGTCTCAAGAAGCATCTGAAACTCACAAGACACACGCACGCATGCATGCACGTGAACCCTGGACCCTCAGTTCCACAGACTCATTTATTTATGTGTAAGTCCAACCTGCTTCTGCCTTGATCCCTGCCAGACATTTTCAGGCAGTGTGCAAAGGACTGACCCCGCTGAGTTTACTCAATGTGTCCCTCCTGGTCCCTTTCCATGCAGACTGCACACTCTGTGGTACCCCAAGACACCAGAGCTCCCAGGGAGAAGAGGCTTGGTTCCCTTGTGGTTTCACACAACACACAGTCCCCTAGCTGACCTGGCAGAAAGTGGCGGATTAGGAACCCCTGTTCTGGCCACACCCATACCACTGGAGAGGTACAAGGAGAAAGTTTAAGTTCCAAGAGTAAAATACTGCAGGCTGAGAGAAGTTAGTGTCATTAGCAGACACTGTCTCAACACTCTCCAGAAACATCAGAGTAACTACCTTAGCTTCAGGTTAGTTACTGATAGGCAACCGTGAGCCCCCCATGCCCTCCCCTGAGCACAAAGCCAAGAGGCACTAAGCAGAAAGCCTTGCGGGTGGGATCATCAGTACTTCCTGCTTGCAGCCTTCAGAAAGCCCATCTGGGCTGGTGTCTCACTGGGCTTGGAGTTTTACTGTGTGCTCCAGGTCTGTCTCCTCTCCCACAAACTCAGCTCCAGGGTCTCTAGACCTGGGGGCCCAGACCCTAGCAAGACACCAGAAGGCCTGCTATGGACAAAGGTTCTTTGTCCCTGTCCATCATCAGGCTGAGCTTCTTGTTCACAGAGGAGGAAACCAAAGAGCCACAACTTCCCTCGCCCAAGGTCACACAGGCCACAGAAAGCAGAGGGGAGCACCTAGCCTCAGGGAGCTTCAGCCTACAGCCAGCACTACAGACAGGGCCCCAAAGGGAAGGTCCTGCTTCAGCTGTGCAGTGTTAGAGCAAGCCCCAGGCCTCGTGCCCACAGGGAGGGCAGGCAGTCTTCAGCCCCTGAACCTCCCCTGTCGCTTTAAATATTCCAGTGGTGGTATCGTACAACTTGAAAAAGCAACAGGTGATATTTGCAAGCGCTTTTCATTCAGCTCAAACCATCCAGAGCAGGCCCACCTCTGCACATGCTCAATGCCCATCTTCCCCCATGCTCAATGCTCATCTCACCCCTGGGTTTGTTCATAGTAGAAAGTCTGTCTTCGTGCCTGCTGAAGCCCTGTCTCGGTGCTCAGGAGCCACGCTGTGGAGTGGCTGAGATAACACAGCAGCTCGGTTCAGGAGGTCTCCTGCCATTCCCAACACAAGCACCTGAGCTCCCAAGTCTGAGGGGACTCACTCAGTCTGATGACCGCGACTTCTACACCTCCAGCAGGGACACCAGCCACAACCTTATGCTGGGCTTTTATGCACTAGCCATAGCAGCCCCAGGAGAAGCAGAGACATCCTTTAGATTTCACAGAGGAAGTAGTACGCAAAAAAATTAAGTCATGTGCCCTTGAGCCCAGCGGTGGCAAGGTAGCATGGGGAAATTAAGTTGTTCCACCTCCACGCAACAACAACGATAAACATATGTGCACATGGACACCATCCGGATGCCTGGCTCTGAGAGTCAAGAAAACTTGGGAATTGAGCTTCTGCTGACATGATGCTTTATTTCAGCGTGGGTGGGGCGGGGGGTATAGAATGAAGAAAAAGAAGGAAACCAAAGTAATTTCAGACTATGCTGACTCTCAGAAGGAATGGTACCAAAAACAAGGGGTAAATGGAGTCCCTACCTGCCACAGCAATTTAAGATGGGAAAGATGCCAAGCAACCAGCTGGGGCCAAGGCAGAGGACAGCCTT
Organism: Myodes glareolus; assembly: GCF_982192425.1. NCBI lineage: Eukaryota > Metazoa > Chordata > Mammalia > Rodentia > Cricetidae > Myodes > Myodes glareolus. The sequence goes on from NC_142033.1 coordinate 68,940,528, forward strand.
CCCAAGAGCAAACAGCAACCAGAAATGCTCCTCTCAGCAAGAGACTGTCATGTTCCAGAAACTGACAGAGAGGTGGCTAGGGCTTCCTGCACCGTGCCAACTGCCACCCTCGGTCATTCTCCCAGCTCCCCCACCTCCTCTCTCCAGTTTCAAGGTATTCCCATGCTCTAGTTGGGGAGATGAGGAACCAATTAAGCATTCTCCTAGCTGGATGCTTGCAGCACAGTGCTGGGCATGGAAGATCCATCACTACTTTGTGACGTGTGCCTGAACTGATAGTATAATGCAGAAGAACGCTGCCACACTGTATGCAATCCTGACCACCGCTCACAACAACAAGGGTGGAAAGGATCAGAATGCCCATCAATGAGGAGTGGACACTCACGTTGAAATAGTATACAGCCACCCCCCCCCCAAAGAACAAAGCACTGACATCTGCCACACGTGAGCAAACAAGGTCAACAAAAGAAGGGGGTCATAGAAATGAGGGTGTGGCATGGTCCTGTTTATATGAATCTTAGAGGTTAGAGGCCAGGAGGAGTGGGCAGTGGGGCATAACAGTGAACAGGCAAGGAGGTTTCCAAGAGAGGGGTGAAAACGGCCTTAACTAGGCAAGGATGACTGCACTCTGGGTGTACTAAGTAACTCATGTACTAAATAATGCATGTACTGCATGTACTACACTCTGCATGCACTGTAAAATTACACTTTGCAGGGGAGTCGGGGAGAAGAGGAAAAAAGGGAGATCGCCACAATGGAAGATGCAGATTGTGACTTCCTTAAACAGTGTCCTGTGATGGATTGCACAGGTACAGTGCCAGCCTCCAGAACAGGATCAAAAGGGACACAGGAGGAGAAGGAGCCACCTCATTTTTCACCACTCACCTGACTTTTATGCCTCGGCCCTCCTGGGAAGCAGGACACCCCTCTTATAGCACATTCCATTCCTTCCATCCCCAGGGAAAGTACCAAGGGCTCCAAACTCAAAACACTGCAAGGGAGAAGCGAGTGGCCAGAAAGCCGAGCCAGCACATCCCTCTGACCTGGAATACACAAGCACATTACCACCAGAAAAGCCCAGGCCCCACTGGTGCACACAGAACTTCTTTTATTCCTCAAAGTGGTCCTTCAGCCAAGCCAGGGCCAGTGCCCAGTCCCAGGTTGCCATGGTTAGTTTGGAGTCATCAGGGCACTGGAGGGTCCTGAGGACATAGCCAGGCCCTGCAGAGGGAAAGAGGACACCTCAGGCCACAGTAAACAGCACAGAATGGCCCAATAGCTGCCTGGGTGTGCTGTCCCAGGGCACAACCTTACTGCTTCTGTCCAGTGCACAGTGCTAGGCCTTCCTTGTCTTGTCCCATCCTTGTGTCTAAAGGATTTGCAAGCATGGAAACCCAGCATTCTATTTTGTTTTCTGTCGCTGTGACCAAAAAGCACTCACCAAAAACAACTAGAAGCTGGGGAGGACAGGGTTTCTTTCATCTTACAGTTTACAGTCTTTCATCAAGAGAAGCCAAGACAGGAACTCAAGGCAGGAACAGAAGTAAAGGCCATGGAGGAATGCTGCTTATTGCCTTGCTCCCCACAGCTTGCTTAGTCTGCTTACTATGCAACCCAGGACCACCTCCCCAGGGTGGCATCACCCCCAGTGGGCTGGGTCTTCTCACATCACAGCATTCAAGACAGTGCTCCACAGACAGGCTCACAGGCCAATCTGATAGAGGCAATTCCTCAACTGGCATTTCCTCTTCTCAGGAGTACCTAGTGGTCCTCTGACCTCCACTTGCAGCTGTGGCAGGGGTCTTCACCTCAATAAGTAAATAAATGTCATTAAATTTTTCAAAATTTTTATTTCATGTGCAAGGATGTCAGCCCCCCCTGGAACTAGAGTTACAGACAGTTGTGAGCTGTCATGTGGGTGCTGGGAATTGAGCCCGGGTCCTCTGGAAGAGTAACCAATGCTCTTAACCACTGAGCCATATCTCCAGTGCCTAAAAAAAAATTAACCATGGCATCCCACCCCTAGTCAACTCTGAATCACAAATGCATCATTTTAATCCACACTTTCTCATATGCTGGCCCCAGGATCTCACGCTACTCTCACAATATAAAACACAGACCAATCTTGAAAGTTCCATTCATTCTTTAAAAAATTTCAATGATTTTAAAGCTCATGGTCTCTTTAAAATTCCAACATCGAGGCTGGTGAGATGGCTCAGTATTAAGAGCTTTGAAAGTCTTGCACCGACATGATGACTCACAACCATGCATAGGCATATACACAGTGTGCATGCCTGTATACATACATACAGGCAAAACATTCACACACACAAAAAATAAAATAAACCCAAAATTTTTATAAATAAAAATCCAGGGGCTAGAGAGATGGCTCAGTGGTTAAGAGCATTGGCTGCTCTTGCAGATTCCCAGCACCCGCATGGTGGCTCATAACCACCAGTAACTTTGGTTCCAAGTTATTTGATGTTTTTTTCTGACCTCTGCAGGCACAACACACACACACACACACACACACACACACACACAGAGAGAGAGAGAGAGAGAGAGAGAGAGAGAGAGAGAGAGAGTACTTACATAAATACAGGCAAAACACACAAAAAATAAAAATAATAAATAATAAATCTAAATTCTGATAACTGTATGCTCCTGTAAAACCCAAACAAGTTACATATTTTCTTATTCCAAGAGGGAAGGACCAGGCCACAGTTCTAATCAAACCAAAACAAAACCCACACTCAACAATGTGACAATCTCAGTGTCCATCTGGGACTCACTCATGATTTTTCTGGGCTCAAATGACTTGGTTATATCCACTCTCCAGTTCTGCAGTCCACAGCACACAGCTTGTCTTGTCTGCTCTAGCCAGCTCCACTTCATATCTGCCAATGTCCTTGCCAGATGTGCCACGGTACCAACACTTTCACCAATGGCTCTCTTGGCCTTCAAATATCAGTCTCTCTCTATGACCCCTTCAACCCTGAGATTTGTCCTGCTACTGAGGCTGTATCTTCACCAATGACCTGGCCTCTCATGGTGCTAAGCCTCAGCTGCTCTCCGTGACCCCTCCATGCCTTCAAAACCAGTACCACCTGAGACACTTTATACATTACCCAGTTGGGTCAGCTTGGGGTGCAGACTCGACCCACTCTGGACCACAGCTTCTGTGTGCTGACCCAGAGGAATTCCTTCCCAGAAGATTCCATTTCACTAGCGCTGCTCTTTTATTAACCACCATTGATTCTTCCATCCCAGTTGGCCAGAAACTACATATTTTTCATTCAAAATCTCCCAGGAATGGCTCCAATAGAGGCTTTGAGGGACTCTCAGACATCCCTCTGAAGCTTCACAAGTCAGGCCCCCATTATCTGCATTGCTCTCAGCACTCTGTATATTCCAAGCTCCCAGAGAGCAGCCACTAAGCTCTGAGCACTATAAATAGGCCTTTATAGTGGTCTATTATTTGTGTTTTAATAAAGCTTGCCTGAAGGTCAGTGAAAGCAGCCACACTAGTCAGCCATACAGGCCAGGCAGAAGTTGCACACACCTTTGATACCAGCAGCCACACTAGTTAGCCACAGAGGTTGGGAGTGCACACATCTCTAATCCTATCACTAGAGAGGAATTTAAGACAGGAGGAGACAAATATCACACTCAGTCTCATTCTGAGCATTCATGGAGGCAGGATAGCTGCTTTGGTCTGTGGTAGAGGTAAGAGCCAGTGGCTGGCTGCTTTGCTTTTCTGATCTTCAGATTGAACCCCAGTGTAAGAATCTGGGTTTTTACTAATCGTGCTAAAGGCCTTTCTAGCCCAAGGCATCAAATGCTTCCACCATCCCCCAAAACAACATGGTCAGGACCACTATAGCAACACTTCTTGGTACCAATTTCTCATCTAGTGTGCTTTCTGTCACTGAGACAAAATACTGGCTGAAGCTGGTTGTGTTTACTCTCTTATTCTTTTCTGGGCCCGCCACCCAGCTCCCAAGCAAACATACATGGAGATCTTTTCTTAACTTAAAAATGACCGGCCTCAGCTTGGTTTGTTTCTAGCAAGCTTTTCTTAGCATAAATGATCCTGTTTATCTTTTGCCTCTGGGCATTTAACTTCTCTATTTCTGTATATCTTTTCTTTCTTTCTTATTCTGTGTCTGTGTGGCTGGGTAGCTGGCCTCTGAAGTCCTCCTCCTCCTTCTCTCTCTCTCTCCTCGATCTTTTTCTTCCCAGGCTTCTCCTTCAATTTAGTCTCTCTGCCTGTCAACCCCGCCTATCCTTTCTCCTGCCTTGCTATTGGTCATTCAGTTCTTTCTTTGACCAAGGGCCATTCAAATCTTTGTTAGACCAGTCAGGTGCTTTAGACAGGCAAAGCAACACAGCTTCACAGAGTTAAACAAATGCACCATAAAAGGATACAACACATCCTTGTATCATTAAACAAATGTTCTACACCGTAAACAAATGCAACACATCTTAAAATAATATTCTACAACAATTGACCCATAGCAATCTTAAGGTGTGGGGGAGGTGGGAGTTGTTATAGGTTACAATTCATCACTGGGGGAAGCCAGGGCAGGAACTCAAGTCAGGGTCTTGAAGGCAGGAAGTGAAGCAGAGGCAATGGAGGGGTGCTGATTACTGAACTGCTCCCCAAGGCTTACTCAGCCTGCTTTCTTAAAGAACCAAGAATCGACTTCTCAGGAGTGGCACAGTTCACAATGGGCTGGGCCCTCCCACATCAAACAGCAGTCAAGGCAGTGCTCCAAGGACATGCCCACAAATCAATCTGATGGGGACAATTTCTCAACCCAGACTCCTCTTCTAAAGTGTGTTTAGGTCTGTGTTAGGTTGACAAAATCAATGACATCAGGGACACTGACTGTCACCAAATGAGGAAACTAAAATGCAGAGGACCCTGAAAGGTGCAGACATTTGCACAGTTAACTGGCAAAGGGCAAAGCTGGCGTTGAATCTGAAGCTGACATTTGCACTGGGCAGTGAAGTCAGTAAAGAAGAGTTTAAGATGGTAGATGCCGTTTAGGATGATAGAAAGCTCTGGAAATGCAGCCACTGCTGCAGAGCAATGCAAATGTGCTTAATGCCACAAACTATGCACTTAACAAAGATTACCATAATGGCCACTGTTCGATAGTAAATATACAGTTGATATCAAAGTTTTTTAAGAATTTATTAGCAAATGCTCAGCAAATTTTGACATTAGATATAAGATATCCTCTACCCTGTACCCCATTAACATGGCAAAATTCAATGAGTGGCAATAAAAGTATAAAGCCCCAAGGGGGGAAAATGAAGAAACAAAGATCAGGGGATTCCTGCCCTCCAACTCATGGGCGGTGTGACCTGGACAGGCTATAGAGCCTCTCTGTGCCCATTTGTTAACAGATCCCTCTCTGGGTCTCAACGAGTTCAACCAAGTCAGAGACAGTACTGCTCACAGGGCAGCAACCCCCTCAGCCTGCCACACCAGCTCTGCCATGACCAAGCCACAGATGCCACCGGCCGTCCTGCACAAAATGGTAGGGCAGGGCTGTGTTCCAATAACTTTCTTGACAAGAGTACCAGTTGCCAGTCCTGCTGTGGCCCCTAGTGCTTGGTAAGAGCTTTGCTACAATGTTCTAAGAGCTAGGACATCTGCCAGTCCACTATGCCAGTTCATGAGACCCCTAACACTTCCTGGGCAGTTCTGGAAAAGTGCATCAAAGCCAGAGGCAAGAGCAAGATGCTATCCCTGACCCCACCACCTCCTGTACTCTGTGCTGTCCTCAGAATGCTGGCCTTCTCTCATCTATGTCCAGCCAGAGCCTTTCCGTCAAAGACTGATTCTTATGTGTATGAATGTCTCCCTGTGGGTATTCCTGAGCCCAGTGCCTGCAGAGGCCAGGAAGGGGCATAGAACCTCCTGGAACTGGAATTGCAGACGGTTATGAGTTGGCATATAGGTGCTAGGAACCCAACCCAGGTCTTCTTCAAGAGCAGCAAGTGCTCTTAACTGCTGAGCCGAGCCATCGCTCCAGACCCCCAGACAGGGTTTTGATCCGACATGCAATTATCTCTCCCAGCTCATCACTTTCCTTGTGTCCACTTCCTTTCTGTGTCCTCCACTCTCAGAGCTTGCCTTCCACCACCACCACCCTCCCCGTATGCTCTACAGCCTGTAGCCCCTGTGCCTTCAGCCACCCATGGAACCCCAAAAGCAAAGCAAGCATTTCCCCAAGGCTTTAGAGTCAGGGGATTGCTGGCCAGGTCGGGATGGTCTTCTACCCGGCAGATTAGATTACAGCAGCCCTGATGGCTAGGAGAATATTATGGTGGCATGTTTCCACAGAAAGCAGGGAGAAGGTACCTCAAATCTCATGCTAGCCCCACAGGAAGGTGGCGATACAGTGCAGGGGTCAGTGTCCAGTGGGGCAGTATCTGAGGTAGTGGAGGGCCCTCTGATCTTCTGCTCTGCCTCTTCTCATGATCTCTACCTGCACGGTGTGCCTAAAATAAGAGCCCTCACGGCAGAAGTGGGAGGCAGAGCCCTGCCAGCTGCCCTCCTTATATAACCTCCACTCCCACGGAGCAGAGAGACTGGGTGTCTTGCCTGGAGACACAGAACCACCGTGGAGACCTGAGTTCCCCTCGCCCATTACTGTTTCTTAGGATCATCAGCTTAGCTGGAGAAGGACAAGAGAGAGCTGCCAGCGTGGGCATCTGCTCCACGATCGAGCTAAAGGACACAGCCTGTCACACACTTATCATCACGACCATTTGACAAGAGTGATCCCCCAGACAGCATAGTGGAAGAGAAACAGTGTCCCCATTTAGAACCGAAATGAAGAGCGAGAGAGTTTAGTCCTCTCGCCCAGGACCTCGTAGCAGTTAGAATCAGGACATAGACGAGTCTAGTGGATACATCCCGTCACCTTGGAGGAAGAGATCCACCCAAGAGAATGGGGATAACAGTAATAATTTCCCTAAGGGAGGACCTTAGTCAGAAAACCCAGGTGGAAAATGCCTGCCAGTTCCAGTTAAGCGGCACACAGGGTTCTAAGACATCTCAGTTCCCCAGATCCCTAGTGGGCTAGATCGGTATAAGGGGGAAACCACACGAATCCTGTTGTTGCACACGTGTGTGAGGCTCTGGGAGGTACAGACAAGGAGTCACACAGTCTGGTAAGTGAAGAGAAAAACCACAAGAATGTAAGTCAAGTATACAGACTTGACAAAAGGGGTGCATTATTCTAGAGAGAGAGAAGAAAAATTAGAAAACTTGTATTACACAATCACGGAGTACAAAAGTGTCTGAGACAGGAAGGACAGCAGGAAAAGGGATCCGGTGGGCCAGGGGACCGTGGGACTCTGCAGATGGTTTGTGGTACAGAGAATGGTGGTCTCATCTCCTGGAACCAGGGACCTTTTGAGGATTTCTTGTTGTGAAAACACCTTCACTCCTGGGGAGACCCCAGCAATCTGACCTGGAGCAAGGTCCTACGAGCATGTTTCAGTAATCCTCAGCATCACAAATGAACCCACAAAATGAGCTTCCCGCTCCACCACACTTCAGACCAGTTCCTCCCAGTTGTCCCGCCCAGCTGATCGAACTGCCACCAACCAGACTTCAGTCCTGGAGAAACAGCCAGCTCCTCCCCCAGCCTTATCCACACATCAGAGATGCCCAAGTTACAGGAGGTGACACCAGGTGTGGTTGGCCTTACCCTCTTCACCTAGGCTGGTTTGGGGGGCACAGCCACGCACCATAAAGGCCCAGAGTGACAGGCCCTGCCATAACAGGAAGCTTGGGCTGGCAAGGAGCACCTTCCTACTTTATTTTGTTCTACGAGGAGTTGGCCAGAGGAATGAAGGGCGTGCCCAAAATGGGAACAGCAGAGCAAAGGCCAAGGTCAGTGTGTCTGAGTGTACGCTAAAGGCAGGTGGCTGAGCACCGGCTTGATGCACGAACAGACTGGCAGAGACGGGAAGAGTGTGCTGGAAGGGGAGCGAAAAGCCTCCAGCCTGGCCAGTGGTCTAAATGAGCCTATAGGGATCCCGCAGCTGGGAGGATGAAATGATGGACAGAAGGCCTAGGAAAGCGCCGCACAGCGCAGCTCCCTAACACGAGACCGAAAGGTCGACGGCCTGATAGCCAGGAGCACAGCATGGTAACCGGTGAGGTGCCTTGCACCGCGGAGCCGATCCTGGTACCTGTCCCGAAAGCCCGTGCACCCGGGGAGCGCCGCTGGGCACAGGGTGGGTACCAGCCTTTCTTCGCAGCGCCCCAGCCTTCTCCCCGGCGCACACGTGGGCGGAGCGGCGCGAGGGTGTGCGTAGCCCGGCAGCCGCAGCGTGTGCATTGCGTGGTGTGGGATACCGCCAGGCCGGCCTCTCCCTCCCGGTCACCCCTATAAACCCTGGGCTCCACCTAGGCGGGGACCTGCAGAACAGAAAGCCGCCGGGCAACCACGCCCCCACCCCGAGCCACTCGCTAAAGCCGGGGAGGGGAGTTATCTCCCACTCCTCAGCTCCCGGGCGTAAAGGGGGAGATTAGTGGAAAGCGGGGTGGCGTGAGCGACACAGGGGAGCCAGGGACCAGTGTCGGGGAGCGCCGCAGCCACAAGAAGGATTGGGGGTCTGGAGAGAGTGGGGGAGGGGAGATGGGCGGGGCCGGGAGGTGGGAATAAGCGGTGCAGGGCTGTCGTGAAGGGTGCGGAGGCTGGGGGTTGGGATCGGACAGGCAGCACCGGTAGAGGTGCCCCCGTCGCAGGGTCCGCCCACTGGGTGCGGTGTCCTGGGCCCTCTCCCTCCGCGGCACACCTGTACCCACCTGCTTGACGCTCAGACCTGAGCCGGGCAGCAGCCGAGCGCCGCATTCTCCGGCCGCCCCCTCCCCGCGCGTGCCTATGCCGCTGTCGCCGTCGCCGCCGCCTTAGAAGAGACGAGACAGGACAGAAAATGAATGCAAGAAAAAAAATAAAAATAAAGAAAACCTAGACCATAGCCAAGGAGGCTCGGCCCGCTTGGGACCCTTGCGCGATGCGGGGACGGCGGGGACCGGCACCGCACACTAGCGGGTGCAGTTCGGTGGGCGCCGGGCGCCGGCTCCCAGTGCGGCACCGCCCCCTTCCGCATCTTTTCTCCGATTGGTGCATCCTCCCGCCAATCAGTAGGGAGGGCGTGGCGTCCTCCCGCCCCGGGCGAAAGCCCAAAGCGGTGGTCAGCTCCTGGCGCAGGCGAGCGTGCGCATTGGGTTGGGAAGGCCTTGGGGCTGTTAGTCCGGACCTCCGACCATCGCAGGCAGGAGCAACATTGGGGAACCTGTCTCAGGACCGTGAAGCTCGCGCCCTGTCTGCAGAAGCCTCCTACTCCGGAATGGTAACCAACCTGGGAAAGATGCCGCGATGGTGGTGTATATGCCCCTGCTTTGTGCTAATGGGAAACCTGAATAGCAGAGGATAAAGCGAAATGTTCAAGGTCACAAGTGCTAAGCAGAAGACGTTGGATTCCAACGGTTCTGACATCTTCCATCATTGAGCAAAAGAGCACCAAGCCTACTTCATGACAATGCGATGTGGCAATTGAGATCTTGCAGGAGAGGGTTTAGCGAGGCAGAGATTCATTTGCTCAGTATTGGTCTACAGATATGTATTAAGAACCTACTGTGTTGTCCCTAAGTTCTAAGGATACCATAGTTGACATACCATCAAAGATGGGGAAGAGCATCCATCTCCAGGGAACAGCATCTAAAGACACTGTGGTATGTTTCAGACTCAGAAAAAAATGTCTGTATCAAGACAAGAAAGGAGACTGGAAAGGTGAGAAAGAAGGGATGGTCAGAGGCCAACACTTTGGAGTCTTATGAGCTATGAAAAGGCATTTGGAATTTACCCTGAGATTATATCACCTTGGGAAAAACTGCAGTCAGATTCACTTTTAATGTACCAGTCAGGATGAATTCTGTTGAGCTGCAGTAACAAACAAGCCGGAATCTCATTGACTTGTGCTTATACCTGCTTAGGTCAGTGGAGCTCTGTTGATGGTCATACATCACAGGTCCACACATAGGAGATTTGGATTAGAAGGCGCACCCACAATTTGCAGCGTGAAGGAAAGGTTGCCTGATACAGGTGTTTGTAAAATCAACCCTCCCACCTCAAAAGCCCAACACTCCCCCTTGCATTTCATTGGTCAAAGTAAGTCACGTGGTCACGCCTGCCTTCAGAGAGTATAGACCCTCCCCTGAACTGGGGAGAGAAGACGCAGAATGTTTGTGTGAGGGACTCCAAGGACGTCATTTACAACAGAGCAACTGTAAGTAGAGCATGGACTGAAATGAAAGCTTGGAACAAAGAAAGGTCACTGGGACTGTGGAACTTGTTGGTGGCTTGAACACGGATAGCAGGGATAAAACAATAGGGATGAGGCCCCAGTGTTTCAGGCCCATCTCTCTCTGTTCCTCACAAAACGACCTTTGGCAACAGGATCGTGGCAAGTGTCGTTAATGAAAATGAGGCTATCCTGTACCTGACCCTTCATCTATGAAAACGGATGCAGAGAGACACACACAGGAAGGACTTAGTTTGTGAGCCTGAAGATACCAACAAAACCCCGAAGATCAACAACCCAGCTTGAGAAAAGAGCAGAGGGGAGGATTCTGGGAGCCTTGGGGGAGTGAGTTTGGCCCTGAAGAGGGCTTAAGTAGTAGCGTTCTTGCTTTGAGCTGAGACAATAAGTTTCTGTTAGCAGAGCCACAGAGTTCGCCCTGCTTTTGATACATGTGTATCAGTTACGCATTACATTTGACCACAAGTTATTCAAGCACTGTTACACAGTAGGTTCATTTTTTCCCACTTAACAAGAAACCCAGTGCAAGCCAACCCTAATTTTGTCCTGTCATTTCCTGCTCAGCATGAGATTTCCTTTCTCATAGTAGCAAGATGGTTGCCTATAGTAGCAAGATGGTTGCCTATCTTCAAACATCCTATCATCACTCCAGGTGAGAGAGGGTGATACAAACTACACACACACACACACACACACACACACACACACACACAGCTCCTTTCAACAGCTTTTCTAGAAACTCTTCCAGAGGCTCCCATTCAATATGTTTGACCAGAATAGTGTGGCACAGCACCTCTGACTCCAGACGGAGCTGGATTTCTTTTTTAATTAAAGAAGTAGTTTTCAAATACATGAGAAAAATGATACCATGGAGTTCTGTTAATGGGTAAGAGAAGAAGAATGAATCCTGAACAGACGTCCATGTGAACAAGTTGCATGGTGCCCAGAGTTTCTAAAATCAAAAGTTCTCCTTAAGAAGAACGAGAGTTACAAAATTCTATGCAAATTTTAATTTAGAATATTTATTTAGAATAATTGGGGCCATAGAGATGATTCAGTAGAAAAGCATCTATCAGTAGATCTGATGATTTGAGAACCAAAGGAGAGAACCAACTCCCACAATGGTGTTCTCTCTCTCTCTCTCTCTCTCTCTCTCTCTCTCTCTCTCTCTCTGTGTGTGTGTGTGTGTGTGTGTGTGTGTGTGTGTGTGTGTGTGTGTGTATCTGGCTGACTGGCTGTGTCTGTCTGTCTGTCTCTCACATACACATAGACCACACTCACACATACACACACAATACGTGTAAACACAGAGACACATACACTATACACAGAAAGAAGCACAAATGAATGTAAAAATATTTTTATTTAGAATAACAAAATACAATGAATTTTTTCTGTAACTAGACACTACAAACATTAAAGGACTCAGAAAATAGCGTAACAACTAACTGTATTACTGATCTACCAACAGGCAAATACCATTATAGTCCTTTGGTAATTTTTTTTCATCTGTTTTGTGTGACTTCATGAGATAATGACTTGATAACACTCTTTTCTATGCAGAAAGCATAGAAATGGATAGTTCAGAGTTCCATAATGAGAGTTGAGGAAACTTTGATGCCAATAGAAAGATTATCCTGACTCAGACTCATTATGAGCGATGTGGCACATTTTCAAGATTGTTCACAAGTTAGGAAAGACTGGTATCTTCCTTCATAAATGAACGCTTAATGTAAACTTATTTATTATAAATATATTCTTTCATGGGTCTTACTCAGCCTTTGTTGTATTTTGTTATTCTAAATAAAATAGTGTGTGTGTGTATGCCACATGGAAACTGGTTCTCTCCTTTCACACTGTAAGTGCCAGGGATTGAACTCAGGTTGTCAGACTCAGGGACAGGAGCTTTTACACACTGAGCCAGCTCTCTGTCCCCAATTATTCTAAGCAAATATTCATCTTGCACCTATAGTAGAATGCAGTCAGTACTCCTGCCTCAGCCCCTGGAGGGATGGGATAATGACTATGTGACAGTATACCCTGGCTATACACTCTGATGAGGTATAACATGAAGGGGCCTGCTTGTTGGGGTTATGTCCTGCCCAGTTCCCCACAGCCAGCAAGTCCCAAAGAAAATCACACAGAGATCCCCATAAGTTATAAAACTGATTGGCCCTTTAGCTCAGGCTTCTTATTAGCTCTTATGACTTATACTAACCCATTATTCTGATCTATTTTAGCCATATGGCTCAGTACCTTTCACAGAGGGGCAGGTCACATGTTACTTCTTCGGTGATCTGGGCTAGACTGGGAGGAATCAGTTTCCTCCTTCCCAGAATTCTTCTGTTCTCATTGCATCACCTCTACTTCCTGTCTGGTTTTCTCGCCTATACTTCCTGCCTGGTCAATCAGCATTTATTTAAAATATGAGTGACAGAATACAGACAATTCTCCCACACCAATGAGGAGAAACATCTGCCTCAGAACTACAATCAGAAGGGAAGCAGGCCAGCATGTCCAGCCCTAGGGCCCATCCCTGACACCTAGGAAGAAAGAAGAAAAAAGCCCAAGTGCCCAAGCTCCTCCAGGCTCACTGAATGAAGTGACCCAGTGGCAGACCAAGGCTCTGCAATTGTGTAGTGTGTCAATCGCATTCGGAAGTCTGCTGGTGCTGGCAGTGTGTATTCACTGACTCTCGGGTGCCCTGTTTGCTAATCCTGGCCAAGGCATTTTATCACAGCAACAGGAAATGAAATTCATACAGCATTGGTCGTGGGAGCCATCCCAGACCTTGGAAGGAGCAATGCTTGACCTCTCAAGCTTGAAGGTGACTGTACCCGGGTGCCTGTGTGACTGCTGCATAACCCTCAGTTAGGCCTGGTGAGGAATGTGCCTAATGTGCTGTCCTAATAAAGAACAGGAAGTTGGGCCCAGGTAGCAAGCACCCAAGGACACACCTAGTATCCAAAGCTGCACCCCTGGCACTGTCATATGGCACCCAGCCCCAAGTCCAAGGCTCAGCTCCACACAATGACACTCAAAGTGTCCCCAGCATAGAAGCTTCTTCTGAGAGATCCAGAGAGCCACCCTGTGGTGGGAGGTCCACTTCTGAGAGGGAGAGGGATTTCAGGGGATGACGAACCAGAGAATGATTGGTAACTGCCGGCAACTCTGCAATTCCCTCAGAATATAAAGGGGAAAAAAACTCACCATCCTTTGATAACCTTGAAAGTGGTTGACTGAGTTTCTTGTTCTGCACAGAGTCTTTTTCCAGAGGTGTGATCAGGGGCTGCAGGGTTTCCTCCAAAAATTAGGAATTTGTGAGCCTAGCTTGATCCTCAAGGTCAGGCCATGTGGCTTCATGCTGGAAGCATTTGCACCATTGCATGGGTGTAGTTTGCTTTCTGTGATTCCCGTGGAAAGATTAAACAGTGCAGGTGATTGTGGAAAGGAAAAACAAAGAGCACCTTCATACCTCTGGGTAAATTCATAAACACCTGATGATTTTGCCTTCAATGTCTCTCCTTGTGTGCAAACACTCACACAGAACTTTTGAGTGAGGAGCAGTTGTAGGAGCTTTCGAGACAGGGTTTCTCTGTGTAACAGTCCTGGCTGTCCTAGAATTCACTTTGTAGACCAGACTGACCTCAGACTTACTGAGATTCACCTGCCTCTACCTCCCAAGTGTGCCACCACTGCCCAGCTGCATGGAAATTTCTATGAAGTGCAGACTCTCTCCCCACCCCCATCCCCGCCCCTGTCACACCTCACTGGTGGCTGATCTCCACAGCCTGGCTAGTTTCGATTTTGTTTTCAGTACAGGGGTTTGAGCCTAGGATATCAGATTGCAAGGCACGTTCCTCTTGGCCAACCTCTTCTCTATTGCCATCCAGGGACAATGGCAGGAAACACCCTTCCACACTTGTCCTTAGGTGCCAGGAGTCCTGTTTCTGTGAGATGTCTTCCTAAGGGTAAAGTTGCCAGTTTCTGGGCCTAGTCTAATTTTTAATAGATGTTCCTAGGACCCTAGGAGTAACATATTACTCCTGCATCCTTAGTTCACATTATCAACCCATGTTACTGCGGGCTGCAGCATTAGCAGAAAATCATATGGTGGTCTGTCCTTGTAAATTATTTTGAAATAGTGCATTAGTCTGAGTTATAAGAGCTAGTGAAACAGGCCTAAGCTAAGGCCGAGATTTCATAATTAATAGTAAGTCTCTGTGTTGTTATTTGTGTGCTGACAGCCCAAAGAAAAGTCCAAATACACTTAGCCTGCCGTACTATTATGTGCTTAGGTTTAATTAAGATTAACCTGCCTTAAAGGGAGCAATGTAACCAACCTGACTATACCTTGGGCATCCCGTGTACTTATGTACTCTTCCATGCCCAGAATAATGTAGATGTGTATGTGTGTGCTGTGGCAATCATTGGATGAAAACAGACTATGGGTTGAAAGCAACCTTAAACAGCACATATCCCATAAACGTTGAAAGCATCCTGTAGATACGGGTTGACAACATCTGTTTGGGGTTTTCAGTTCCTCTCAGGTTCAGCTAGTGTGAATAAAGAACATCCCTCCCTGTAAAACCCTGTTGAAGATCTCTGTAAGGAACTCCTCATTTCCATTTCTCCTTCATAGCGTGTATTCTGTGATGCTCGATGAGTACAGAATAAAGCCCTTTGTTAGGAGCTGAACAAGGAGGCAACCTGGACAGGACAGACAGACCAGATATGTAAGACAGGCAGACTGTAAACAGGCAAGTAGTTACAAACAATAAACAGAGAGAAAACCGAAGAGAAAAAGTAGAGAATTCAAATGTTGGCTAGTTCTTGGTCAAATTACTCCAAGAGAGAGAACCTGTCTTCATTCCTTAACGCTCTTCCAGAGGACCCAGGTTCGATTCCCAGCACCCACATGTTAATTCACAGTCATTTGCAACTCTAGTTCTGAAGGGTCCAATGCCCTCTTCTAGTCCTAGAGAGCAATAGACCCTCATATGATTAGAGGGAGTGGGAACGGCTAGAGAGGTGACTCCGTGGTTAAGAGCACTTGCTGCTCCTGCAGAGGACCTGGACTCAGCTACCAATGGCCACATGGCAACTTACAATCATTATAACTCCATTTTCAAGGAATGGAAGCTGACACCCTCTTCTGACCTCCTTGTATACCACGCATGCATGCGGCACACAGGTACTTGCAGGCAAAGCACTCATTCACTTAAAATAAATCTTTTCATAATTAAGAAACAAAAAAAGCAATTGGGTGACAAAGGTGACTCCATAAAGATACTTTATGTAGAAAATTTTCCTACCATGTGTCATATTGCAAGAATACCAGAAAAGCCATTTAAAAATGCCTTCTCGGACTGGGACTGAAAGAGGACGTGATCTAACCAGACTCTCCGAATTTGGCCGGATTCTCTGACTGTGGCTGACCCGAAGTCTTTCTGAAAAGCCATTGACTATGACACTGGGACCTGTTTCCTCTACATATAATGGATTTTGGGGATCCAGTCTGTTTGGACACTCACCTTCCTGGACCTGGAGGGAGGGGGAAGGAACTGGAACTTCCCACAGGGCAGGAAACCCTGACTGCCCTGGGGGACGAAGAGGGAGGAGGAGGGGGAGTAGGGGGAGTGGGAGGGTGTTGGGAGGGTGGGTGGAAATGGAAACTTTTATAATTTAATAAAATTTACAAAAAAATAAAAATAAAAAAAAAATAAAAATAAATAAATAAAAATGCCTTCTCCAAAGGCCTGTAAAAGGCTCCCAGTGCAGTCAGTTCTACCTCAAAAGTAAAACTCACAAAACCAAAGACAGTGAGATTATACCACACAATTCAGCTGGTATAGACCCAAGACAATTCCAAAGAAACTGCTATTCTTTCATCACTGTTCCTCAAGACAGTGAGTTCTCGTTGCCCTTTGTGAGAGCGGGTGGACCAAAGGCATTACTGTTAATCTGCACGTTCTTGTCGCTCTCAGTGCACTCAGGCGTGTAGAATAAGCATTAGGGACCAGCATCCCCTTAGACCACAGCATCCGAGGACCATCCCCTGTGAGTCTCCCCTCAGTGTGTTTGTCTTTCTCACTCCATGTGCAGGAAGTTGTGGCTATAAATGTAACTCAAATTTTTACACCTTTAAAAATTCCTATTTTTTTTAACCTGGGGCTTGAAGAGACAGTGTTTTAAAACATATTGCAACAAGGCAACTTGAGCATTTGTGTTTCTGGCCATGCTCCTCCAGAGCAGGACACATGATCTTTGGGGCAGGACGGTTCTTGAGTAGGGAAAGAGGCTACGTACCAAACAAAGCATAACAGCATCCCCAGCCTTGACCCCCAGGGTGCTGGAGTGTCTTCCCTTGTGGTGTAGCAACCAAAGATGTGTCTGGACAGGGAGAGCAAAGTCGCTCCCAAGGAAAACCACGATACAAATGTGTCTGCTGTAGAAGAGGAATGGCTAGCAAGTCCATAGGGGTGTGAACATTGTCAGCTTTACAGTGCAAAACAACCCTCTAAGACGTGGATGCCAGTTTATCACATAGCAGCTACAGAATAAATGTGTGCCATCCCCCTGTTGTATCCCCCACACCTTCTGGATGCCAGTGCTGGGCTGAGATCTGCTCCACACATGTCTTCTCTCATGTTGTTATGGGTTCCTCTGCATGAATGAAAACAGTGCCTTCAATGTAGTCAATGATTGCAATGCTTTTCTCTGTTCTGTGAGTGTGTGTTTTAATAAATTCTCAGTCTTGAAGCAATAACAGAATATATCCCCATATATCCTCAGGGTACACTCAAATTTTTATCTCAAATATTAATGTCCCTGGAACTTGAGGTTTTGCACATTTTTATTTTATTACATCAGTGTGTGTGTGTGTGTGTGTGTGTGTGTGTGTGTGTGTGTATGATACATATGTCATGGGACATGTGTACAAGTCATAGGACAATATTGTGGGATCAGCTCTCTCTTTCTACCTTTACATGGGCTCCAGGGATTGAACTTGGGTCTTTGAGCTCTTGCAACCAGTACTCTGATTTGCTGAGCCACGTCTAAGACCTTATGAATGACGAAACCAGTGTGAGACTGTCTTTCCCAGAGGAGATCCGCTGCAGCACCAGCAATGCTTCCTTAAGGCTCTGTCCTGTGTCTGGCCTGGAACACGTGCTGAGTTTCCCTCCCATTTCATTTGTCTACTCGGTCTCTTGCCACATTGTCCTACCCAACAGTCACAGCACCTCACCTGGCTTGTTCTTCTTCTCAGAGCATGGAAGCTGTTCTTAACCCTTTGCTCTCCATATAGATTTTGGAATTTGATTGGCAGTTTTTTTGCAAAGAGCTGTGTTAGTGTTTGATCAGTTCTGCAATGAATTGATCACAGGAGAGAGAGAGAGACAGAGACAGAGACAGAGAGACACATAGAGAGAGAGAGACAGACAGAGACACAGACACAGAGACAGAGAGAGTTTACAGATTGCATCTCCTGGTTTTGAGACCTGCCATTTCCCTCCCCTCCTTTATTCTTGTCTCTGTTTCATGTGTATGTGTGGGCATATCTACAAGTTAGCATGCATGTAGGAACCATATACCTTGGTTTTTGAGACAGGGTCTCTCCCTGGAACTTGGGGCTCACTACACTAGTTAGCCAGTGAGCCCAGGGATCCTCCTGTCTCTGTCAGTGCTGGATTCCAGAGGCACTGCACCTAACTTTTTGTGTGAGTGCTGAAAACAAAATTGAAGTCCCAATGATTGTGTGTTTGTGTGTGTATGTTTTTGTGCATATGTTCATGTCTGTGTGTTCATATATGTGCATATATGTTTGTGCGTGTTTGTGTGTGTGTGTGTGTGTGTGTGTGTGTGTGTGTGTGTGTGTGTAGGCTATAAGTTCAATGTTGGATGTCTTTCTTGACTCCTCCCCACAGTTTCTCACTGAACCTGGAGCTCACTGTTTCAGCTAGACTGGCTGGCCAGAAGGCCCCAGTGATCCTCTTGACTCTGCCTTCCCAGAACTGGAATGATAAACATATACCACTATACCAGCTTCTTATGTGAGGGCTAGGAGTCTGGACTCGGGTCTTGTGCCTGCATGGCAGCGCTTTGCTGGCTGCACTATCTCCCCAGCTCCAGTCTCTTTAACTTTTGACATTTCCACAGCTATATGTGCCGTGTCATTGAATTCTTAATGTGCATGATCAATAACAAGTCTGTTTTCAAGTATTTGTTTGCTTCTTATTTATCTTCATGTTTACTCAACACAAGACATTTTTAATTGGGTTTCATTTTAAATAGTGAACATTTCTCTTTTATGTATTTATATCATATATTCATACAATAATGTAATTTTTGTCCCAGTCTCTTGTCTTTTCATTATTCAGCAATATCTTATGCTTTTGCTATGATAGCTCAGAAATCTTTGCCTAACCCAAAGCCATATCATCTTTTTTCCACTTACTGCTGGAAGTTTTTCAGATTTAAGCTTTTAAATTTAGATCTGCCATTCATTTTAAAGAATGTTTTATAAGTGGTTCAAGGTTTGACTCAAAATTGATTTTTCATGTAGTTAGCCAATTGTCTCGACACCGTTTGTTGAAGAACACTATCTGTTCTCTACTCAATTTTCTTTGCATCTTTGTCAAAAAAAAATCAATCTCCCACATGTGCGTGAGTTTATTTGTGTGTATCCTGCTCCATTGATCTGTCTGTGTGATATCAACACCATGTTCATTTGTAAGACTCTAATACCTTAAGCAATATTTCTCTGACTGCTTTGGCTATTTCCAGTGGGGTAGAAAATGTGTCTTCATGTGCACACATGTTTGGGGGACGTTGAGCTGTTTAGTCTTTGTTTTCATCAAATTTAGAATTTCTGGAACTATTTATTCCAGTGTTCCTAATGCCCCCCTTCCAAAGCTGACGTGCCTAATCTCCCGTGAGTACCCCTCAAGCCCCTTCCCCTCCCTGCATCCCTTCCCCTCTGCGTCCTCTTAAGGAGTCTCTGATGCCCCATGTTCATGGCCACTATGTCTTAACTGATGTAAAGCTAATCCAATGCATGTTCCATTTCTGAAATGGTGTGTCCGCTCCAGAAGACCCATTTCTGAGATGCTGTGTCCGCTCCAGAGACTCATTTATGAGATGCTGTGTCCGCTCCAGAGACCCATTTCTGAGATGCTGTGTCCGCTCCAGAGACCCATTTCTGAGATGCTGTGTCCGCTCCAGAGACCCATTTCTGAGATGCTGTGTCCGCTCCAGAGACCCATTTCTGAGATGCTGTGTCCGCTCCAGAGACCCATTTCTGAGATGCTGTGTCCACTCCAGAGACCCATTTGCCCGTGGTTTCATCTTTATTTCTTCACTCATTCCGCATTTCTCTCTATTCCAAATGCATAGCAACAGCTTCTCCACAGCCTTAAATGCCAGCTCCTCCTCTCTCTTCTACCTAGAAGTGTCCTTGAGTTTATTTCCCCACCTATTTTCTTTCTTTCTTTCTTTCTTTCTTTCTTTCTTTCTTTCTTTCTTTCTTTCTTTTTTACAGGATCTCTGGTAGCCTAGGCTGACCTTGAACTTGTGACCTTTCTCCAACACTCCCCAAGAGCTGGAATTACAAGCCTGATCACAAACCAATGTGCCCAGTTTATTCAGTACTGAGGATGAGCCCAGGGTTTTGCACAGGTCGGGCGAGCACTCTACCAGCAGAGCCACATACCCAGCCTCTGCTCACACTCTCCCGTTTCCATAGGTGTCTAGGAGTTTCTGATGGATGCCAGCCTTATGATTTATTTGCTGAGTGCAGTTTTGCTTTCTTCCTTAAATCAGCTTGATCTTGTTTGTTTTGAGATAAGAGTCTCGTGGATGTCAGGCAGATCTCAAACTCACTGTGTAGCTGAGGTGTGTTGACTGACTCTCCTGCTTTCAGAACTGTGGTGGGGTGGGACATCATGTCAGAAGGCCTGTGGTGGGTGGACATCAGGGCAGAAGGCCTGCAGTGTGTAGGACATCATGTCAGAAGGCCTGTGGTAGGGTGGGACATCATGTCAGAAGGCCTGTGGTGGGTGGTACATCAGGACAGAGGCCTGTACTGGGGAGGGACATCATGTCAGAAGGCCTGTGGTGGGGTGGACATCATGTCAGAAGGCCTGTGGTAGGGTGGGACATCATGTCAGAAGGCCTGTGGTAGGGTGGGACATCATGTCAGAAGGCCTGTGGTAGGGTGGGACATCATGTCAGAAGGCCTGTGGTAGGGTGGGACATCATGTCAGAAGGCCTGTGGTGGGTGGATATTAGAGCAGAAGGCCTGTGGTGGGGTGGACATCAGGACAGAGGCCTGTACTGGGGAGGGACATCATGTCAGAAGGCCTGTGGTGGGGTGGACATCATGTCAAAAGGCCTGTGGTAGGGTGGGACATCATGTCAGAAGGCCTGTGGTAGGGTGGGACATCATGTCAGAAGGCCTGTGGTGGGTGGACATCAGGGCAGAAGGCCTGCAGTGTGTAGGACATCATGTCAGAAGGCCTGTGGTGGGGTGGACATCATGTCAGAAGGCCTGTGGTGGGTGGACATTAGAGCAGAAGGCCTGTGGTGGGGTGGACATCATGGCAGAAGGGTTGTGATGGAAAACTGCCTACCTCGTGGCAGTCGGTAAGCAGAAGGCCACAGGAAGGGCTGAAGACATAGCCGCTCTCCCAGGAAATCTGTCTAAGGATCCATTCCCTCCAGCTCAGCCCCACCTTCTCATTTTCACTCCTCCCACTATGGCCAGCAAACTATAGCAGGATGAAGGAGCAAGTCCGCTGACAGAGCCCTCATAAGCCAATCTCACCCTAAAGTCCCACTTCTGAACAGTGCTGCATTCAGTACCGGGCCTGAACTAAAGAATCATAGCGGACACTTCCTCCCCCACCATAACACAAGTCCCTTAGCTCTGACACCTGCAGAAGTCCTCAGTCACGACAGCTAAGGCTCTTGCTGGGCTCTTCCCACGCTCACACTTTAAGAGTGTGAACAAAATTCCCTAAATCCTCTTCCTTACAGGTATGGTTATTATCCCCACTTAAGAGGCATTGAGATTGAGCCTCCAGGGATGTGAAGACACCAGTCTGAGATCAGTCAGCAGAGATGATCCCAGATTGTTGGACTACAGGGATGTTATCTTGATGTAGGCAACCTCGTAAACTCACACAAAGAGCCTAAGAACTCAAGATTACTCCTAACACAAGTTGGCCATTAATACACAAACATGGAAGGGATACCTATGGAAGGGGACGGTGGAGGGGAAACTCGCTTTTCGAAGTGTTTGAACTATCCTTTAAATTGTATATTTTTTAATATTAAGGAGATACACCAAAGTATTAATAAGAGTATACCGGCAGAGAGACTCTGCTCTGAGCTTTAATTCCACCACTAGCGATCATGTAGCACGTATTCTTATGAGATCAGGAAATATAAAAAGACGTATAAATAATTTAGAAAGGAGACTTCTCCAGATAGCTCCCTGTTGACAACAGGAGAGATCTGCAAGCAACAAGACCCATGTCAGATGGGGCGGGGCTTCAGGCCCTCTGCCGGGGGCCCTTCAGCTTTTTCCAAAAATCGGAAGCTTCGAGCACCAAACGACCACACCCCAGGGCATAGGAGGAGAGTGCCGATTTCCTTCTTTCGGCAGGGCGCCGCCCATTGGAACCCGGCACCCAGACAGCAGCCAAATTCAGCCGCTGGACTTGGCTCTGTGCCGCCTCTGTCGCGAGAGCCAGGGGAGGGAATGAGGTGGCCTCTGGAACAAACAAGGCACCCCAAGTAGTCTCCAGGCTCCTCATGTGACTAGCCTTGCGCCCCTATCGGAGTCCTTAGCTCCACGAACTCCACGCTCTAGCGAAGCAGTCTTCAGGACGCTGGAGCTGTCCGCCGCCTGGTGCTGAAGGGGAGAGGAAAATTAAAGATGGCTTGCTGCCATACTGGCCACAGGGCGCGTCTTGCACTGCTTGAGGAGCGAAGTGGCACGCGATGCTCAGCTGTTTTGCAGCACGCCCGCAGCGTCCTGGCAGAAGGATTGACCCAAATCAGCGTTTTTTAAAAGTGTCTAGCACCTTGAACCTGAGTTGGAACCCACATTAGTACGGTTCTGCCTTCCAAACCAACCATGCAGATGTTGAAAAGGACATGGAAAAGATTTGGGTTACTTTCTGTAATTTTCCTTTACGCAGCTGCCCCTCCCGCGTTGGATGGTTCCATGTTTGGGGTGTACCTTAGAGTGACAGTCATCCCTTGTGCTGCCTGCTTCCTGGGTGCCACACATGGCAAAAACCAAGTTGAACTCAGTGGCCCCCTCTTGGTAGTCCCTCAGTCGCCTCACAGGTGAAAAAGAGGCCTGGAAAGATGTGACTGCTAGGTGGCAGCACTGATTCACGCTATACTGCTCTATTCTAAAGTATGGTCACTGCAATGTCCAGCCGCTCTGCAGGCCTGGGCTCCAGGGCAGGCCACACACTGGCAATGTTGGGCACTTGAGGGACTCAGTTTGCTCAAAGTTAAAACAAGAGTGACCATTTCTTGTATTCTACCTTCTTCAGTTCACTTTGCTATGCCCACTACTGCTTCTCTCATCTGTGTATGACTTGGCACACCCTCATACTAATGTCTGTCCACGGAATAAATGGACAGGCCCAGGGCAGCCAGCCACCTGTGTTCTTTCCCGGTGCTCATCAAACTTGGGCCATTGGGAAAGGGTCAAACTGGGGGAGATACAGGCAGGTCCTGTTAGAGTAAAAGTCCAGGGTGTGGTGAGTAAGGAGAGGATTTTTATTTGTCAGTGAGGTGCCTGGGGAGATGTGGAGAGCAGGTCGGGAGAAGCAATATTTGCCTTCCAGTGCCTACATCAATGAACTTGTGTCTCCTTCTGTCCAATGGATATGCTTGTGTGTTGTTATAGTAAAGGAGTAGAGGTGAAGATTACTTGGGAAAAACCGTCTGAAGGACCTGGTCATGCTGGGAGCGTTGTTGTTTTGTTTTGAGCTTCGGGTTTGTTTTTCTTTGTTTTGTTTGAGGTTTGGGGGTTTGTTTTGTTTTTCAATCCCTGCCTTTTAGAGCTAATTCCACAGGCTGGATGAACTTCAGGTTGCAGATGTGGGACCGGGCATTATAGAGCCTCGGATGTCAGGCTGGAGTGCTTGGGCTTCATGCCAAAAGTGGTGGGAGCTGCAGAGGGCACAAGCATGCCAGAGGCAGGGAGTGCTTACGGAAAAGGGTCCTCCACGACTGGGGGCAGCCATGGAGAGAGGAACATTCTATCAATCCACCCGTGTAAATTGTTTTTCTCATTACTGTGATAAGATACATAGCAAAAGCAACTCTCAGGAGAAAGAGTTTGTTTTGTCTCAGAGTTCTAGGACACAGGTCATCAAGGTGGAGAAATCCTGGGAGCAGGGGTATGAAGCAGTGGTAACGTTGAGTCCATAGTCAAGTATAAGGCCCTGTCTTCCCTGTTCCTCGAGGCCAAGCACAGGATGCAAGAACTGTTTACGCTACCAGTTTAGCTTCCTCTGCTTGATTCTGCTAGCCAGAGGGGATTAGCATAGAGCCTTATTTCCGTCTTTGCTGTGGTAATTTCACCTGCTAAGGAGGGTTCTCACAGGCGCCCTGAATCTCCTCTCTGTCTGTCAGGTAT
Organism: Myodes glareolus; assembly: GCF_982192425.1. Taxonomy (NCBI): domain Eukaryota; kingdom Metazoa; phylum Chordata; class Mammalia; order Rodentia; family Cricetidae; genus Myodes; species Myodes glareolus. Next base: position 68,964,550 of record NC_142033.1, read on the forward strand.
CCCAGCTCGATACCCCCTGCCTGGAAGCTCCTGCCACTCGGGCGCCAGGCGCTCAACACCGTGATCTCACCTCTGGCTGGGAGGGGTTTCCATTGTTGGGGCCAAAGGGTATTTTAACCCCGGATTAAGTTAAATAAACGGGCATTCTCCTCCTCTTGAGAATGACTCGAACTCTATATCTGTGTGTGTGTGTCTTGTGTTTTAACCCCTAGGACCTTATCCAGCTCGTGGAAGGCATGGAACCGAGGTCCATACCAGGTGGGTGGTGATGCAGACCCCATGGCGTGGAACGTTCACCACAGTCAAGGAGCAGAGAAAATTGAATATTGCTGCTTAGCTCAATCTGCCCTTTTTATTTAGTCTGGGACCACAGCTCAAGAGATGATACTGCCCACATTTAGGGTAGGCCATCCTACTTCAATAGTCACAGTCTGGAAAAACCCTCACTGAAACACCATAGACACATATATGTTTCTATAGTAATTCTAAATTAAGTCAAACTAAGGATGGCTATTGATCTTCACACCATCTATATCACAGGCTCTCCCTTTGACTCAGCACACACATGTAATATGCGGAGACCATGATTGCCCTCTGTACCTATTACTGGGCTGTGAATGCTCATGTACTCATGGTACAGACACTTCCAGCAGACATGCTTGGGGTACACTGGCACAGAGGCCACTAAGATATACTTGTAGCCAAAAAAACAAACAAACAAATAACATACTACCTAGGGCAGCATGCCTAGGGTACCAGTGTCTAGCAAAGGAGTTATAGGGTCAGACTCACTCTGGATCTTTGAGAGGGGCCAAGGAGAAGCCCAGCCTCCAGGGAAACCATGACAGGCTGCTGGACCAGGGCGGGGCTGGCTCTGCCTCTCCCACCATCCCTTGACCTTAACCTCTGAGTCATACTCATGAGTTACAACCCAAACCCAAAATTCCATAAACACATAAGGCATAGTTTCAGCAATGGACTCCTGGGCCTTGCCTAAGCTCAGGTGTGTGTGGACAGAAAAGCAAGAGAAGGCCAGGCTAGGGCCAGAGCTCTGGGTTTGGTTGTAATTATTTGTGCGTTTGCTCTTTCCATAAGTTTCCTGCTTTTTGGTACTCTCTGAATGATTGGCAGAAAACTGTGCTTTGGCTTCATAAGGGCATGGATATGATGAGGTCACCTTTGAGGATGCTTGGTGTGGGATACCCTTCTATATGCTATGAATATGTTTTATTACCATTGATTATTAAAGAAGCTGTTCCAACCAATGGCTTAGGAGAGTAAAGCCAGGCGGGAAATCTGAACAGAGATAAAGAAAGTAGGCAGAGTTAGAGAGACACCATGTAGCTGCCAAAGGAGAAAGATGCCAGCCACCAGCCAGAAACTTACCAGTAGACCACAACCTTGTGGTGATTCACAGATTAATAGAAATGGGTTCATCTAAGATGTAAGAGCTAGCTAAATATGCGTGAGTCATTGGCCAAATAGTGTTGTAGTTAATATAGTTTTTGTGCTGTTATTTGGGTCTGGGTGGGCAGGAAACAAACAAGCAGCCTCCACCTACAGATGCTCCCTTCAGAATTGTTCAGTGTGAAGGGCCTTGCTGTGGCGTAGGGTATGTGGGCAGGTCCTGGGCTGACTGTCAGGAGACTTGAGTTCAATACCTTGCACGTGCTTTTCCCGCCTGTGTGGTTCTAAGCCTCCCGTGTCTCCCCACACCTTAGTATTTCCATCTACATATTAGCTCCTGCATGTGGCTGGGGAGACAAGCCACGGTCATGTGTATACTGATTGACCAGAGCTATGCAAAGCCCCACCACCACCTCCTGCCCTCCTGTAAGCAACAATGAGGCCGTAGCCCAAGCCAGCCGCCTTCATGCTGTGTCATCATCGGCTTCAGCTGTCAGCTTGACCCCAACCTAGAGTAACTTGGGAAGAGGGACTCTCGGCTGAGGAACCGCCTCCAGCATTGACCTATGGGCTTGTCTGTGAGGCGTTTTCTTAACTGCTAATTGATGTAGAAGGGCCCACAGCTCTGTGAGTAGTACTATCCTTGGGAAGCTTGGCCTGGCTTGTATAAGGAAAGTGGTTGAATTTGAGTCTAAGAGCAAAGCAGTGGTTTTCTGCTTCAAGCTCTTGCCTTGACCTCCTGCCTTGGCGTCCCTTCCTGATGTATTATAGCCTATAAGATGAAATAAAGCTTCGTCTCTACATGTTGTTTTTGCCAGTGTTTTTTTTTTACAGCAACATAAACAATTGAGGACATGTAAAACATCACAATCAGTATAATCAACCATACCCCTTCTAGCTCACTACTCTGATAGCCTTACCGTGTGTCTCATGGTCCAAGGTAGCTGCTGAGGACCACCATTCAAATCTTCTTTCCATCTTAGGAAAGAGATAAGGATTATAAAAGATCCCATATCCTTATAATGATGTTCTAGAAGTTTAACACTATACTCCAGTTTAGTCTTATTGGCCAGAGCTTAGTCACATGACCCCGTTCGCCAATAATGGATGCTGAGAAGCATAATTATCCTAGGTGACCATATGAGCACCTAAAATTCAGGGCTCGGTTGCTCCTGGAACAGGGCAGATAATAGCCAGATTGGGCTTCTCAGCCCACAGACACCTAGGACCGAGAACACAGTGGCAGCGCAGCTCAGTCTGATTCTGACAAAGGTTCCTCTTCTTAGATTGCAGCAGGCCTGTCTCTGCACCTGCACATGACAATGGGGGGTGGGGTGTTCTAACAAGGACATACATATGGGATTAGGGCACCATCCTTAACCTTAACTACCTCCTGAACACCCCATCTCCAGACGATGGGGGTCAAGGCTTCCACATGAAATAAGGGAAACAGAATTCACTCTAATGCACAGGAGCAGTTCATTTCCAAACAAATGAGCTTGGAGCCTGACCAGAGGCAGGGCTATGATGTGTGAAGGCACGACCCAGGCTTGGCAGTCTGCTGTGAGGTGGCTGTACTTCTGTAGAAAGCATTCCCATAGCTCAAAAAGGCAGAGCACCACACGCTTCAGGAAAAAAAAACAAAAAACAAAAAAACAAAAAAAAAATATTGTCCACATAGCAGAGGCCAAGCCTGACCTACCGAGGAATCTGTAAAACTTCACAAGACACAGCTTCTCCCTAGCCATAACTCATCGTGTGGGCTCTCCATTGAGTGGCATGGGGTGCTGCATACTGGCCCAGGCTCCTCATAGAAGCCTGTCTGTTAGCTTCAACCTGGGTTTTTTTCAACCTGAGGAAGGCAGGGAAGGAGGACGTCCCTGACACTCCTGCTCTATGCCAGGTTCTTCACGCACATAACCACATGGCCCCACCTCTTTTTTTTTTTTTTTTTTTTTTTTTTTTTTTTGCCTTTTTCAGTGGCATCTGTAAAAAATGCTGACAAGTCCTGTGTGGCAAGGCTGGGGCTGAGCCGACCACTGTTCAAGCCCGGCTGCCTTTGTGCTTGTGAAACAAAAGCCAGTTTGTTGAACTAAATGTCCAAAATGCTCCACTGTAGTCTGAGCCTGTCGCTTGTTCTGGGGAGAATCCGATCAGGTGGACTCTTTGGCTCCTCGAATTTTGCTCATCTCTTGCTTTTCTGCAGCGTGGTGGCTGCACTCTGGAGACATCTTTACCCTTTGATCTGCACTCTCTCCTTTCCACTTTCTGCTGGTGCACTCTAGCGGGTGGCTGTGCTGTCTGCATGGAAACGCCCTTTGCCTAGTGATGAGCTGTCAAGCTACTATCTGTCTGGCTCTATGTAGGCCAGAGGCTGCTTGGTATAAAACCAGCATGAGAAAGTCAACAAGAACAAAAAAAAGACCAAGAAAATCATCCCACAGTACACTCAAGTCTTTTTGTCCTTGTAACCATGGTGTCTGGGCAAGCTAAGAGAACACTCGGGAAGAATTTTTATCTTAATGGGAAACTGACACAAAGGAGGGAGAGAGAGAGAGAGAGACAGAGAGAGAGAGAGAGAGAGAGAGAGAGAGAGAGAGAGAGAGAGGCTCAAGGGAAAGAATCCTCCAATTTGATTTTTTGGTTAAGGTTATTGGAATATGGAGGGTGGGAGGAAAATGTGTAGAATATTCTCTCCATTGATGCAAAACTCTGCCTTGTGGAGTAGAGGACAAAAAGAGGTGGCTATGTGACCCGTGGAAGAGGTGACTTGTCCCGTCTTTCAAGTGGCTCCTCCAAGCTGTGAGTGTGTTCTGGGCACAGGGCTTGGCAGTGTCACTCAGGACCGAGTCGTGGCATCTTTCAATGGCATGGAATGATAATATTTGCTACTGGTGGGAAAGACACTCGGAGTCAGAAATGGGGTGGGGGTGGGGATCCTGGCTGATTCTAGTCAGTAGTCTAGGGCTGAGCTCTCCGAGGTGCACAAAGTCCCCCCCCACAGTTATGCAGATGAGCATGGGATAACGAATATCTAACGTGTTTGTGAATCAGGTTGTATTTGTTGAGCACCTACTGTGTGCCCTGGTTCCCTGTGCAACATCGCTTCATTAGCACACATTGTCCCTAACTGGGTCCTTGCCTTTGGTGTCCCTGAGCTCGGTCTGCCTGCTCCTGTGTTGCCATCCTGACCCTTTTGTGGCCTGAACAGCTCAGTCCTTTGATCCCTAGCACAGATGGCAGAACTTTGTGGCTTGCTGCTGGACCCCTCACTTGCTCTCTGTCTCCTGTCCTGGGAAGGCAGCATCCGACCCCTGGACAGAGCCGCACTCTGCAGCCCAGCCTTGCCTGGGACTCATCATGTTGCCCATCCTGGCTCCAGCCTCATGACCATCTTCTTGTCTCAGTCCCCCACGTGCTGAAACCATAGACATTCCCAGCCAGGGTTTTGTCTTGTTCAGCCCTCTGTCCTCCACATATGGCACAGAGACCTAACAACAGTGAGGGCTCAGTCACATGACTGATGGACCTAGAAACGAGACTGATGTCAGAGGGGCCTGGGCTAGGGCTTCTAGTCCTAACTGGCATCTGTGGGGAGAGCCTTGCACCACAATAGCTTCTGCCCTCAGGAGTTCCTAAGTATTAGCACCCTGGATCCTTCCTGCAACAAAGTAGGGATGACTAGAGTCTTTCTACAAACATTTTACAAGCAGGGAAACTGAGGCATGGGGTCAGCAGGCATGGGGTCAGTAATAGTTATCTAGAAAACAGATCATCCACTTTCTCATTGTGCCCTGTGATGAGGTGGGTCCCGTCCACTGTGAACCTAGGGAGTTAAACATGGGCACCGCTTCCTGACTGTGCCCGGTGTGTCCTATACCCTCTGAATGATGCTGAATGTCCACCACATTTCTCTGTGCCTTGGTCCCCCCTCAGGACATGATGATCTCTGCCCTGCAGAGTGACTGGGCAGTCAGAGGCCACATGTGTGGCACATGGAAAGAACCCTGTTGGTATCCTGCTGCGTGCTCACTGATGTTGCTCACAGATGCACGCTGTGGCTCACACATCCTCTGGTGTTACTGACAATCTTGGAGTCTGCCTCAACAGATTTCTGTTTTAGAAAAAGGAAAGAAGGCTGGACCCAAGACAAAAATAAACCTCAGAAGGGTCCATCTGTGCCCCGTGTACCTACAACAGGTAGCATCAGGGATGGCAGGCCAACCCAAAGAGAACATCACAATCAGAGTTCACGCTGTAGCCTGGTCACCACCTAATCTCAGCTTTAACCTGCTCATTTCAGCCTGTGATCCTGAGGCTACACGGAGCAGGGGCAGGCTAGGAGGTTCTGAAAACTACAGTTAAGTCTGAGGCTGAGATAACTGGCTTGAATCACAGATGCAAAGTGGCGGGGGGGGGAGCCTACGGGGAGGGGTGAAGACCCAGGTTTGCGGTCAGGTTATGTAGGTGGACCTTCATCAAGGCACAGCTTCCTTCCTCAGTGTGCTGACAAATTTTACATCTATGTGACACAAACAAAAATCATTGGAGAGGTCTGAACCTCAGCTGAGAAAATGCCTCCATAAGGTAGGACTGTGGGCAAACCTCTAGGGCATTTTCTTAATTAGTGATTGATGGGGAAAGGTCCCATCCCATTGTGGGTGGTACCGTCTGTGGGCTGATGGTCCTGGGTTCTCTAAGAAAGCAGGCTGAGCAGCCCTGGGAAGCAAGCCAGTAAATGACTTTCCTCCATGGCCTCTGTACCAGCACCTGCCTCCGGGTTCCTGCCCTGTTTGAGCTCCTCTCCTGATTTCCTTTGATGATAAACAGGAATATGGAAGTGTAAGCCAGATAAACCCTCTCCTCCCAAACTTGAATTTTGGTCCTGGTGTTCCATCACAGCAATAGAAACCCTGACTAAGACACACCTGTGTTCTGTGACTTTGCCACTTGCCCTCTGTATCTTGGGCCACAGGAGGGAAGCTCATGCAGGTCTCCGCCCCGAGGTTCCCTTTGTCCCCCTGCCCTTTAAAACTGCATGCTTTCTCCTTGTCCCCAGAGTTTAGACAAGTCTATGTTTCAACGTATATTTCCTGAAGTCCTATAGCCTAGGGATGACCACAAAACTAGCCATATCTTTTCTTTGTCCTCTCGGTCTGCTGTCAGGAGAGGAAAGGGGTTGGACCTGGGACATTAGACCTGACAGCAGGTGGCTTTGTGCCTATTCCATGGAGGGGAAACAGATTTGGTGGGCCGGGTGGTCTTGGAACATGTCTGTCCTTCTGGGAAGCCCTTCTGAGGACTGGCCTTTCCTCACAGGCTGCATGAACTAGTCAGTCAAGTGTTTCCTTCCCTTAAGTAAACCTCATGGGAGACCACCTAGCAGATAATGACTGTTCCTCTACCTAATGGAAGCCTTGTACCAACAGCCTGCATCCCTGCAACCCTTTTCATCATGTGTATTTCAGGAAAATTCTCACCAGACTCCTTCAGGACTGTAAGTATGATCAGGTGGTATCTTCCAGGGGGCATGTAGTCATTGGCTTCTTTTTTATTGACACGGAATAATTGTCATGTTTCTGGGACAAACTGCTTGCTGTCTCTACATGTGTGTGCCCTGCATGTGAAAGCCCCATGTGTGATAAAGCCAGAGCAGTTAGCATGCCAGCACCATCAATACAGTGTATCCAGTGCTAACTATTACCTGGGATCCTTGTGACTGAGCCTCTGCCAAAGCAATGCCATTCAGTGTACCTGGCAGCTTGGGTTTGCATGTCTTGTCTGGACAGCAAGCCCTTTGACCTGAAGCATCCACATATTCCACCTAGAAAACTGGCCTACCCAGGACCCCCAAGCTTATCCTCTGCTTTGGGTTGAATTGGGGCTAGGTCAAGTCAAGACCACCAGATAAGATTGGGGAGACCAAGGACACAAAGGGTATGGCAGGGATGCGGGCTACGGTCCCCACCTCTGCACAGACAGGTAATCCCAACTGATCAGCCACCAGATGCCCTCCTGATCAGATTCCTGAAGGTCAGACCTTGGCAGGACATGCTTCTCTGCATGCACTTAAAGTTCCCCTGGGAAACCAAATGACAGGGCAACAGACGCAGAATAGGACCAGAGTGACCTTGGACACAGGGGTGCTCTGTGTGGATGGGAAACTCCCAGGCAATGCAGATCCCAGTTCACTGGTGATTGGTATGGTACCTAGCGAGCTGAACTGGGACATGGTAGAACTCAGACTTCTCACACCATGGCCCAGTAAGAAACACACATCTCAGGTGATCCATCATGACTGAACCCCAAGAGACAGGGTTAGCCCTCCTCAGGAGTGACTCGGACAATTTGTCTCCTTTTTCGTCTCATGTCTTAAACAGCTGGGCCCCATTGTCAAAACTTCTCCACTGGCCATGAACTGTACTCTCACAACTCAGGCAGGCTCAGGGACGGGCAGCTTAGCTGATTGAGTGCTCGCCTAACATGCATAAAGCTTGCGTAAACCAGATGTGATAGTGCACACCTGGAATCTCAACATCTGAGCAGTGGAGACAGGATCAGAAGTTCAAGGTCATTCTCCACTACATGATAAGTTGAGGGCCAGCCTGAACCAGAGACCCTGTCAAAATAATATGCCAAACCTAAAAATTAAAAAGTAAAACCTCAAGCATCTCTCCAGAAGCCCTTAGTCTCATTCCCTCGTTTGGAGCCAAGTCGTTAGGCATCCCCATCCTGAGTGCTGGCCTCTCTCAAGTGCAGCAGATCAGCAGGCCATGAAGCTCTGCCTGCTGCAGGTCTGTGTGAGAGCAGATGCTGGGAGAGCCAGGGACTGAAGATGGCATACCACAGCCAAGGCAGGTGAGGCTGCCTCTCAGAACACAGGAACCATTCTTACAGGACCTGGGTCAGATGCTCCACTGTCACCATCTTGAACCTTCTGTCCTTTGTCTTTGAATTTGTGTTTTGTGACAGTGGGGTGTCCGAGTACACACACACACACACACACACACACACACACACACACACACACACACACGGGGAAACATAGGAACTGGCACAGCTGGTTGGGAACCAGGTTAGGGTTGCTGCTGGTGATATTGATGACAACTGTAGGGATCCCAGGAGATGGGAAGCTTCCTGTGGGGTTAATGCTCAGACCGTCCTGAGAACATGGGAGACCACTGGATCTCCATCCTGGAAGCCTGGCCCAGAGGTGGTTATGTGTGAACTGTCTAGCTACAGCCAAGACCAGAACTTAGGGTGCAGACAGTGAACTTGACCGAGGTTTGGAAGGATGCAGTCAGAGCCCAGAGACCAAGGGCAGTAACATAAAGTTTCTTCAAATGCTGAGCACAGAGGAAACACGTGACCCAGCTAGACCCCCTCACAGGAATCTACATGCAGGATGCTGGATCCCGCCACAGAGATCCTCAAACACCGGGGCAATAGCGCTTCTCATGAACGCCAGGAAATGGAAGTCATCCAGATGCCCAACAGAGGGACAGATAGATAATGAACACAAGGTTCATGTGCCTAGTGGAATTTTATGCTAATGAAACCACAGCATTTGCATAAAAATGGATGGAACTGGAAATTACTTTGGTAATTGGAAGAAGCCAAACTCAGAAAGAAAAACACCACGTGATTTATCTCCTGTGGAACCCAGATTTAAGATTATATGAGGGGTGTGTGTACATGCGCACATGTATTTGTGTTAAATGTATATATGATCTGCCTGTCTATAGGAGGATATGCAGATGCATGCAGGTGTGTGTGGAGGTCTGAGGCTGATGTCAGGAAACAGAGAAAGACCCAGGTGCCCTGGGCTGTGTTAAAAAGCCAAAGAGAGAAAACCATAAGCAGATTTCTCCATGTTCTTTGCTCCAGGTCCTGCCTTCTTGAGATCCTTTCCTGACTTCCCTCAGTGATGGAGTGTGACCTGCAAGTGTTAAGATGAACTAAACCCGGGGGCTGGAGAGATGGCTCAATGGTTAAGAGCATTGCCCGCTCTTCCAAAAGTCCTGAGTTCAATTCCCAGCAACCACATGGTGGCTCACAACCATCTGTAACAAGGTCTGGTGCCCTCTTCTGGCCTTCAGGCATACACATGGACAGAATTATGCATACATAATAAATAAATAAATATTTAAAAAAAAAAGATGAACTAAACCCTTTCCTTCCAGGGCTGGTTTTGGTCATGGTATTTTTCACAGCAACGGGAAGCAAAGTAGGACACACTTTACACGTTTATGCTGTGTGTTGGACTGAAGGCCTATAGGGAGTGTCACTATTAGAAGGTGTGACCTTGTTGGGGCAGATGTGGTTTTGTTGGAAGAAGTGTGTCACTAGGAGATGGGCTTTGAGGTCTCAGATGTTCAAGCCAGGCCCACTGTGGCACTCTCTTCCTGCTGCCTGTGGGTCCAGATAGCGACCTCTCAGCTACCTCTCCAGCACCATGTGTGCCTGCATGCCACCATGCTTCTGGCTATGACGATAATGAATTAAACCTCTGAACTGTAAGCCAGACCCAATTAAATGTTTCCCTTTATAAGAGTCGCTGCGGTTGAAGGGACACTAGCCCACTTGAACATTGATCTGGCAGGCTTTTCCCTTCTCCCCAATTCCCTCTGCCTTGCTAAAAACCATTAGATCGCATTCCTAAAGGAAGCCACCAAGGTCTATTCCATTATTTGACCACTTCCTGTTCCTGAAACTGACTACCAAGATCTAGTCATCAAAGTATTGAAATCCAGCAATCAAACCCCCCCACCTTGGCTCACCTCATTCTAATATGGGGGTTCCCCCTTTACCGTTATAAACTGCTGTTTTTTATGTGCCACATCTGCCTCCTCTCTATCCAGAGGCAGTCCTTTGTCCCTCCAGGACAAGTACCCCCTGTTCCCTTCCCCTTCTCCCTCACCCTCCATACCCTCTCCCACCGCATCCTAGCCCGGTCTAACAATTACCTTTGCTCTTTCTCTTTTTAAAAATTACACCTGCAAGGTCATTTGCTGCTGTTTTTCTGCCTGAGTCAGAAAGCAGTCATTTTAAGTTTTCTTCCCTGCTTAATAAAGGATTTCTCTGTGAAAACAGGTGTTTGGGTGTGGTTTGTGCCTAATCCAGGGTCTGGGAGGGAGCCCCCACTGGGTGAGAGTCCTTTTAGTCACGGTGTCTCTTCATAGCAATAGAAGCCCTAAGATATATGTCACCCATCCTTAATATTGCCCCACCACAGTTTATAAATAATCAAATTTAAAGGGATGAGTACCCTATGCCATGCCCTTGCCAGCACAATCGCTTGCCCTCAACAAGTATCTTGCATTATTTTTAACTGGGTCCCTCAAGCTCCTTAATCTCCCTGTGCTCTGAGGGCTGCAGTACCCTCAGCATAGACTTTATTTCCCTCAAGAGTCTGCTACGTGTCGCTGTAGGTGAGGGAGCTCCAGCCTGGAGTTAGCCCTCCCCAGCGTATATCCCAGGGGAGTCCCAGCTCCACCCTTCTTCTGGCCAGAGGTGAAGAGAGGAAGATACTTCCTGCCTGTACCTGAGGTACCTAGCAACCTTCCTCTTCCTCCCAGTTCTGGCCGGTTCTGTGTTCCAGCACCTGTGTAACCGTGACTGGATGTTCGTTATAAATGCCCAATCCAAACCACGCCCAGATCTGCTGCGATGGCATCTGTGTCCTAATAACATTCCCAGAGAACATGAAGCCCTAAGCAAGAAATGAACAGTGAACTTAACCTGAGTCCTCTGCTTGGAAAATTTAGTTTCACCTATTGCTGTTTTCAACATGGCCACAGGGGGGCACCAGAGCTAGGCATTAGGTAAACAGTTTGCCAGTCAGTCTGAAAGGAAAACATGTATTCAGATGATTTTCCGCCTAGACAGGTAGGTATATGAGCTTCTGCCCAACAACAACAACAACAAATGTGTTTCATTGGAAAAGTCCTTGCGATGGGCCTGTCGATCAAAAATAGGAGGCTGGTTCCCATCATGGAAACTCCAGGGCACAGGCCTTAGACTCCTAGTACTTGTACTGCTCCCACTGTGACCAACCCTGTCTCCTGTCTGGGCCGAGTGTCCCCATGCATGATGTACAGATATTTGGGCTACAAGGTTCCCAGGGTCCCTTCTGATTCCAAGGCAGCAGCTCAGACTGTGGGGGTCATTTTTTTCTGCAGCCTTCTCTGCTAGGCCCCAGAACTTGGAGAGGAAATGGAATACGGCTCTACATCCCTATATCCACAAGTAGAACACACTCCTTGCCTGTGGTTGGCCCTGGGAGACGTGGCTTGCTGGAACTGGGGTTCTGCCACACCTGGGTGTGAAGGTTTCCAATCCTCAAGGTTGGGAACAAACAGCACTTTGGTCTCTCTGCTGCAGAGACTCTAAACCTCAGTGGGGAAGCGTGGAATGAAGCAGGAAATCCACGTAGCCATTCAAAGATGGAAGAGCTGAGGCCCAGGGAAGAAAACAGCCATACCCTAAGTCCCTATGGTCCAGACACTGGTAGAACAAGCAATGGAACCCAACTGTCAAAAAGTCAGGAGCAGCACCCCAATGTTGCTGCTTCGTCCGAAGCCCCTGGACTAGGGCAATCAGCCCACATCCACCCTTCCAGGAGCAGCTGCCAGAGGAAGGCAGAGGAAGGCCAGGACACAGGAGCTGCCCATGGTCCTAACATGTCTGCCTAGTAATAGACTCCTGTTCTTGTGAAAGGCAGCCAGACAACGTCCTATAAAAGAGCCTGTGGCACCCAGGAGGGCAGGACATAGACCAGGCAGGGCCCCATGTAGTGGTCAGGGAAAGCCCCAGGAGGCGACTCGTGAATCAGAAACATGACATTCAGGGATGGCTATACAGGCTTAGGAACAGCAGCCGGGCAGAAGGAAGAGCAGACACAGAGGGCATGCGATGGGTTCATTGTGAGAAACAATAATCTCCATTTGTAACAAGAGTCCTGGAGACAGAGTAGCAAAAGAGACACAGTTTAGCTGATGGTTTTGAAAAGCCAGGTGCCTCAAAAATTAATATGGGGGAGGGCAAAGAGGTGGTTCTGCAGGCAAAGGCCCTGACCACCAAGCCTGATTGTGGGGTCCCTGGGAGCTCTGCTGATGGCAGAGAAACAGACTGCAGGAAGCAAGAAGGAAACCAGCTCAGCATGACTTAGTTAGCGAGGCCGGTTCAAACTGCTGGAGTCTGACTCCAAGTGGTTTGCTTTTGACATATTTAAAGACAGCACAACTTTGGAAAAGGGTTTCCTTGTGACAATGATCACAATAAAGCTTAAGGCATGGCTACATCAAAACCCCTTTGCAAAGCACCTGTGACCTCCCCCATAAGAATGGGTTCCAGCCGGGCAATGGTGGTGCATGCCTTAATCCCAGCACTTGGGAGACAGAGGCAGAAGGATCTTTGTGAGTTCAGGCCAGCCTGGTCTATAAGGGCTAGTTCCAGGACAGGTTTCAAAGCTACACAGAAACCTGTCTTGAAAACAAACAAACGAAAAGAATGGGTTCCACTGACTGAGAAACAGTGCTCGGGATGAGGGTCTCGGGAGGAAGGGTTTGTAATAGCAAACTCTTTTGCAAAGTCCACGGGACCTTTTTCATAAGAATGGGGTTATTCGGGTGAGCCCTGAATCTACAGAGAGAAAAAAAGCTATTTAACAGCATCCTTCCCAGTCATCTGGATAGAAAACAGGTATGTACATCCCTTCCATTGAAGAAAAATGGCCGTGTTTAACAATTCTGGCTTCTCTATCACTATCTGTGAGCATGGGGGCCTAATATCCTTCTACACACACACACACACACACACACACACACACACACACACACACTTTTTTTATTAAAATAAATAAAATCTAACAGCCTAGAAACTATATTAGAAAACCTTTAGATGCAAAAAAACATGCTTAGTAAAGTAGATACAGAATCAACATGAAAAACCACCAATCGTTAGGAGCAGTAACACTGGACACGCTGAAAAACAACAGGAAAACATTCTCATTCACAATACTGTCAAAAAATTATATACCCAGAAATAGCGTAACCAAGGGGCCATGTGATCTCTACAATTAAGATTTTAGGCACTGCTAGGCTTACTCTGGATATGGAGGGCAAATAAAACCTTTCCTTCCCCAGAGAAAAGAAAAAAAGATTTTAGGAACTGAAGGAGGAAAACTGCAGAAGCCCCTAGAAGATGGGAAGACTTCCCACGTTCACAGAGGGACCGGCAGAATTAATATTGTGAAAACAGCTATATACAGAGCAACATTCAGATTCAATATTCTCCATCGAAATCCCAGGGTCATTCTGTGAGCGAATACAAACAAAAAAGACCAGAAGATTGAAATGGAAACACCTACGATTCTGAATAGCTAAAGTAATCCTGAGCAAAGGGAGCAGCGTGGCAGGTACCACAAGCTCGACATTCAGGTTATGCTACAGAGCTACAGTTGCAGAAACAGCAAGGCACTGACACAAATGCAAACAAGCAGGCCAACAGACACAGGACCTAAACAAACCCACTGAGCTCCAGCCACCTGATGTTTGAGGAAGGGGCCACAAATCTACGCTGAAGAAAAGACTGACTCTTCAAAGCTTGTGCAGGAAAACTGGATAGCCACACAGAACGGGTGAAACTAGATCCCTGTCTCTCACCCCATGCAAAAGAAAAATCAATTTTAAATGGATCAGCAACCTTAATGTAAGACCTCAAACTTTGAAGCTGTTACAGGAAAACAAAGGGAAAATATTTTAAGATCTTGGCACCGGCAAAGACTTTCTGAAAAGGACTCCAAATGCCTAGGGAATAATAGCGGGAACAGACAACAGGGTCGCAGAAACTTCAAAAGCGTGTGCACAGCAAAGAAGCCATTAACAGAGTGGAGACAGAATGCACAGTGGGAGAAGTTCTCTGCTAGACAGACATCTGGCGGCACACATAAAGACTATATGAAGAGCTCGAAAGAGTGTCAGAGGTGACGTCTCAACTGTCCACAAGGCTCCTGGCAGCAACTGAGACCTCTCACCCCTCCCCACCCCATGTCTCCACAGGTCTAAGCTGTCTGCAGCTGAGCCTGGAGGGCGTTGGAAATTTGAACCACTTCTGAATTGAGGTAATTTTCAGTGCCCCCTCAAATCTGAAGTTCTGCATTTGAAGATTTTCCTCTATTGTTTCCTGCGACACAGAACAAGGCGTCCCCCTCCCACCAGCCCCTGGGCTTTGTAAGGAAGACAGTGGGGACTTGGGGGTGAAAGCACTTCACAGCAGAAGTAGGGGCGGTTGCCATGCACCGCCCCCAACACACAGCCTGGGTGTGTGCGATGTTCTTAGCGTTTCTTCTCTGGAGCCACAGGAAATGTTCCAGGCACACCTGTTGGGTTTGGAACACTGAGGGTGGGGCATGTTGTAGCAACGTTTGGGAACACTTGGACCCAGAAGGTGTCCATAGTAGCTCTGGGCATATCTGTGGCTTCCTGCTCTGTGGTGGGAACAATATCCTCTTGCTGAGGTTGTCCCGTGGATGAAATGAGCCATTGGGTATGGGTGTGGTCCAAGCACTCAGGGAAGGGGGCCACTGACCCCTGGAGTGACTATAGAACACCAGCTCTGACCAACCACCGTGTGCCATGCTGCATTGGGACAGCTCCGCAGCCCAGAGTCTATGGAGGGGGTACTTAGAGGGGATCATGGGATTTCTGCAGCTCTAAGGGCACCCCATAGGCCAGACTCACTGATGTCCTTGTCCAGGCTCAGCCATCTGACTTAAAGGTAATTGCTCTTGAAAACCAAGATGCCTTGAGCTGTAATTGGGTGAAGAAGCCACCGGGTCCTGACAGTGAAATGTCACTCGTCACTAGAGGAGAAAGATCCATGAGGACCGTGGGGAAGGCATCTAGCTACAGACACTAAGAGGGAGCTGGCCACTGGGATGCTGCCTGATGCCAGCTCCATGACATCCAGGCAAGGAGAACAGTGGGGACAAAGGAACAGTGGACAGACTAGACATCTAGGCCAGTGACTCATTCCTCCTGAGCCTTCATGGTTCCTTTGTCTAAACCCAGAGAGCATCCAGGACGGAGATCCCAGAGGGAAGGTCCAGCTTTAGGGAGATAATGTTCTGCCGGTCCTCCTGGGAGCTGGAAGTGCACGGTGTGGGAGAGCCGGCAGAGAGAGGGAGGAGGGATGTGATGATATCCAGTACTTTCTGCTCTGTTTTGCCGTGAAGCTTAAACCTCTCCAAACAATGAAGTTTATTTAAAAAGCAGAGGAGGATCCCAACAGTGGTGGCTCAAGCCTGTAATCCCAGCACTTGGGAGGCAGAAGCAGGCAGATAGCTGTGAGTTCGAGGCCAGCCTGGTCTACAAAGTGAGTTCCAGGACAGCCAGAGCTGTTACACAGAGAAACCCTGTCTTGAAAAGCAAACAAAAACAAACAAACAAACATAGCCAAGGAGGAAGAGGACAAAGGGGGAGGAACGGAGTCAGCACCTCCTCCTGGGAGCCTTTCCTGACTGACGCTCAAACCTGAAGGCAAGCCTTCTTCCTGCAGGAATCTGTACCAGCACTGTTTTTTTTAACTGGCTCTTCCCAGCACCCCCTAGCCTAACCTGTTCTTCTATTTCTAGTTTCCCAGCAGCTAGCCCATTGGTCCCTGGAAGGGATGGGTTGCCTCAGACCCTCTCACTCTTGCCTTAGTAGCAGAGAGGCCTATGGAACACAGCAGTGGCTGTCTAAGGAGCTATAGCCTTCCTGCCTCTTCTGAAGACAAGATAGACACAGGGACACAGAGACGTTGGATAGACACATGTACGTTGGCACACACAATCTGTAGTGCCACTGCTGCTGTGTCTATCTCTGTGACACTCTGGGACCTGAACTGCCACCCCTGAAGCGTGAGTCCTGCGTGGACTTTCATGGTCACTCCTCCTATCACACATGATGCAGATGAGGGTCTGGACACAGGAAGTCTCCTGCCTCTATGTGGTACCTCAGCGGACTGCCTAGGAGCAGACATCCCCATACAATGGTCCTCCTCTGAGGGGCCGCACCCTTCTCACAGCTCCCCCACACCCTCCCCACATGAAATTTCCCAATGCATCGGGTGACTCACTAGCAAGTGGTGGTGGTACACGGTTGGCTGTCACTCTCTGCCTTCAGAGGTGGGTAAATCACGACTCAGACTCACACAGAGGCTCAGAGCTCCGAGAGACAATGCGGTGTGTGTGCACATTGGGGAGTGTGGAGGTGTTGGTAGTCGTGGGCCTGATGGAGCACACAGCCCTGACACACGAGCCGTGTGACCATCACCAGCTCAGACTCCCACTCCTTGTACTGTGATCCCCAGAAGACTATGGAGTGGGTGCCACTGGGCTGAAGGAGGGAAAGATAGAGAAGGGGTGGGAGTGGGGGTGCTGCCCAGGGCCATGCCGGAAGGTGGGGGGAGGTGAAGAAGGATGGGAAAGCAGAGGCTCTGCCACTCAGCAGCTGTGCAGTGTGAACCTTAGAAACCTCCGTCTTTGACAGGAGGGACAGAGAGGTTACAGGAAGATCCACGGAGCCCAAACAGCAACACAACCGGATATAGCCAAAGCCTGGGAAGCCTGCACAATGGAGCTGGGGAGGGGGTAGGCTTAGCATGACTGGGGAAGCCCCAGGACTGCTTAATATTCAAGGTGTTCATGCGCACTTCTTCCCAGGACTCCAGGGGAACTCGGGCTTCCAGGCCAGCTGCTGGGATTGGAGACCATGCTCCCCCAGGGTGTTATGGGATGAGGGCCTCCTGCCTACAGTGGTGTCTCCAGGTCTCACAGGCATCTTGTTAAAGCAAAGTTTAGAGCTGGGTGGTCTAGGGTTGGGCTCTGCCTTTCTACATTGACGGCAGTAATGCTGTTGGCATGGTGACATTATGACCAGCTGACTTAGCAGTCATGGGTAAAGTTTCTGTATTAGTATCTGTTGTCATGACAAAACACTATGAATACAAGCAATGCACGCAAGAAAGGGTATATTTAGCTTTTAGTTCCACGTCACAGTCCAATCACTGAGAGAAGTCAAGACAGGAACTCAAATAGGGCAGGAACCTGAATGCAGGAGCTGATGCAGAGGCCATGGGGGAGTGCCGCTTACTGGCTTGCTCAGCCTAATTTCTTATAGAAGAACCCAGCACCACTTGCCTAGGGGTGGCACCACCCACAGTGAGTCAGGTCCTCTCAAACCAATCACTAATTAAGAAAATGTGCTATAGTCTTATCCACAGGCCAATCATTTAAGGGTTCCTCTTCCCAAGTGACTCTACCCTGTGTGAAACTGACTTAAAACTAGCCAGTAAAGTGGCCCTATATATCAGAGTCTCCAGGGACCCTAATACAATGAAGATGCCTGGTCCTATCTCATTGGGTGCTGGTGCAGCTAGTCCCCCAATCCTGACCTGCTCCATGTGTTACCACTAGCAACCCACAGGACTAAAAGCTCTCAGGTTCAGGCTATGGGGATAGAGATGGTGTCTTAGTTAGGGTTTCTACTGCAGTGAAGAGACACCATGACCATGGCAACTCTTATAAAAGAAACCATTTAACTGGGGCTGACTTAACAATTTCAGAGGTTTAGTCCATTATCATCATGGTGGGACATGGCAAGGCAGCATGCAGGCAGACATGGTGCTGGAGCAGGAGCTGAGAGTTCTGCAGACATCAGAAGTGAACGGTGTGCTGGGCATAGCTTGAACACAGGAGACCTCAAAGCCCACCCCCACAGTGACACACTTCCTCCAACAAGGCCATACCTACTCCAGCAAAGTCACACCTCCCTTTGGGGGCCATTTCCTTTCAAACCACCACATACGTTAAGTCTCTAAAGCATTTGACCTGGTCACTCAGGGGCCACAGTGTTCAACACTGCTTGCTTCTCCTCTGGGCACTGAGTTTTTCATTAGATGACTGTCTGTTTAAATGGCAAGGGGTTGCTTACATTCTCCCCAAGGTCATCTTTGTGAAAGACCAGAATTTTCACACCCCACCCAAGCTTATCTATGGGAACTTGGCTGGGTATCAGGGACCACAGAGCCACAACTCTGGCATGTTATCACTGACTGTACATTTCCTATGGCTGCCTTGTGATAACTTGGTGGCTTCCAATCACAGAGATGTCCCTGC
This sequence comes from Myodes glareolus, assembly GCF_982192425.1. Classification (NCBI taxonomy): domain Eukaryota; kingdom Metazoa; phylum Chordata; class Mammalia; order Rodentia; family Cricetidae; genus Myodes; species Myodes glareolus. The sequence continues at coordinate 68,983,118 of NC_142033.1, forward strand.
CACCATTCTGGAGTCAGCCCTCTGAAGTCTCTATGGCTAGGCTGTCACCATGGAGAAGTAGTTTTGCTCCTTCCAGCTTCCAGTGGTGGCCAGTTGCCACTACACCCTTCCAAGTACAGCATCTTTGACCTCTCTTTGTCCCAGATTCATCTTCTTCTCTGATCCAAACCTCTTGATGATCTCTCTAGACGAACACCAGCGATTATGTCTAAGGCCCACCCAGACACCCAGGCCGGCGTTCATGCATGCATGGTCCCACTCACAGGATTCAACAATCAGGCCCTGATACCGATGATTCGTCTCCTAACATACCAGTGGCCTGAAAAGGTCCCAGCTCAGCTCTCCTGAAGATAATTCACCAGCCCCTGACCTTAGTGTCTGTGAGTTTAAGTGAGTTTGACCCTGTGCCTGGACCTGGGAGGAAGTCAGAGAGGGCTATCTGCAAAAGGGAGCTGCAGTGTCGGGGGCACTGGAGTGGAGAATCTAAACATCATGACATCATGGGAAGAGATCAGGATCGGGATGTGGGAGGAAGACAAGGCAGGTGGTCCTGGTGCTATAAGAAGGAAGCTGAGCAAGCCATAAGGAGCAAGCCAATAAGCAGCACTCCTCCATGGCTTCTGCTTCAATTTCTGCCTCCAGGTTCCTGTTTTTGAGTTTCTGCCTTAACTTTCTCCGTGATAGACTGTGTTCTGGACACACAAGCTGAAATAAACCCTTTCTTCCCCGAGTTGTTGGGTTGTGGTGTTTACCACAGCAACAGAAACCCTTATTAAGACACCCTCCTCAACCCTGCTTCTTCCTTTGTCCTCAGGCCCTGCCCAACTTCCGCATTAATTCAGAAATTCACAGCCGCTTTCCCACTAACTGCAGCTTTCTGATTTCTGAGCCACAAATGGCTTTTTTCCTTTAAAGAATTAAAAATAAATGGCAGTGGCACCCCGAAAGGAGTCTTTCATGCCCTGTGTTCTCCAAGTACCAAACCAGACTTCCTTCCTTCCTTCCTTCCTTCCTTCCTTCCTTCCTTCCTTCCTCCCTTCCTCCCTTCTTGTCCACTTCTCAGTTGTGATCCTAGAATGGCCTGACTTCTCTAAGAGAAGCTAGATTGCATTTTTTTGGCTGTGGGTTAACATAGACTTCCCTGGGAACCTGTGGTATATATTTCGAGAGCCCCACTTGGCAGCCCCAGCAGGAAGTTACTGGCTCAGATCAAATCAGAGCTAAACTGGCCACCACTTCCTGTTCCTGGCTGTACTCTGTCTTGGAGTCGCCTCTATGTTTGGAATGTCATGGTCAGAGCAGAACTTCACGGCTCTTCCCCTCTAAAAAGCGGCTCAGCACAGCTGCTTGCCATGTTGCGTGTTTTTTTTCTTCTACCTGACAGATGAGTCCTGTCACTACAGGGAAAGGAGCCTTGATGTTGTTCCAAAGTCCTCCAGAAACTTGGAACCCCTCCTTTGGCTGTGACCCTTTCTTGCTGAAATCCCACAAGGATGTCTCCGTTTCCTTGGGTCAAAGGGTACATCTGCAGCCTGGGGTCACTGCCTGCTTCTTCTCTCCTCTTGAGTTCCCCTCTGTTCTATTGAACCTCCCGCGCATCTCCTTTTTGGTGTGTGTGAATGTATGCACTTTTGTGTGATGTATGTATGTGATGTGTGTTTTCCCTCCTCATTCTATACTGTCCATCCCTGCAGTTAGCTATCTTCCAGTTTGCTAATCTGCCCTCACTTCTACCATTCTTTTCAGATTTGCCTGTGACTTTGTTCATTTTTCAGCTCCATGGAAAAGGCAGCGTGGTGCTTTCTGAGACTCCCTGTGCAGTCGGAGGCAATTTTAGTCAAATCTCTTTCCTTGGCCACAGGAAGATTTATTTAATCTTTACTCACCATGATCTTGCCCCACTGTGGTCTCTGTATGGCAGCTTATGCAGCATCCTGAGAGCCAGGCTGTTGTGATCTCCCGGACAGTGGCCAGAAGGGGTGGATGACCAAGTTACACATGCCTTTAGAGGCCGTAAAGAATGAGTAGGCAAAGTCCAGCTAGAGCAAGCCTATCTGTGCTGAGCCTTGCAAGGGTAGCAGGATGCTAATCCTCAGGGTGGGCAAAGCCCCAGCCCTCCCAGATGGAGGGGAGGTGGCCCAAGTGTGAAGAAAAGAAGAGAAAAACTCACCAAATTGGTTTTTAAAGAACTTTTAAATGTTTGAGAGATAATTAGGAGGGAAGAGCTTCCCAGGAGGAGGAAACAGGTGTGTGGCTTAGCTGTGGTTTGCAGGAGGTGGGATGGGGAGAGGTGGGAGGTGGGCACTGAGTCAGAGGAAGGAGAAGTTCTGGTGAATGTCACACAATAAAGTGGCCCTATGCTTATGGTGAGTGCTATGGATCTCAAAAATAGATGAAAACCATTACAGAGATGACAAATGTTTGAGCTATGTTTACCCTGATTTAAATCTCAACTTCTCTCTTTCTCTCTGGTGTGTGTGTATGCGTGCGCGCGCGAGCGCTCCTCAAACAGTAGCCTGTATAAGTTTTATGTATTGGTTAAAGCATATTTATATTAGCAGTAGCAACACAAACCTTTGTTCACCACTGTGAAGCTTAGAGGAGGTCAGGCCTTTGAGGTGCTTAGGTTACTAAAAGGGGTTGAAGTCTTTTTGAGGAGTGCACCAATTACTCTCGTTTAATTAGTTTCTACTGAGCAGGTTACGAAATATGGTGCCTGTGTTCTCCACTCTCCACAGCCCACCTACCCTTCTGCTTTCTGCAAACATTGATGCAGGACAAGGCCCTTGCCACATGCGACTGCCTGCTCCTGCCTTCTTCCACCCCCAGAACAATGAGCCAAATAAACTTCTTCCCTTTGCAAATTACCCAGTCCCGGATATTCTGTCATAGCAACAGAAAGTGCAGTAAGACAATTAGTTACCATGGAAATGCGAATTGCTACTGCAGGGGCCACTTTCCCTTTTCCATATTGGGAAAGGTTATAAAAATTTTAAAAATGTCATTTCTCTGAACAACTCTCAGAAACTTGTTTTGGTCAAACGCGGCTATAGGTCCGAGAAAGCCACTGGCATCTGGTGCTCCCGCTTACTGGACTTGACCCCTGGGAAACAGTCACCCCCACATAGGGGGTGAACCAGAAAACCTCCGCTTATAAAAGGGCCCTGGAGGGAACCAGGGCAGGGCTGCTCTGCTGGGATGAGTTTCCTTTCTCCTCACTGAGCCTCTCCAGCAGCTGCAGAATTGAAGTATCTGGTGAACCAGGTGCCGTTGACAGAGCACGGTTGGGGTGGTTCAGTGGACAGAGACTACTCCCCCTGAGACGCTTTCCTGTCTCTGTCGGCCTGAACAACGGTTGCTGCACCTGCACGTAAGCAAGACAAGTTCCATGAAGTGGGAAGTGCGGTCCAGAGAAGAAAGGAACACAGAAACTAGTCCGTAGCTCTGATCTCCAAACCACACCTCTCAGCTACCAAAAAGAGGATCAAAAAGAAGGGGCCTTCCAACTGCCTGAGCCTGGCGTTATTGTCTGGCTAATCTTTAAAGCCTGCTAGTCTGCGTTTGGTTTTGGTCATTTAAAGGAGTAGTTAGTGGCACGTGCACACTTATTTGAGCCACACTTTTTTTGTATTCGCTGCAACTCTGGGGAGTCCTCTGTCTATCTCGATGCCTCGGACTTAGGGCTCCTGGCACGAAGGGCGCGCGGTCCACAGGCACTGCAAGAGCCGATCTCAAGTGTAAAAATGGGGCCCCCGGGTGCAGAGGTGAGCGGAAGGTGGCGCGACTCTTGCTCCTGGGTCCAACCACCTGTTACTCTGTTGGCTCATAAGCTTGGATCAGGAAAGAGAGTTCTGGAGGCGGGGCGGCTAGGGGGCAGGACCGGGCCGAGTTCGCTCCAAGACTTTCACTGTGGGCTGGCCGGACCCGCCCTCCCGGCGCCATCTGTCCGCCTGTGGACCAAGAGAGCGCGTCGCTGCAAGGCGAGGCGTACGGTGATTGGCGAGAACACATAATGATTGGCAGGCTCACCGGCCTCTCATCGGGCCGAGTCCCGGGAGCAGCTTCAGGAGTGGAGGGCGGCTGAGGCTCCGCCCAGGCCCCGCCCCTTGCCTGGGGCCGCGCTGGTTGCAGGGCCGAGCGCTCCGCCTTGCTTGCTCTGTTGGCCGGGGAAAATCTCCGCGGTTTCTGAGCAACTTTGCTGCGGGTTGGGAGGCCCAGCACTGCGGCCGGTGAGTACTTCAGGATCGTTGTGCCGTGTCCTTGGCTCTGGGTGTGCAACGGCAGGGAGGGTTCCGAAGCGCTGGGAGGCACGGCTCTGCCGGCCTCAGTTTCCCCTGATGGGTGGCCAGGCCCCAAGTCAACTCCAAGTTGCCAGAAGTTGTAGGCCAAGACTCGTTGCTCCGCGGAGCCCGAGACGCCTACTGCCCCAACCGGATCGGGTGTGCCCCAACCGCGCGCCCCTCGTCCAGCCCCGGAGTACTGGGCACGCCTGCAAATCTCCCCGCGAGACTGCGCTGCGGATCGGACAGCCGGTCATCTGGGGCTGTTCACGCCCCAGAACTGCCCTATCATGCCCTATCTCCACCCTACCCCACCTCCCGCACAGGGCCCCACAGGACCTGATCCTTGGGGCGTTTGGGGCTGTTTCAGTTCTCAGTGAAGGAGGCAGGACAGCGGGAGGAACCCTTGTGAACTGCTTGGAGTGACCACCCTAGTAAGAACCGCTGACTGTGGTATGCCCCTAGCTCTGGTATGCACCGCACCTTAGGAAACTTAGGTTCTGATCGGATGACTGTCTTCTGGAAAATCTGACCCTGTCCTTTTGGTGTGATTGGAGCTGTGTCCTTTCACCGTATTTGGTTAGTTGACGTTATATGATAGTCCAATAAACCAGTGTATGGGTTCCTCAGAACTACCTCCCTGCTACCGCCACCTTCCACCCCAAGTGGGCCCCTAGTTCCAGGGATAGGACTTAACAGTTTTCATTTGCCACTAGAGACTCAGTGGATTTGGGACCTGGCCAGGACCACGCAGCTAATGGACAGAGCTAATGAGCCTCTGCCCCCAGCAAGCAAGTGCAGCCCTTCCTCCCTCACCTTGGACAATGACCCCTGGTGGTTGGCTAGGACTTTCCTATCTCTAGGCTCCATCACTCACTCAGAGCCCAAAAGAAGTGGGAAGGGGGGCTGACTTCCTGCCCTCACACATGTTGATCTTGGTCTCTAAGGTGCTGATGACACTCACAGGTACTTTTCATCAGACTAGGGATCTAGAGAGAGGTTCTTTTATTTTTCTACTTCCTTCCTGAATGCTCCTTAGACACAGGCAGCATCCGCAGGAGATGCCCTTCACCTTCTTTCCCACGTGGAAAATGTGGGGAGTGCCCCAGTGCTGGCCTCCCCTATGCCTTCAGAAGGTTTGGGGCTGGTCCCACAGGAGACCTAGCTCAGTCTTGGTCCCAGAAATGCCTACACTGTCTGACAGATGCCAAACACAGTGACAAATGGGTAGGGAGCACTATGCTCTGTAAGGCACCCCTCCTCCCACCTCCCCAACTTTAGGAGGAGGCTGAAGTCCCCAGACGCATGCCAAGTCACTTCTGAGTCCCCACTTCTTAGTTCCTCTTACATCTTAGTCCGGTTACAGCCTTCTGTGTTCCCTGGCTTCCCGTCTACCCCAGTGCTTACCCTGTCCAGGCCTCTCACTCTGTCTGGATGGCCCCTCCTCTCCTCCCTGCTCTTCCATGGCTCCAGGCACCCTCAGTGGCTCTTACATTCTTGGACCCATGGGACCAGGCTCACTCCTAGCCTGGCATTTCTGCTGACCCCCCAGGGGACTGATGTTTGTCTATCTATTCACCCCTTCCCCAGGACACGAGTACATCTAATGCTGAAAAAAATCTCCTTTTCTCTTGCGTTTGTCCCGAAGGCTTAGCCAGGCCTTTGCAAAGTCCCTAACGTGGCCCTTTCCATGGTTAAATGAGAGCTTCTCTGTCCGTTCCATCACTGTGGCTTCTCAACCAGGCTGTCTAACTAGATATCACCTTCCTACCAAGACAGATGCTCGGAGATTAGCCCTGGAGCATCTTCTCCTGGGCAGGGAGGCTCAACATCAGATAGACCCCCCAGTCCAGCCTGCTGAGCCACACAGCCAGCCCAGAGCAGGACCACCACCGCAGCCCATGCCCCTCCCAGCTCACTCTCCCTCTGTCCCTGTGAATTTGTCACACTGGGAGAGCTGGACTGTTCCTTGGTTTGGACTTAATGCTCTGGGCAAAAATAGGCATCTGGGAGCCACAAAGGGCTTTGTGACCTTGTCTTGAGGGTCAGCCCTGTGCCAGAGGGCTGGGTCAGGCCAGGCCAGAGTGGGCATCCTAGGCCAGGGGCTTGGTCACTGGTGAATTTTAAAATAATGTTTCATTTTAACTCTCCAAATGCTCCACATTCATGATAGGAAATAAAGGAAATGTATTTTTAAGGTAAAATAAAACCACCTATGTTCCTTACTCAGATGGTACTGCTGTGGGGGAGGGGCATTTCTTCCATATTTTTCTACAGATAAATTTTGTTTTCATCCGAAACAGACCCAGGATGATTACCAAATCTGTTTGGAACACTGCTTGACTGTGTATTTTGCTTTCTATCTTTGACTCTCTGTACATAAGATCATGGTTAATAGCTGTGCAGTGGGTACCATGTGGAGGCTGAAGACTTTATCCCTGGGCTCTCAGAACACCAACGCATTGCTGTGAGGAATGCTTCTGGGTGTGAACCTCGCCTGTGTCTTCCGTGAGCACTATGTGGAAGCAGAAATGCTGGTCATCTTGACTTGCCCTGGGGCTTATTACCAAGGGACTGAGAGAGAGGCACCGTCCCCTGTAGACCAGAATGAAGCTATCCTGGGAAGGTTAGAACTTTCCGGATAGAAGGCTCCATGCGTCCTATAGCCCCAACCTCAATAGAACACAGTTAGGCAGCCCTGCCCAGCGTGGCTTCTCCGGGGCTAGCCACTCCTCAGCACAGCTCCTTGACGCTGACATTTTTGTTTAGATGGGATAAAAATATGCCCTGGTGTTCACAGGGAAGGAATGCCAGCCACTTTGTGTTTGGGGCTCTTACTCAATGATGAGTTCTAAAGCCACTGCTCTGGCCACTGTGCATCTGGGGCCAGAACTGAGTGACGAGGTTCTCGTTCTACAGCCAGGGATTTCCAGTCCTAGGAGGGACTTGCCTAAGGTCATTCAGCCCTATCAGTCCCAGTGCCCTGAAGCCTGACTGCCTAGTGTTTCAGCTTGCATTCATTAAGCCTAGTGTATGCCCTGAGGTGTAGCCCTGAATTCTGGACTCACTGTGGCACCAGCAGGTCCTTCCTGCCCACCCCCCATATCAGGTCTGATGATCTAATTCTTGTGTCTCTGTGACCAATAATTCCAGGAAACTGTTTTTGCATTAATAAGATCTTTGCCCTAAACTAGACTTGGCCAGTGCCCCCAGAACCTGAAATGAAGTCCCCTGCTTTACCAGACTTCTTTCTTTCTTTCTTTCTTTCTTTCTTTCTTTCTTTCTTTCTTTCTTTCTTTCTTTTTCTTTTTGGTTTTTTTAAGACAGTCCTAGCTGTCCTAGAACTCACTTTTGTAGACCAGACTGACCTCGAACTCATAGAAATCCACCTGCTTCTGCCTCCCAAATACTGGGATTAAAGGCATGCACCAATACCGCCCGGCCTCACCAGACTCCTTGTTTTGAATAGTTTTGCTTTGACTGCTGTATGCACTTGGTCAGTTACGTAGGAACGTAGCAGTCAGCTATAGCCTGTCTCCCTGGCACCCTGGCATTTCCTTTTATAAGGTGTTTTTCACCTGAAGGAGAGGCTTTCACACTTGGGTCTCTGTGTGTTCATATGTATGCATGTACTCATGGATGTACACGTGAATGCATGTGGGAAGCTAGAGGTCAACCTTAGCTGTTCTTCAACTACTGTCCACCTGGATCAGCCTGTCTTTGCCTCCAGAATTACTGTATAAGGCTTTTGTTTTTACACTGGGATTGGGGATTGAACTCAGAGCCTTATGCCTGGTAAGCATTTTTCCATTTGAACTATTCCCAAAGTTCCCCATCTAGGGCTTTTGTTTTGTTTTGTTTTAAAATGCCTCACCATTTACAGGTGGCTTTCTCTTTTACCATATCCCTTTGCACCTGATGTGAAAGGTGTGGGGAAAACCGAGGCAGGGAAGCTAAGCAGCCATTCCCCATGGTACCTGTGACTATGTAGTGCCCTTTGGTCAGGAAAGTGCCCTCTTTTCCATCATGGAGAGAAGACAGAAGCCCTGAGAGCTAGTGTTTAGGGCCTCAGAAGAGGCCTCTGGGAAACCCTGACCAATGTGTAGCTGGAGCTGCAACTGAAGGTTGTGAGGCTTTGTATGGGGAGGGGTGGAAGGGCTCCCTGAAGGACATTGCAGGCCAGAAGCATGGAGGTAGCGGTTGCTTGGTGCTATGGAATGACAGCCAGTGTGCCAATGAAGGGACCAGGAAAAGGGTAGGGAACATGCAAGGCCTCTTTCAGCACTATGTTTGCTGAGGTCGGAGGAATCACAGGAGTGGGTTTGAACCCAGCCCTGGCACTTCAAGCTGTGTGAACATTTCCTCCTCCTTCCAGACCTCAGGGCCTGGGTCTGGAGGCTGAACAGTTTCCTCATCAGGGACCTGGAATGGTGTCTTCCTACCTGCTAGATTCGGAGGGGCCCGCAGGAGGCGCATGTGAAGGCTGAGCAGAGCTTCTGCCTAAAGACAGGTGCTGTGCTTTGTGTTTGTGGGGCAGGGGAGCCCCTTCTACCTTTCGTGAAAGTGGAAGCGGTACCTTTGTTCCATGGCAGGGGAACCAGTGGAGGAGGCAGCTTGCAGGTGACCCTGTCTTGAGTCTGAGGTGGTCTGGTGGTGAGGTGGCTCTGTGTGGGGAGCACAGCCCCTTGTTCGCTGCACTGTTGGCTGTGGCCTCCCTTGGGTCTGGGGGCTCCTATGGGTGTGAAGTCTCTGTCAGTTTGCATATCCTCATGGGTCTGTGTGTCCCTGTAGATGTACGATGTGTAGTCCCCCATTGGTCCGCATACCCCTGTGGGGCTGCACATTTAGCTAGCTGATAAGGTCTGCAAGGCATTGCCATTCCCGGAAGCCTGCGCTCAGAGCCCCGCTCTGATTTCCAAGCAGATTCATGAGACTTGGTCATGCTTTTGCTTTTAAATATCTCTGGGGAATGTTTTAAAATAAGGGCTCAAGAAAACATAAATAAGAAAGTAAATTGAATTAAGGACTCTGCCCTATGCAGGAGAATGTTAGATTGAAATCTGCTCTGCCCTTTAGACACAGCTCCCCTCTGTGGGACCCATTTGTAGCTGGGGGTGGAATGGAAGTGGAAGAGTCTGTGACTAGCGTAGAGGCCTGGGTCCATTCCTGGCTTTTCTAGTGGTACAGTGTGCAGAACCACCCATCTGGAAACTATTGGCCGGGTTCAATACTGAGACCTGGTCCCTTGCAACTTGGTCTTGGGTTCCCGTCCTCACAGTCACCCTGAGCATGGAGCTATGTCCTAGGTCCTAGATATGGATGCTGATGCTTAGGAAAGGCACACGGTTGTTCAGGATCACATGACTGGTAGCCCAGACCAAGAGATCAGGGACCCTTGGAGTCAGAATTCTATTTCCTCTTAGCTAGACTCCCCAGCTTGTTTCCTTACAAGTGATGAGGAGGACAGACATGGCCTTGACTTTGTGGAGGGTCATTTGGGAATCTGAGGGATGGTCTCTCCACATTCCAGTGTCCAGGAGTCCAGCAGTTTCAGGAGCCTCTCTCCGTCCCCTCAAAGCCCTTCTTGGCTTGGGATCCTCCAGTGCTTGCTATTCTATGGTCTCTGCTCATGACTGCCTTAATGATGACGACCTGTTATTTTCCAAGTTGCTAAGCAACATGCAAGGCCCTTTTGCTGACCGGTCAAGCCCTTTCACCAGTGTTGCATACTGACCGCTCTCCAGGCGATTCGAGAGCTGGCTTTTTATAATGTGTATTAAAAGCTGGGGTGTATGGTCCTGAGACTAGGGCCTGGTCTCTAGGGCTCACCAGTTGTGCCCCCTACCTCAGCCTCATCCCGTGTGCTTACTCTACCCGAGTGTTAGTTTCTTTTTAAAACGGTTTTGTTTTTATCTTGTGTGTATTTTATTTTATGTAGATGAGAGTTTTGGCTGTGTGCACATATGTGTACCATGCGCATGCATGCAGAGCCAGGAGAAGGCATCCATCATACCTGCTGGAACTAGAGTTAGAGATAGACAGTTGTGAGCTGTCATGTGGGTGCTGGGAATGGAATGCATGTCCTCTGGAAGAGCGGTCAGTACTCTTCACCACTGAGCCTTCTCCGCAGCCCCAGTGTTATTTCTTCAAGCTTCCATCAGAAGTCAGTGTGTTTACGGAAGTGTGTTGTCTGCAGTTGTGGAATCTGAAGGCTGAAGCCAAAATGATGTGTCCAGGCCTGGTCCCTCTGGAGACTTCAGGCTATTTATTCTCACCTCTCCGTCGCCTGGGGTGTCCGTCAGTCCTTGGTGTTTGTCCTCTCGCAGTTCTGTTGCTGCCGCCTCTGGTCCATCTCCAGGTGACCCCTGTGCTGGGTCTGTTTCTAAGGACACCACCAATTGAACTCCAATTTAACTTAGGACCAGCCTAAGTCCACATGATCTCATTTAAACAGTTCAGCTATTCCCTCGGCAAAGACTCGTTTTTCACAGATGCTAGGTAACCCACGTAGGTTTCCATGCATCCTCCATGGTGAGGCCCTATCCATGTTCAGTATATACCATGTGTCCCATCTCTCTGAGTGTCCTCAGCATCACCCTCATTTCTCGAAGGGAAGCACCAAAGTCCAGGGTCACCTGGCTTGACCTGATGAGAACTTGAAGCTGCCCCCCAGGGGTCATCAGGTTAAACGAGATTGCCGAGCTTGGCAGCTCACACCTCTTCCCCATTTTACCATCAGGCTGGTTCAGGGGCCTTTTTGCGTGTCTGACCCTCCTCTTTGTTTGCAGGCAAGATGAACTCCGGCACTCCACCTCCAAGCCCCTCTGGCCCACCTCCTCCATCTGTACCACAGCCCCAGGTCCAGCCCCAGGCCCGGGCCCGGCTCAACGCCACTGCCTCCCTGGAGCAGGAAAAGGTTGAGGCTCCGCACGCTCCCAGACCTCAGGCTGATCCCAACGCTGGACCAGGTGCTGGGGAAGCAACCACTCCAGAGTCACGGGCCCCTCGTGCCAGCAGCCGAGAAGGAGTACATAGAGCTGGTAAGGGGTTAGGCCAGGAAGGCCTGCAGTCCTCAGCCCACAGCAACCTGGGGAAGCAGGGTGGGCGCATGGCTGGGTTCCTTAAGTTCCTCAAGTACTGGGGCTGCAACATACCAAGTGCATGTGGATGTCAATTGTATGATCAACCCTTCAGTCAGTATCTTTCTCCCTTGGGTAGCAGCCTCACTTACAGGTGGACCACATGGCTCAGAGATGCTCACGGTCACACCTGCAGTCTCTGTGGTCCTACTTGGACCCCCCAGCTCTCAGAAGGGCTTGAGTGCATAGTGGTTCAGCCCTGGGTTCTTACTTCTGGCTTGTCACCTGTTCCTCCCTGCACCTTGAGGCCATTCTGCATCCTTCAGATCGGCCCTCATGGTCTCTCACCTCCTTTTTGCCCACTGAGAACTCCTGCCCCCAAAGTGCTCTGCTCACCTCACCTTTTGGGATGCCTTTGCTCATGGGGTCTCCTACCTTTGCAACCTCTTTCCAGTCTCAGCTCAAGGGAAGAACCACATATTCTGTTGGCGCCTGTGGGGTGCAAGCGTATGTGTTCTCTCTCTCTCTCTCTCTCTCTCTCTCTCTCTCTCTCTCACTGGGAACAGAAGTTTCCAAAGAAATATCCTCCTCCTCCTTGTTCTGTGTTGCATTCTGATGTCCTCTTCCTGTTTTTTTTTAATTAAAAAATATTTCTTGGGGCTGGAGAGATGGCTCAGTGGTTAAGAGCATTGCCTGCTCTTCCAAAGGTCCAGAGTTCAATTCCTGCCAACCACATGGTGGCTCACAACCATCTGTAATGAGGTCTGGTGCCCTCTTCTGGCCTGCAGACATACACACAGACAGAATATTGTATACATAATAAATAAATAAATAAATAAATAAATAAATAAATAAAAATATTTCTTTTGGGGAGCATTTAAATTGACCTCATGGGCCTCTGCTGGGTGAAAACTGAGCCTTGGGAATAGTTGCGACTCACCTCTGACTTAGAAGTGTCCTGAGATGCAGCAGGTCAGTTATGGGCTGGGTGTGGGACTCTGTGCCTCACACAGGGGCTTCTTGGCAGCCTCTGGCCTCCCCAAGTTCTTATGCCTCCAGGCAGCATGTGCCCTTCTCCTGTGTCAGATGACAAACGGGGATGATTGTGGGAGGATGTGGTGGGGGGCGGTAAGCATCAAGTTAAATGAATGAGAGCCCCAGGCACACTATCTGCAGAGGCTGGAGTCCAGCAGTGCAGGGCAGGGTCAATCCTGCAAGGGATCTGGGGGGCAGAGGATGGAAGCCTGTCAGGAAGGAGCACCCAAGGACCATGTGTGGAGAGTGGACATGGCCTATCATGATGCAGGAGGACAATGCTGCCTGTTGGTGGCAAGTGACTAGCATCGACACCAGCTCTGGATCCCGTGTACTAGGCCCATCCTCTCCAGTTAGTCCTGCCACCCTGGCATTTGTGTGACTCCACAGTTTCACTTGACACTATGTTCCAGCATGTGATGTCATCTACCAGACCTTTGCCTCCCGGGGTGGGTAGTCACAGAGTGGGGCTGTATCTTTGGGCAAAGGTTTGTGTCAAATTACTTCTCTCCATGGACTGTAAAGAGGTGGTGGCTGTGTGGCCTCAGCTGCTGCCATGCAGATGCTGAGACTATCTCTTGCTATACCGGGGGGAGGGGGGGCGGGTTTAGTGTGAGGCTTCTTTGGTCCCTGGATGGTAGGTATGAGTGATGGGGTACCACCTCCAGTCCTGGTCAGTTTGTTCTATAGCAGACTTTCTCAGACCACCAGCCCCCAAATCATGACACAGAGACTTCTTTTTAATTATGAAAACCCAGCCTTTAGCCTGTTTGTCCCACTAGCCCTTATAACTTAATTTAACCTGTTTCTCTTCCTCTACGTTTTGCCTTGGGACGTTTTACCTTTCTTTCATTCTCTGTGTCCTACTTTTTCTGCTGCTTCTGTGTCTGGTTAGCTGGTGGCTGCCTGGATGACTGGCCCCAGGTGTCTCCCTCTGGTTCTCTCTGGAGCCTAGATTTCTCTCCTACTTATTCTTTCTGCCCACAAGCCCTGCCTATCCCTCTACTATCCTCTATTGGCTGTTCAGCTTTTTATGAGACCAATCAGTGCCTTAGGCAGGCAAGGTGAAACAGCAACACACCTTTACATAGTTAAACAAATGCAGCATAAACAAATGTAATACATCTTTACAGAGTTAAACAAATGCAACATAAACAAGTGCAACACATCTTTGCATAGTGAAACAAATGCAGCATAAACAAATGCAACACATCTTTGCATAGTGAAACAAATGCAGCATAAACTGTAGTATGGAGCTGCGGGCAGGCCTGCTTTTCATCCTGCCCAGCTCCCGCACGGCTAGCTTAGTCCCAGAAATAACAACACACAAATTGTATTTATTTAAGCACTGCCTGGCCCATTATCTCTAGAGAGTTAGCTACTGACTAACTCTCATATCTTGATATTAACCCATTTCTAATAATCTGTAGCACCACGAGGTGGTGGCTTACCAGAAAAGATTCAGCACGTCTAACCTGGTGGCTGGCTCCATGGCTTCTGCCTCACAGCCCTCTTCCCAGCATTTTGTTCTGTTTTCTCCGCCTACCTAATTTTCTGTCCTATCAAGGGGCCAAGGCAGTCTCTTTATTGACCAATGAAAATAACACAATAGACAGATAACCCTCCTCCATCATTTCCCCTTTTTCTGTATAAACAAAAAAGAAAGGCTTTCATTTTAACATAGTAAAATTACACATAACAAAACAGTTATCAAGCAAGAATTACAGTCACAATATTTATAACTATATCTTTATCATAATAATGGAAAACTATAACTACGACTATCCATTCTTTAACTCCATCAAAGACTCCAGAAGGATATATTACCTAAGTAAACAAGAAGTAAGCAACTTCCAAAACTCTAGAAATGACAGAGACATCTCGCTGCCTGGACAGTCACCCAAAGTTCCTCTGTATCGTTGGGGCACCCATCTTCAGCCTTCAGGCCCATAATATCCAGAGACATTTCCATGAAGCAGGAAATTTCAAAGGCAATTCAGTCACTATCTGCTGTGTCCTGCAGAATGTCTCGCAGACTCTTTCATGAATCAGGAACCCCGAAAGATCATCTCACCTTTAGGCAAGTTCAGCAGTCCTCTCTCTGCAGGTTCTCTGTGTCCAGTTTATATAACAGTCCAGGCAAGAGCAGTTTCTTGCCCAAATGGCTAACCAACTCCATAAGGAGCCTCTTCGATGCCCATCTTCCTCTTGAAGTAGATTGGTGCTGCCAGGAGCAGACGTGTCTCATTGTCATGAAAGGTCCTAAGTTATTAAAACATTAAATGCTATGTTCTGTAGTCTTTGAAAGATATGAAGAAAGTCTCTCTGAAATATATCTATGCACATCTAGAAAATCAAACTAACATTACTACAAGCTTGAGTATTATTGATGATTATCCATTAACAACCTATATTTTTAATTATACATTGCATTTTTAAATGAACTACACAATCAAAATCAGAAATATATATACATATAACAAAATTGACCTTAAAATCCATAACAAAGCAAATTATTCATATCTATACTATATCCCCCTTTAAATGTAAAAGAATATTTATAAACAATATCTGGGAATATGGACGTAGTTATTTCTCTCCAAACTTCTTTCTGCTGAATAGGGGCGCTGTTAATCAGGTCTTTCACAGTAAACCTGTTTGCTAGCTTCGTCTCAGTTGATAGTTGAATGAAGTAATTTTTTGAGGGTGTTCACAGAAACCTTTCAGGAGGGCGTGGTCTATCATACCATACTGGGATAGAAGCTATCCACAGGGTCTCATCCTCTGTGAAACCAAAAGAAGAACCTCCTTTCCAAAGTATCATATCCTTAGATCCAAATTCAGAAGTCAAGGTATTTTGAACATATCTATCTTGGATTAGTTTAGCAGCATTTATAAACAAATATCTTTTAGCAGCTGTTGCTCCTTCCTCAGCATTCAGACAATTCAAAGAGAGCATAATAGCATACAGTATCAAGATTCTCTGTGTATTTTCCATCTTTATGCAGCTTTATTTTTAACCTCTATTTCTTTAATTTTTTTTTTACTTTTTGACACAGGTTCTCTGTATATCTTTGTCCTGGAATAACTCTGTAGATCAGGCTGTCCTTGAACTCACAGAGATCTGTCTGTCTCTGCTCCCCAGTGATGGGATTAAAGGCGTGTGCTACCACACCTTGAACTCAGAGATCCTCTGTCTCTGCCTCTCAGGCATTGGGGTTAAAGGTGTGTGTTACCACATCTTGAGGTCACAGAGGTCAATCTACCTCTGCCTCCCTTGTGTTGGGATTAAAGGTGTATACCACCACACCCAACTACTCTCTTTCGTGGGCGCCATCTGTAGTGAGGAGTTGCGGGCAGGCCTGCTTTTCATCCTGCCCAGCTCCCGCACGGCTAGCTTAGTCCCAGAAATAACAACACACAAATTGTATTTATTTAAGCACTGCCTGGCCCATTATCTCTAGAGAGTTAACTACTGACTAACTCTCATATCTTGATATTAACCCATTTCTAATAATCTGTAGCACCACGAGGTGGTGGCTTACCAGAAAAGATTCAGCACGTCTAACCTGGTGGCTGGCTCCATGGCTTCTGCCTCACAGCCCTCTTCCCAGCATTTTGTTCTGTTTTCTCCGCCTACCTAATTTTCTGTCCTATCAAGGGGCCAAGGCAGTCTCTTTATTGACCAATGAAAATAACACAATAGACAGATAACCCTCCTCCATCAATAAACAAATGCAACACATCTTTGCATAGTTAAACAAATGCAGCATAAACAAGTGCAACACACCTTTACATAGACAAATGCAGCATAAATAAATGCAACACATCTTTACACAGTTAAAGTAATATTCCATAACATTGTTCTGCCATCTTGTTGCAGCTGTTGGCATTTTCTGTTTTCTCTGAGAGAGGCCAGCAGCCCTTAGTGACCGCTCAACCCAGGAGCATTCCCCACCCAACACCTGCTGAGTCCCTCGACTAGTGATGCGCACCCCTGTGTCTACTACCGTCTGCCAGCCTGTCCACAGATCACAGCCTGGTGTATTAGTTCCTGAATTAAGGGACCAGATCTTCTGGCTGCCTCCCTGGCAGAGCTGAAGGGGTTCCAGCCTGCTTGACTGGGGCTAAGGCTCCTGGGCAACTAACACTGCCTGGCCAATGTCACCTTCAGCTGTCCTGTGCTCAGGCCCTTTGCTTTATAAATCTTCTTAAGAGATCACTGTGTCCCTCAGCTTTGCCTCCAAGGCAGTCAAGCCCTGGCCCCAGATCCAAGCCCAGCGCCAAATGCCACCCACCCCTTCTCCCTGATATCGTGTGACTCTGGGAGCAGAGGCCGTGGCCGGAAAGCTGGGTTTCAATGTGGGTATCTGAGTGAAAGGCCCAGATCGCTATTTCAGATACCACCAGGAAGCAGGTGTTAGCCGTGTGTGCTCTGCCCACAGTGGCACTGGGAAGAGCCAGCCAGGCGGGACAGCAGTCTGGAGGTTCCAGTTCTTAAAAGTCCAGGCTTCCCCTCTCCTGCCCCTGGTCACTGATGTTGGACAATAGGCCCCCACCCTGCTGGCAGGGGCACTGGGGCCTAGAGTTCCTGCCAGGGAGAGTTCAGCTAGTTAGCTAACATGTCTGCAGGTTCACTGAGCATCTGCTAAGATACAGATGTGTAACTACGACACGAGGCTTTACCTAGTACCTCTTTAGGCCTCTGACTGCATCGGCCCCTCCCCCACTACAAACCTGGGGTCGGGCACTGTCACCTGCTGCCATCTCCTTTCTCAGATGAGGAAACAGATGGAAAAAGAAGCTGTGGCCCCGGGTCCCACCCAGCTGGGGTGGGAGACGTGGGAGTTAGGAGTAGTTTGACTTTGTACTTACCAGTGGACCACCAGGGACTTGGTGGCCAAGGACAGAGGACATACTGTGTGCCTGCTGAATTGAGTCCATTGTGCCAAGGGAACCTTCACCAAGCCAGTTATCTGTCCCCAGAGTGGAGCCTGCCAGGCTTTGGTGGCAGGGTCCAAGGCACACGACTGCCCTGTAGGACCTTCCCAAACCTGTGCTCTATGGTGACAAATGAGTAATGGCATCCTTGGTGTTGATCTCAGTGCTGGGGACTTTGGTTGTAGCCCCCGAGGGAACCTGGGGCTAAGGTATCATCTGAGTTGCCTTTCAAAATCTCGGGCATGGCCCAGCGCTGCTTAGGGGTCCCCACTCTCTAGCTGTCCTCCAGATTCCCTTCTGGTCCATAGAACTTTGCTGGGACACTCACACTCCTGGCCCTGCTGGTAGTCCTGGCAAGCCCCCTGCCGTATCAGAAGGTGTCCCATGATGCTCATGGCTGGTCTGGGATGCTCCTGAGACCAGACAGCAAAGGAGACCAGCGCCATGGGCTAGCAAGCCACCACAGGAAGGGATGAGGCTCTAGGGGTGCCCAGGGACTGCTGAACAGAGAGATGGGTCCATTCTGAATGTTGAGTTTTGCCCCAGCAGTGCTGCACAGGTCACATACGACTTGTGTCCAGCTGTGCCCAGCCAGTCAGCAGGATCTCATAGCCGCATAGCCCATAGGTCAGCACAGGAGCCCAGCGTCTCTCCATAGGTGTCCTGGGCTTCAGGCCTCAAGGGTCGGTCCTAACGCTCGCCTCAGCAGAAGCCCAGAGCCTGGTCCTAGTGACCTAGGTAGCCTAGGTGACTCAGTGGACACAGAGGGCTGGGGGACACAGTGTGGTCTGCCGATGCTATCTGTAACCCTGCCCGTGTGCCTCTCTGGTGGCAGAACTGAATAGACTTGCTGCTGGGTTGGGTTCAGTGACACTGGTCTGGGCCTGTTGGAGACTTACGGACTGTCATGCTGCCTAGGGCGTGACATGAAGAAGGAAAGTAGGCTGCATGAACCTCGAGCCCTGGCCCAGGTGCACCCGGGGTCAGACGAGGACCTCTGAGACAGGCCATCTCAGTCCTAACCTGGTTACAGCCCTTTTTCTTCATCCCTCTGGGCCTCTCAGGAGCCCCTGGGCCTCACAGGGCTTCTGGTAGAACATAGCTGTTTAGGTGTGAGGAGCCAGTGAAGAACTGGATGTGGGACCCTACTTCCCTTAGGTCACACAACTGAGCTGTGGTCTCAGAGTCCCATAGCAAAGCCTCGGCCCACATTCTTGAGTATACACTGTGACCCTGTGCTTCAGCGACCATGTTGTGAGGCCACCCCCGATGGTCCCTGTGTCTTCTGGAAAGCTGGCAGCGTGCCTCTGTTTGTTACTTCCAGTCTCTGGTTGCATCCCAAGCCTCTCATGTCAGCCTCTCCAGGAAGTCTCTCCAGGCAGGGCTGTTGTCTCCAGTGATCATGTCACCTGAGCTGACAACATGGCTGTTCTCCGTGGCTCTCCTCACTGGCTCTCAGAGTGAGCTGTGACCATGGCTCCTTAGCTCAGTAGCGTCCGCTGGGTGGGTGACCGGGGCCAAGTGCCTTAGCCTGTTCAGGCCGCCAAACAACAGTTGTCTTTGTGCCTTCCCTATGGCTCTGCCAGCAAGAAGGGTGGTATCGCTGCTGTCCCACATGTGCTGAAGAACCCTCCTCCCAGAATGATCCCGATTGCCCCATGTGGGGGCCTCTATCAGTTTTCCCTATGGGTGACTCCATTGGTCCAGAGTGGCCCCAGTGACCCTCTTTATTGTGAAGCCCCCCCACTCAGGTAGCCTTGACTGTCCAGTGTGAGAAAACCCTAGTACACTTAATCCTCTGCTCTGGCCACAGGGGTGATGTGACCCCAGTGCCTTTGTAATTCTTCTCACCCATCAACATAACCCCTCATGATGGACGGACAGAGAAATGCTGGAGGCCAAAGACCCAGGGCAAATGATGAGGAAGTGTGGCATGTCAGAGACAGGATGCTGTGTCAGATTTATTGGTCATGTGTTTATAATTGTGTTCTTCTAAGGGTGTTTAACATACTTTAGGAGGTTTAAGCAATATTAGGTATAAGATGACTCAGTGGTGTGGAAACAAAGTAGCTTGCTGTACGGAGGCTGCCTCTGGGCGTGCTGGCTGTACAGTCAAGGCTGGGTAGAGAAAAGTGTCAGAGGCTGTCTGGCGTGGTTGAGCATGACCCTGCAGGTAGCACCACAGTCTCCAGACCGTGAGTGCTGGGCGGGTATGCTGAGACGGGTAGGCCAGAAGAACACTGAAAACCTACACACAGCTACCCCCTTGTCGGCCCAGTGCACTTAGCCCTGTTTGTTCTGAGTTCGCTGAGCTGTACTGCTGGAAGCTGGGGCATGGAGACCAGTCAGACCTAGTCAGCGGACCACACCATTGCACTGCTGGGGACTGGGATAGATGAAGGAGCTGGGGCCAGCAGAAAGGACAGTGTACCACAGGGGTTCTCCTCCCCAAGATGGTCAGCAGGACTGCCAAGTTTGCATGCTGTGCAGGACTCTTTCAAGTGCACGGAGCCTGTGGAAGAGCACCACCCGAAGAGATGGGCAGGGCCCTGTCCGTGGGCTCACAGAGGTCAGGACCTTCACAGAATTATATGAGCTACTCATGACTGTAACTGATTACATGTGACTAGCTGATTGGAGTTAGTTAGGAACCTCTCAGTTGCAGATGACAGAAATCCAGTACGCACTGGCAGAAACAAGGGTGAGGGACAATGGCAAGGAACTATTCTTTCCCTCCTTCCTTCCTTCCTTCCTTCCTTCCTTCCTTCCTTCCTTCCTTTGTCCTCCCTCCCTCCTTTCCTTCCTTCTTTCCTTCCATCCTTCCTGCCTGTGTATGTGGAATGTGGTATGATGAGTGTGTGGGATTGTGTTGAGTGTGTACATGTGATTGTGCAGGTGTGCACACAAGAGGCCAGAGAAAAATGCTGGGTGTCTTCCTCTATTGCTCTAATTCCCATGAGACAGGTTCCCTCGTTGAATTAGAAGCTTCTTGTTTCGGCTAGATTGGCTGGCTGGCCAGGATTCCTCTTCCTCTGGTCTCCAGTTCTGGGGTTGCTGGCATTCACAGCCATGATGAGCTTTCTCGTGTGGGTGCTAAGGATTTAAACTCAAGTCCTCCTGCTCACAAGCATAACACTGAACTTAACCCTCTGCACTAATTCCCCCAGCCCCAGACCATATACCATAGAGACTCTAGCTTTCTACTCCAGGTGAGGCTGGACCCAGGGTTCATATACTATCACTAGGAGGTATCTTCCCCTTCACTCCCCTCTCCACTCTGCTCTGTCTTCCTGTGGTGCCCTCCCTCTCAGGTAGGCTCTATCCAAAGGGTACCCCACCACAGAGCCGATCTGGCATGAGAGGAAGGCTGTTCTTACAGACCCAGTACAAGACACCATTGGCTTGACACTGTCCATCCCTGAACCATGCACTTGTTTGGGGATGGGAGGCACCAGGTGGACTTTCACGCATTTCCCTACAGCCCCTGATGAGGTTGTTGCTTATTTCTTATTGGAGTGTGATGAGATCATGAGGGTAGAGTCTCATAAATAGGATTAGTGCCCATACAAAATAGGTCCCAGAGCTATCTCGCTCCTTCCAGACAGAGCAAGGTACCACCATGAGCTATAAACCAGATCCTGAGATCTGTCGACTGGCACCATGAACTCAGACTTCTCGACCCCCAGAACCCTAAACGATAAATTCCAGATTGTAAATCCCCAGCTTACAGCATTTGTCACGGCAGCCCTGACAGGGAAGACACCCACCCTTAAGAATAAAGGAATGCCCGTCAACTGCGTCCTCCAAAGCTGCACTGTCTGCTGAGCACAGGTGTGCCTTCTCTTTAAGGCCTCTTAGACTGCAGCTCTGTGAGTGGATTGGAGCTGAAGGGCGACAGTGGGACTCAAGTCTGCACCCCACTCCTAGTCCTCACACCCAAAGAGCTCCTAGTGACGAACACCCCTAGTACAGAACAGGCTGCCACTGTTCTGACTTGCTAGCAGTGTCGGAAGGCAACCCGCTGCCTTCTAGGCTCCCTCTCTGTCCCAGCCTCATTCTCCTGCCTCACAGCCTCATCCTCCTGCCTCACAGCCTCATCCTCCTGCCTCACTGAGAATCAGTGGCAGAATTCCTGAAGCCTGGTCCCGCCATCCCTCCATTCCACTGGTGGGTGTAAGGTCCGGCTGTGTGACATTCTGATTTCTCCTCATGTTCAAGGTCCCATGAAAGCAGATGTGGAGATCCCCTTTGAAGAAGTCCTGGAGAAAGCCAAGGCTGGAGACCCCAAAGCACAGACAGAGGTGAGGACCAGCATTGGGGTGGGGGGGGAGAAAGCCAGGATTGGAGACCACAAAACCCAGACAAAGGTGAGAATCAGAATCTGGGGTGGGGGGAATCTTAGAATGTGACCTCAGCACAGTGAGCCTGGCTTGGTGCCCTGTAGCTCATGGAGTAGGGGTCTGACCTTTTCTGTGGGGAACTAGTGTGGTTATGTAACCCCCCCCCCCATATTGGTTAGTTTTGGGTGGGTTTTGTTTGTTTGTTTTTGTTCCTTCAGTACCTTCTTGGTGCATCTATGTTCACCACTCTGGTCCAGCACACACATCCTGTCTTGGGCATGCACTCCTCCAGGGCACCCTCCCTCCTTCCTCTTCCAGCTGTCTGCAGCAGGCTTGCTCCTTGCCTTAGCTGCAGACTCACCGTGTCTGCATGGGACAAGAACGTCATAAGCAGAGGAGCTCAGACAGGACAAGCTTCCTGGGTGTCAGAGACTCAGTTGACAGGCCATCATTTCTGTCCTCAGGATGCCCTGGCAGGTGGAAATCAGATGTCTCACATTTTGGCTGCCATGGAGACCAAGACAGTTTTGTCCCCTCCTGTCGGTCCTTCTGCACTGTGCAGGCAGCCAGACCAGTCCATGCTCCCTGCTTTCCCATCCCTGGGTCTAGGGTGCCCCACTCTGTCTCCAGCCTCACCCCAGTTTACACTACGGGGAGGTCACTGTGATGTAAGGGATTGAGAGTGACCTCTGACCACCTGACTTCCATGTTTGTAGCTCAAGCAAGTGACCCCTGGAGTCTCCCACCCTACAACCCTCAAAGAAGAGAGAAAGTCTCTATGTCGGGGCACAAGGAAATTTTTCTGTTTGTATCTGAGGGGCCAGTTGGACTGTGAAGTCATCTCCAGCCTGTGCCCTGTGGCTCCGGAGGCTAGTGAGCATCCATAGAGCTGGATGGGTTGTGAAGTCCTCCCCAACCTCCTGAACCCAAGGAGCATGCTCAGCTCTTTCCTGGCCTGTCTGTGTTTTTGGCTTCCCTTTGCCCATCTGTACAGTGGGAAGATTGGACTGGGTTAGTGAGCATTTTTGCATAGGGCCAGAGAATAAATATTTTGGACTCCACAATCTGTCTAAACTAATCAACATTTCCATGGCAAACAGAAAACCTGTCACATCAACATGTAAGCAAGCAGCCATGGTTACAGTCCAGTAAATCTGTTAGGGCTGGCGAGATGGCTCAGCAGGTAAAGGTGCTTGCAGCCCCAAGCCTGGTGTCCTGAATTTGAGTCCCAGAACCCACAAGGTGGGAGGAGAGAAACGATTCCCACAAGTTGTCCTCTCATATCCACGAGTATGCTGTGGCATACATGCACACACATGTGCATATGCAATAAATGGTTTTCATTTTTAAAATTTTATTATAAAAATAAATAGTAATCTGGCCTAGGACCTGGGCTTCTCCTGGCTGCCTTTCTCCAGCTTGTGCTGTTTGAGAAGCAGCACATGGACTCAGCCATTTTCTGCCTCTAGTTTTCTGACCATACTGGGGTTCCAGCACCCAGCAGGCATGGAGCAAGGGAAGGAGCTCAGCACGGTGGAGAGCCCACATCCTGTCATTATAGAAGGTTCCACACCTGCCCCATAGTGAGGAGAGCAGGGTCCTGGAAGCTGGAGGGTGATGGATGTCTCTGCTCCCAGGTGGGCAAACACTACCTGCGACTTGCGAATGACGTTGACGAAGAACTCAACAGCTGCTCGGCTGTGGCCTGGCTAATCCTGGCAGCCAAGCAGGGCAGGCGGGAAGCTGTGAAGCTGCTGAGGCGATGCCTGGCTGACAGGAAAGGTGAGACTGTGTGGGACCTTCAGCCGCTGCACGTCGGGTATGTGGTTTGCCGTGATGGCCATGCTGTTGGGAATGGAGAGGTCTTTTTGTTACCTCCTTGCCCTTAGAGGTTTTTGAAATCTACCAGGTACTTCATAAGCCAGGCCAATTCCTTGTCCTTCATCCTGTGCTTGGTGTCTGCAGGTAATTAGTTAGCAATTAATTATTCTCACTTCCCTTCTGGGTTCTAGTCCAAATCGGGGAGTAACTCATAGAGTCAGGAGGAGGCAGCTGTCCCAAGTGCCCCGGAGTGTGAGTGTTCTGTAGTCTCCAAGTCTGCAGAAGGTGGCATGGGGGTTTCACTGAGTTTTTGTTGTGGTTGCATATTTTGATAATTTATTTTTAATTGTAAATTTTTATGCTTGCTGTATATAGAAGCCACAAGGATACAAATTACTCATAACCAAAGCCCAGGGAGACACTCTGTATCTTTTCTTCTGGTATATATCAGTGTTTTCAAAGTTACATTTGGTGTACGTAATTTTTTTCTCTTCAACAACTAGACTGGTCATTTGTGGGGGAAACAAAATAAAACAAGAATGGTTTCCCCATTAAGTTCTGTCAACCAGGGTATCCCGGCCCAACTGCCCAGGCCACCGCAGGCAGAATAACCTAGAGCTGGTCATGTTAGGCTGTGGTCTGGAGCCAGTGGTTCCCAGGGCTACCTAGGAGCAGGGGCAGGCACACAGCCATGGAGCGTGGGAAGGAGAGGCAGCACAGCCTCACCCGCTCTGCCCTGTCCTGCTCTGACATCTTACCCAAGATTCCTGGGCAGGTAAAAAGTCCAGACCTCCTAAAAGAGAGGCCATACCATATTGCCACTGCTGCCCATGTCTCTGCTCACCTCACTCCCTTGGGCCATCTGGCATTCTTTCTTCATTCTGTGTGGAAGAATCCATGTTCCCAGCTACCCTGGGTAGAGTCCCAGCCCAGGAAACATTGTGGGCATAGGGATGCCCCCTTCTTGCCACAGTTCCACTGGTAATTGCAGCGATTCTGACCCAGATTCTAGGTGACTTGTTCCTCTTCAGACTTGGGTCCACAGCACCTTGCTTTGTACCTTGTTCCTATCGTAGTCCCTGCTGAAGGTCCCCTGAGGACAAGATGTGAGAGGGAACAAGCCAGGAAGGGCTGGCAGCTCTGTGCCTCAGTGGACACTCAGACATTGCCAGACCAGCCTGGCCTCCAACCTGGAGCATGGGTGCTGTCAGGGATAGGCTCAGATACACTTTGGGGACAGGTATCTACTCTACTCTGAATCAAAGAAGCCAGTCAGATCCCTTATGACCCTGTGCCCAGCCTCCTGGGAGTGTCTTTGGGGGCTGCTGTGGGGCATGGCTTTGCCTAATGCTTCTGTCTGTCTGTCAGGCATCACTTCTGAGAATGAGGCCGAGGTGAAGCAGCTGTCCTCTGAGACCGACCTAGAGCGGGCTGTGCGCAAGGCTGCCCTGGTCATGTATTGGAAACTCAACCCCAAGAAGAAGAAGCAGGTGGCTGTGTCCGAGCTGCTGGAAAATGTCGGGCAGGTCAATGAGGAGGGTAGGCCAGCTATATCACCAACAACTCCATTTGCCTTTCCTGCGGGGGTTGGGGCCCCATGGTTAGAAGGTGACTGGCATGTTGGCAAAGACTGTAAATACCATTTATTGTTCACTTATTCATCAGTGGTATCTTGGTCTGCTTCTGGCTTAAGGATTAGAGATACAGAGAGTGACAGAAGCTTGGTCCTTACGCCCAGGGTGAGGACTAGTATATGATATTGGCTAAAGGTGGTCAAGAGCTGGCAGTGCCAGCCGAAGAGGGGAAGGGTGGGAAAGGTGTGTTCATCACCAAGTAGAAACAGCTCTGAGCACACTGGTCCTCCTTGTGAGATGGTCCAGAGATAACTACCCAGGGATATGGCCCTGGCACATGATGGGACCCCAAGCCCTGTGGTCCCTGACACACAATAGCCCAGGATCCTGAGGACATGTGCTTGGTGGGCTATGGGGCATGAAGGGACAACTTGGCAGCCCCAGCTTCCAATCTTCTCTGATCCCACAGATGGAGGGGCACAGCCAGGCCCGGTCCCCAAGTCCCTGCAGAAGCAGAGGCGCATGCTGGAGCGCCTCGTCAGCAGTGAATGTGAGTGTGGCTGTCCGGCCTGCTATCCGCTGTCTGCTTCCCTTCCACCACCCAGATCAGCATCCGCCTTTCCTTGCATCCTAGCCTGGCTCGCCTGCCAGGGTCTCTGACTTAAATGCACTTTCATTCAGGCCCTTTGAGGGACAGTGTTTTTGTCCCTGGGACTTGAGCCTTGTACTCTGGGAGCTCAGACTACAGTGGGAAACAGAGCTACAGTGTGACAGTCCTCACCCTGGTGGAGGCCAGAGTTGGGGTTGAAACCTGAGTGAGCAGAAAGCTCAATGAGGGAAACAGGAGGGAGAAAGGAGTGTGGGGTGGGGGGAATGTGTCCCATGTGGGCACTTATGTTAAGGCGGAAGTAGAGTGTTACAACATCCATGTAGGAGAGAGGCTGGGGGCACACAGAGCTGCAGGTACTCAGGAATGTCTGGGATCAGAATTTGAAGACACCAGACCATCCCTCCATGTGTGGTGTGGGTGGGGGATGAAATCTATAGTTCAAGGGCCCCAGGCTCCCATCCTTGAGAAGATGGACATGTAGGAGGGGGCTTATGGCTTCTCATCGCTGATAGGAGAACTGAGTCAAGAACATCCTTGTGAGGCCCAGTGGGTGGGACAGGGGCTCACAATTGTGACTTGTCATATTAACTCACGAAAGCAGCCTCCCCAAGCTAGCCTAGTGGGAGCTTCCAACATGGCCGTGGCTCTTGGTGATTCCCTGCCAGCATCTGGCCTTTGTCTTCCCTGAAGGCTGGAAGCCCAGCGTTTGACACAGGCTGCATTTCTTTCACCTGTCCCCAGTGTTTCCCAGAGCTTAGGAAAGCATCCAGTGCCCAGCAGACTCTTGGCAGACGCAGGTGGGTCCTCAGGGGATCCAGGTGGGGGCAAAAGGCAAACTTATGTTGGCCCTCTTCAGATCCTGTGAGATGAGAGCTTGGTGGACACATGGTAGGCCTTGTTGGATGGAGGTCTTTTTGGGGGTCAGGATGGATGGGGTCACAGGCCCCCGGATCCTATGGGTGGCTAGTGCTCAGCACCTTGAGTCCCCGCCAGGTGGAAAGGAGGGAAGGACATCAGAGGGCACCAGGGATGCAGGCTGACTGACGGTCTAGCAGTAGAGCTTGGTTTGAGGGGTCAGGGGGACTTCGGGCCTTAAGGACTAGGAAGGCAAGTCACTTCACACAGGCAGCATGTCCCCTAGGTCAGAGGCAGAGGTGGGTAAGAGATGGTAAACCTTCTCCCCTTCCTCCCCACCACCTTTTTTTTTTCCATGTCCTTGCCCCAGGAATGGTCCTATGCCTAAGCCCAGCAGGGCCCTAAGTTGCCATCCTGCATCACCTGTGTTATCAGGGTCACAGTGGGCTTGCGGGTTGGAGAACCTGGTATCTTTTTCCCTTGCTTCAGCCAAGAACTATATCGCTCTGGATGACTTCGTGGAGCTCACCAAGAAGTATGCCAAGGGCATCATCCCCACCAACCTGTTCCTGCAGGATGAGGATGAAGATGATGATGAGCTGGCAGGGAAGAGCCCCGAGGACCTGCCGCTGCGCCAGAAAGTAAGTGTGGCTCCTGCCTGGCAACCGGCTCCTCTCCCGGAAGCTGCAGGTCAGAAAGGTCCTTGACTTCACAGACACACTTGGATCCAGGTCACTGGGCCTTGGGTTGTCTGAGGTTCCTGGGTGAGGAGGTGTCCTCAGAAGGAGCCCGGAAAGCAAAGGCAGGGTCATGCAGATGTGCTGGGGTGGTCTTCACTGGGTGCTTGTGTCTCTTCACAGCCCTCGTGTCTGGGCAGATGTGCGTGGGCAGCAGGCCGAGGCACTGCAGCTGCACTTTCATTTAGAGTCACTCTGTAGCGCTGTTGTCTGTGGCCCAGGACAGAGGCCACTTTCTAAATATGTCTTCCCAAAACCCAGTGTGCTAGGGTCTGGGGGCCAGCTGAGTCAGGGACACTAAGAATGAGCTGGGAGGGCAGACACACTGGAGGGAGACAAGAAGGATAAGAGAGACATAGAAATGTACCCTGCTCTGACAAGTCTCCACATTGTTGGGACTCAGTGCAAACACGGGGTATGGCCTTAGGACCATTGCAGAGTTGCCCCAAGTCAGCTTATGAAGCTGGGCCAGATGTCTCCATATCTTAATCTGCAGGAATACGAGCATCACTGGGTACTGGGCAGTTTGATCCGGGTAAATGGTTTAGTACTGTGTGGCCACAAACCCAAGGACCTGTCACCAGAGGAATTGTCACGTAGCAAATAGCTGTGCATGCCGCAATTCCAGTGTTTATGACCAAGAAGAGATGAACCACGTGTGATGAGTAAGATGGGGCAAATAGGTCAGAATGGGGACAACAACATGACATGGCTTAGCTGGATGAACTGGCATGAAGTAACTGGAAAGTCTCCACAGGGAGCTGGAGTGCGGAGCAGGTCGCCGCAGGGGACAGGGAGACAGGACAGAAATAAGATAGAAAGCAGGGAGCAGCTCAGCACGTTCCAGAGAGATGAGACCCACGTGTGAGCCATGCCCCCGGGTTGTTGACAGCGGAAGCCTTACTCTCGCCACTGAGGACAGGTAGCGGTCCAGAGCAGAAAGGGCTGTTACTCTGAAGGTGCTGAGCATCAATGTGGCACAGAGGCTCATGGCTGGGAGGAAGGTCCATCCAGAACTGGACCGGATTGAGCATGTTCACAGACAGGATGCCGAGATGGCGCTCCTACCATGAGAGGAGGAAGTTGGGGTACATATGGTTCTTGTCAAAGAGGAGCCCCCCCCCCCCCATAACACACTCTTTCTAGTGAGGTCAAGGTGAAAAGATGAATTGGAGAAGACCCTCAGGCCAGAGCGTCGCAGCTTGCACTGCAATGCCTCCTTCTGCCGTGTCCTAGTCTGAGTGTATGTTTGTCACTTCCCAGTGACCCGAGTCTGAACTGTGTGAGGTCAAGAAGTCCTTTTAAGGAGAGAGATACTCCATGCTGCAGTGTTTGGAGCCATCACGGCCCTTTCGTCTCTTCCCACCGTGTCATTAGGAGTCTCTATACACAGGCTACCTCAGCCCTCAGTCCCTGGGGCTATGCAGGGGACCAAGAGACTCCTGAGAGAAGAACAGGAACCTCTAAACCGATGACTCCCACAAAGAATGTTCTAGCTGCCAAGCAGCTTTCCTTGAGACTGAGGAAGCAAAGTAGCTTCTTAAAAAAGCAAATTTAATGTTTTAAAATCCTAATATGTTTTACACTAACTTATGGAAAATCCGACATGGACATTTTCCCTCAGTTTTCAACTTCCTCCCGCTTGCCTCAGGCATGCCAGTTAAAGGCGGCCATGTTCCGTGCCAGTTTGGGTTGCGGCGCTCTGCTTTGGTTTACAGTCTCAGCGGGAGGACTGGGGCTGAGCTCTCCAGACTCACCATCCTTCCTCAGTGCTCAGGCTGCCATCTCTAGTGTGTGTTGTAGCCTGGTGACGTCGTGGTTATTGTCCCTTTGACAGTTGAGGAAACAGACTCAGGGAATTGACATCCATACCCAGGAGAGTGCCACACCTCTGACGGGCGGCCCAGTGCTGTTGTGTATCGAAGCAGGAGGCCTGAGGGAAGAGGCGGAGCTAGGGACCCATGTGCCTTCCCCTAGATATGGTAGGCAGGCGCAAAGAAATCCCTGATCACTCTAGCAGAAGGTGGGTGTCTTAGTTACTGTGCCAGTGCTGTAAAGAGACATCATAACCAAGGCAACGTACATCAGAAAGCATTTAATTGCTTATGGTTTCAGAGGGTAAGCCTGTTCTCACTATGGCAGGAAGCATGGCATCAGACAGGTAGGCATGGCACCGGAGCAGAGCCATAGCTGAGAACTTATATCCTGTTCTGCAAGTTGCAGGCCGAGACAGAGAGCAAGACTGGCCCTGATGTGGGCTTTGGAAACCTTAAAGCCCACCTCCAGTGACGCACTTCCTCCGGCAAGGCTGCACTCGCTCTAACAGTCCACACCTCCCTTCCTAAACAATTCCCTAATTGGGAACCAGGCCCTCAAATATGTGAGCCTCTGCGGTCCATTCTCATTTCAAACAACACAGTGGGAAGGTGTACCTCAGCACGGAGGTGTAGGGCTTAGAAGAAAGCAGACCCCTGGGCACTGTGGAGCGTGGGGGGCACTAGAGCATGTCCATGTTGGGTGGCAAAGGGGCTTTTGTCCTGGTAAGTTCCAACCGCCTGCCTCGCCCTAGGTGATGAAGTACCCTTTACACGCCATCATGGAGATCAAAGAGTACCTGATCGACTTGGCCTCCAAGGCAGGCATGCACTGGCTGTCCACCATCGTGCCCACCCATCACATCAATGCCCTCATCTTCTTCTTCATCATCAGCAACCTAACCATCGACTTCTTCGCCTTCTTCATCCCCCTGGTGGTCTTCTACCTGTCCTTTGTGTCCATGGTCATCTGCACCCTCAAGGTGTTCCAGGACAGCAAGGCCTGGGAGAACTTCCGCACCCTCACGGACCTGCTGCTGCGCTTCGAGCCCAACCTGGACGTGGAGCAGGCGGAAGTCAACTTCGGCTGGAACCACCTGGAGCCCTATGTCCACTTCCTGCTGTCGGTCGTCTTCGTCATCTTCTCCTTCCCCCTGGCCAGCAAGGACTGCATCCCCTGCTCAGAGCTGGCCGTCATCTCCACCTTCTTCACGGTGACCAGCTACATGAGCCTGAGCAGCTCGGCCGAGCCCTATACCAGGCGGGCCCTGGTCACGGAGGTGGCCGCTGGCTTGCTGTCCCTTCTGCCCACCATGCCCGTGGACTGGCGCTTCCTGAAAGTGCTTGGCCAGACATTCTTCACCGTGCCCATAGGCCACTTCATCGTCCTCAATGTCAGCCTCCCCTGCCTGCTCTATGTCTACCTCTTCTACCTCTTCTTCCGAATGGCTCAGCTGAGGAACTTCAAGGGCACTTATTGCTACCTGGTGCCCTACCTGGTGTGTTTCATGTGGTATGAACTGTCCGTGGTCATTCTGCTCCAGTCAACCGGCCTGGGCCTGGTCCGCGCCTCTATTGGCTACTTCCTCTTCCTCTTTGCCCTCCCCATCCTGGTGGCTGGCCTTGTCCTCATGGGCATGGTGCAGTTTGCCCGATGGTTCCTGTCACTGGACCTCACCAAGATCATGGTCACCACGGTGATCTGTGGCGTGCCCCTGCTTGTCCGATGGTGGACCAAGGCCAACTTCTCAGTAGTGGAGATGGTCAAGTCCCTGACTCGGAGTTCCATGGTCAAGCTCATTCTGGTGTGGCTCACGGCTATCCTGCTCTTCTGCTGGTTCTACGTGTACCGCTCAGAAGGCATGAAGGTCTACAACTCCACACTGACCTGGCAGCAGTACGGCTTCCTGTGCGGGCCACGGGCCTGGAAGGAGACCAACATGGCACGGACCCAGATTCTCTGCAGCCACCTGGAGGGCCACAGGGTCACGTGGACAGGCCGCTTCAAGTATGTCCGAGTGACCGAGATCGACAACAGTGCTGAGTCGGCCATCAACATGCTCCCGTTCTTCTTGGGTGACTGGATGCGCTGTCTGTATGGCGAGGCCTACCCATCCTGCAGCCCCGGCAACACATCCACAGCCGAGGAGGAGCTCTGCCGCCTCAAGCAGCTAGCTAAACACCCCTGCCACATCAAGAGGTTTGACCGGTACAAATTTGAGATCACAGTGGGGATGCCATTTGGGGCCAATGGCAACCGTGGCCACGAAGAAGACGACATCACCAAGGACATCGTTCTGCGGGCCAGCAGCGAGTTCAAGGATGTGCTGCTGAACCTGCGCCAGGGCAGCCTCATTGAGTTCAGCACTATCCTCGAGGGCCGCCTGGGCAGCAAGTGGCCCGTCTTCGAGCTCAAGGCCATCAGCTGCCTCAACTGCATGGCGCAGCTCTCCCCAGCCCGGCGCCACGTAAAGATTGAGCAGGACTGGCGTAGCACGGTGCACGGTGCCCTCAAGTTTGCCTTCAACTTCTTCTTCTTCCCATTCCTGTCTGCCGCCTGAGAAGTGCCCACTCCTGGAGGAGGCTTCCACGCATGTTGCCGTGGGGCCCTCCCTGCGTGGCCACCCAGACAGCTGGAGCAGTGCTGTGCTGAGCATGTGCGTGAGTGCGTGTATGTGTGTGTGTACATGTCTCTACTCTGCTCTCATGTGGGTAGATCCCACGTGCAGGGACCTTGTGCTCACCTGTAGACTGCAGACCCTGCTGGAGAGCGGCTCTCTTTAGCTCTGTCCACTTTGAATGCCAAGTGTCAAGAAAATTGCATGCTATCTTCTCTCACAATCCTGCCCTTTTCCCGCAAAGCTGGAGCTCTGGGCCTGACCCCAAAGACCCTCCACCCTGAAGAGCACTTTACAGATAAGAGTCTCCCCCTCAGCCCTTCATGCCTTCCTGCCCTCCCTTTTGTGTGTGTGTGTTGGATTTGTTTTTCAAAGAACCAAATACGTGTCTATGTAGACTTCATGGTAGTTTTCTTATTTATTTGGTTGCTGCTAATCCTTGACAGTAGCAGTCCCCAGTGGTCACGTCCTGCCTGGCTTCCTGCCTGGGGATAGCATGTCCAAACTGGGCTCTGAACACTACAGCCGGCCTTGGAGCTCTTCCGTCTCTGGAGCGTGGTAGGGAGTGAGGTCACCTCTTCTGCATCTCCCAGGACCTGGGAAACAGTGCAAGAGTGTCCCTTTCAGTACACAGGTAAATTTGGCCATGTTCAGTATGGCAGAGTCGAAAGCAAGGTCCTAAGGCAGCCGAAATAAAAAGCTTTGAAACCCACACCCTGGTTTGCTTTCAAGGAGTTTTGTCCAGTGTGTGCGTGAGTATCTGAAGATGTCTGATTGAGTGAGAAAGTGTCCCTTGGGTTACTAAGGGCAGAACCGTTTTCCACACAGTTGACCCCATCTGTTGAGTCGCAGGCTGGACCCACACAGGTGTGAGTCTCCGAGGTCTTAGCCACAGTCCCAGGCACCCGGTGTCAGCACACGGGCGTCAGCTCAGCTGTTGACCCCAGCTTCTGGGTGAAAAGTGCTTTGTGGCAATGGTCACTGAAACCCAGGTCGCTGATTGGATCGTCTGCACGACTCATGATTGGTGCTTGCACCACTGACTGTATGCAGTCATGAACAATAATTCCACAGGGGCATAGTAAGAATTTGTCATGGGGCCTGGACAAGTTAGGACGCTGTGCTGGTTTCATTGCTGTGGCAAACACCGTCACCAAAAGCAACTCAGGGGAGGAAGGGGGTTGTTTACCTTATGTTTGCAAGCCATAGTCCATTGCGGAGGAAGGGCGGGGCAGGAAGTAAAGGTAGGCCTGTTTGGTATTCCTCACTCACAGCCAAGGAAGCAGGAACTGTGGAGGAATTGTGCTTGGTGACTGGCTCTCTGGCTCACTCACAGACCCACGCTTAGCTAACTTTCTTATATAGCCCAGTACCACCTGTCCAGGGAATGGTGCTGCCTACCATGGGCTGGACCCTCCTACATCTGTTAAGAGTCTGGACAAACCCCTAGGCATGCCACAGAGCACTCGATCTGGGCGATCAGTGGAGACTCCCTCTCAGGTGACTCAAACCCCCGGAGGCATGCCACAGAGCACGCGATCTGGGCAGTCAGTGGAGACGCCCTCTCAGGTGACTCAAGCCTGTGTTAAGCTGACAGGTAAAGCTAACTAGGATATGCTCCATGTAGGCATGGGCCCCTCTTCGGTGCTGCGTTTTGTTTTGTTTAACTTAATAGGATCTCGCTGTGTACATAGCTCAGGATGGCCTGAAATCCACTGTGTAGCCTAGGCTGGCCTCAAAGTCAGTGATCGTGCTACGTCAAACCTCCCAAGTCCTGCGATCACAAGGATGAGCCACTAAGCTGCCGTTTGATTTCTATGACGTCATCATGCCACTGATTGTACGAGACTCTAGGAACAAAGCACAGATAACCTCGATTCATCTTCACCCGGATGGGAGTTGTCAAGAAAGGCAAGGGTCAGAGAGCCAGGAGGTTCAAATAGGCTTGCCCCTGGGCCACCAGATTGCTGCCATCACCTTATGACTGGTAACCTCTGGGAGTGCAGTGGACTCATGGGGAGAACCCCAGCCAGTCATGGATTCTGGGTACCACTTCTCACTCCTGTGTGGCCAAGAGTCCTGCCAGGGCATTTGTCCACAGCCTCCATGTCCCTGTCTGGGACGGCATTTCTCACACCTTTGCAATGACCACTGTGCAGAAATGGAATGTCATACAGCACCCTGGTGTGTAGCTAGAAGCATTGCCTTCCGGTCTGGAGGCAGTGTCCCCAGCCCGTGGGCAGCTGCTTTGCCCCATACTTGCTCCTTCCCAGTGGAGCAACCTTGAGCAAGTCCCTGCAGCATCAGCCTCATAGGCTGCTTTGAAGGGGGAGAAAAGTTGATTGTCTGGGGAGGTGATCACAAAACCTCAATAAACCCTCATAAACAGGAGAACATTACTGAATGGCTCAACCTTGGGCCAGAGGCACTGTGACGTCCTTGCTGGTTCCCTGTCTAAAGCTGAAAACAGCAATGTTTAGATTGGAGCTGAGCTAAATGACAAGATCCAAACAGAGGACCTGGCTCCCAGCTGTCTGCAAGCAAGCAGCCCTCCTTCCTCCTGGCCATCTAACCAAAGCCCCTTGGCCAGTATCTGTGACTTACTGTCTGAAATATTCCTTGTCTGCATTCGCTAGCTGCCTGAATGCAGCCCATGCAACCATTAGGGAGACCTGAGAAGAGGTAGGGCTCGTGGCAGGGTTCCTGATCCTCAGCTCTTGCCCTCCCCACTCTAAAACTTCACTGGAGGCATCCTTGGGTCTCTTCTTTGCCTGCTGTCCTTGAAAGTGGGTTCTGTCTCCAGTGTGCGGCCTAAGGCCCCCCAGCCAAAGCAGGGTCTCTGGCCCAGGCCTCATTCCTCTTGGTTGGGAGTGCAGCCTCCTTCATTCAGACCTGCACAGCCCTGGTCCTGCTGCCCAACTGCCCCACACCCACAGGCAGATCTACGGTAGAGCTGTCTCAGGACTGTCATCAGGATGCTCGCTCTTGGTCCAGAAGCTGACTCATGCTCCATCCCAAGGATCAGAGTTGTCAGGGACAGAGCTTGGGTCCTGCAAGCCCTCACTACACAGGCCCAGGCACCACCCTCTGTAGGCCGATTAAACACACAAGGAATAGAAGGCAGAAAAAGGGGGTTCATTTATGTGGCCACATTGGAAAGAAATGATGTCTAGTGACATCCCCAAGTCCCTCTAAGGCAGTGTTCTCAACTTGTGGGCTGTGACCCTTTAGGGGGTTGAATGACCCTTTCACGGGGGTTGTCTAAGATCATTGGAAAACACAGAGATTTACATTACAATTCATAACAGTAGCAAAATTACAGTTATGAAGTAGCAACGAAAATAATTTTATGGTTGGGGGTCACCACAACATGAATTGTATTAAAGGGCCACAGCATTAGGGAGGTTGAGGACCATCACTCTAGGGGACCTGAGATTTAAATAGAGGGACAGAGCTCTGCATAAGTCCTGGTCAGGGTGTACCACTCCTTGTCTCAGCTCCAGTTTCTCTTGCAAGGCGATCCGACGAATTGTCAGGATTGTAGAAAATCTTTCTGAAGAGACAAGCTCTCCCTCGGGCTGGCATCATGGCCCCGGCCTTTCGTTCTTCCAGTTTCTCCGGGCCTGTTGTCTCCGTAGTCTGTGTCTCTCCCAAAAAGGCATCACAGGTCTGACTGCCCTCTAGCATTTGGTGGCAAATCTGCCTTTTCCAAACATCCTGCTGGAGCTGCTGGGATCCAGCTTGAAATCTATGGTTTGTGGGAGTCCTGGGGTGCAGCACCCTAGTGAACAGAACCATTGGCCTGTCAGAGGCAGGAACAGTGGGGTAGGTGACCCCGAGGGCCCCTTCTTCCATGGTTGTGAGGACCTGGTTTTAAGTCAGCTTTATTGTTGCCCAAAAATAATCTCATAACCCAGTTGCCCCCATTTTGATGCAAAACCCAGCTCTTTCTTGCTTCAAAAGGAATAAAAGAGAGTTTATTATGAGCCCAATATGAGTAACTGGGCCTGGGGCTATGACCATTTCAGGGTGTCCTCAAAGACCTATTCTACCATAGAAGTGGTCACTTGAGATTGAGTTAGTTGCAGAACAAAGTTAGAAACCCAAGGCAGTGTGTGTGTGTGTGTGGGGGGGGGGACAGGCAGCCCACAGTCAATGGGGAAATCTGCTGCAGGCTTCAGATTGCAATCTGATGAAATGCTTAGCAGTCATAAGGATGTTAGATAGGGCACAGAGTTGGGCCATAAACAGCCAGTAAGGGAACTTCAAACATTCCATGATGATTTGGTTTGGATCTGCAACATTCTATCGCTCCACAATCGTAGAGTTCTAATTGCTCAACCAACCCCGTAGAAATGTCAGCTCAGGCGTGTCCCTATCCCCCACCTGCAGCTCCCTGTGACCAGGGAGCTCGTGGGAATGGACAGAGTCAGTGTCTAGGTCGTACCGCTGTCAGACAGAGGACCCGCTGTCCTTATGCTCACACGTCATTGCGGGCCAACTTTAGGGAGGAAGACAAACCTCAGCAGCAAAGAACTGAGTCACAGGGCTGACATGATTCTCACAACCAAGAGCAACAACTTCCAGCCCCTGAGAGATAACTCACACCAGTCCAGACCCAGCAGAGCGGGGACGTAGTGACAATGACCAATAAATACCCGTGACCAGACCCTGCATTGGCAGATGCATATGGACGCCGTAGGCCACTTTCAGTTGGCACTGGCTCCAGGCTGCAAGTCAAACCCCTCCTTGTCCTATACCCTCTTCTTGAGTCCCCCCCCCCAACTGCCTGCAGCTGCCGCTGTTCATGGTGCGGTCTCCAAATCCCAGTGTGCACTACAGACGGTCTCACTTTTTTCTGGGACAGCCGGGACCTAGTCACACTACGTGGTAGGATTGCAGGGATCAGGCACAAGGTTGGGGGAGCAGCAGCCCCTCAAGGCAAGGTCTTGAGGTCTGCAGACAGGATCAAGAAGTGGTAGAACTCAGCAGGTCAGAGTGACATCCCTCAGGTCCACAGCTAGTGTTGACCCAAGTTCCCTCCCTTTGTTGCGCTCAGTAGGCCCTGAGGATAGGTGTTGGGTGAACAGCTGGGTGGTGGCAGACAGACAATGACGTCCCCAAGGGCACTGCCATCGTCCTCACAGTGTTTCAGACGATACCATGAACACTCACTGCTCTGACCACCCTGTCCGTTTCCCATGTCTGGACTTCGGGGATTCAGATTTGATAGTCGAGCTCCCACCACTCTTTAATACACACAGCTTTCTCTCTGAGACCCGTCAAGTCCTGGCCATGTGGCTGACTAATCCTGACGGTGAGGGTAACCATAGCTGTTCCACGGACATCACTGAAACAGTCATTCTGCACTCGAGTGATGATCCCCCGCCCCCCAAGCCTTGGTTGCTAGGAAACAGTGCCTGAGGCCCGGAAGCTTTGTTTTGTCTGTGCATCAAGTGGTTGAACTTGAGTAGTGTTGCTTTGAAAGGCAGACTGGGTGAAAAGGAACCAAACTAGGGAAGGACTCGGGTGAGCAAGAAAAGAAGGAACCAAACTCAACGGACTTGGGGTTCATTCTGACTAGAGGATTTTTTTCAGATAGCAACAAAGGTTCATTTCTTCCTATTTTAATATATGTGTGCATATATACATATATATGTAAATGTGTGTAACATATATGCATGTATACATATATATACATACATGCACACACATACGTATATATAATTTATGTGTTTTGCCTCCATGTGTGTCTATACAATGCATGTGAGCCTGGTGTCCGCAGAGACTAGAAGAGGGCACTGGATCCCCTGGCCCTGCAGTTACAGATGCTTGTGAGCCACTATGTGGCTGCTAGGGACTGAACCTGGGCCCTCTGGGAGAACAACCAGTATTCTTAACTGCTGAGTCATCCTTCCAGCCCCCATCTTCCTACTTAATCATCAGAACTATCTACTCTGTGGGACACTGTAGCCCAGGGGTTTTCTTCCAGGTCCCTGGGCTGATCTCATCCTGGAACACCAAGTAGCCTGGTGCTGGGTCTTGGAGGCTCCCAACAGAATCAGATGTGACCTGCGGCTGGTGTCATATGTCACCATCCTTGCAGAAATGAAGTTATTCTAGAGAGACCCTTAGCACCCCTCCTTCTGGCTATGAGATTCTTGAAACAATGGTTTCCAAGCTATGAGAATTGTCCAGGAATCTCATGTTGGGAGGAGGAAAAGACTGGAGCCTGGTGCCAGGCGGAGGGGAAATTTGTCTCCCAGAAAGAGATCTTACACGGTTCTGACAACTTGTCAGACCACAATGCAAAAGATACTGGAGCTGAGGCAATGATGGTGCAGCGATGGGCAGGACCACACCTTGACCAGGACTGTTCAATTATGCAGACCTCGTTCTCTCTACTTAAAACTAACTTCATGACAGAACCCTGAAAGTGGACTCGGTGGAGGGGGATGTCACTGGACACCTTTGTTCCTCTTTCCAGTGTGGCCACAGTGAAAAATCAATCTCCTTTCTCTGCTTTTCACTGTGCTTATATGTATAATTGCCCCATTAAGGGTGGGTGGCCTCTAGGACCCAGGTTGAGCATAGTAGCTTGAGGCTGTATTACTTGTCTCTTCTTGCTGAGGTCCTGAGGTGGCCTCCCCGATGGTTCATAGTCTCCACACGCAACAATCGCGCTAGTGCAATGGGCCGGTCTCTGAGCAGCAGAACATGACAAAGAGAGGAGACCCTTTATAACGGGCGGTGGCTCTGAGCAAGGCTCCTTCCAGAACAGTGGCTGTGGATGACTATGGAGAGGCCTGCATGCTGATGGACTGAGCCCTCAAGCCAGCAGCCAGCTAAGCAAATGGAACAGCCTCCATCCAGGTGATCCTCCCACTCCCGAAATGCAGATTAACTGTGAATCCCTCTGGCCAGGGCCTGTCTTCTCCTGGAGGCTGGCTTCAAAAACTGGGAGGTGATGACTGGTATACCTTTATGTGGCCTGGGGACAGTTTGTTACGCAGCAGCATCTAAGGACAGACTCTCCAGCGCTCCTGGGGAGCAGCCGCAGTCCTCTGGGTTCTTTTTCCCACCCCTTAAAAGTCCCCACAAAGGTTGGAGAGATGGATGAATCAATGTTAAGGGCACTGGCTCACAACTGGTCATAACTCCAGTTCCTGAGAGTGCTGATGGCCCTCTTGTGGCCTCCATGGGTACTGCACACATATGGTCCACAGATAACTGCCAACAAGCCCCAGGAGCCTTGAATGCTTTGACCCCCACAACTGCCAACAAAGGTGAGCACCTCACCTTTTTTTTTCCTGGATAAATTTTGTTTTTCTAGATGTTTCCATCACTCTTGGCTCAGTTTGTTTATTGAAGTCTAAGGAGGCAATATTCCTGACTGCCAGGACTTGGCAGTTTTCAGACATCCTGAGGCTAAGCCACAGAATAGAGATGTGGAAGCCGTCACCCATGTGGCCCTCACTTATATTCTGACACCCCTTCAATGGGGACGGAGGCCTGGGCTTTGTCTGTTGGGGCCAGATGTGGCCTTTCCACGAGCACTCTTGTGCCTTGGAAACTGAAGTTCCCAGAGGGAAGAAGGCTATGTTGAAGATTCCACAGGGTTGGTTGATTAGGACTTGGTAAGTGTGGGGGCCTAGTCAGCAAAGGGCTTGCTGAGTAAGCACAGGGACCCGAGTTCAGTACCAGCACCACTGAGAAAAAAACAACAACCTGGGTGTGGTGGTGTGGACTTGTAATCCCAGCGCTGGGGAGGCAAAGACAGGAGCATCTTGGAGCACTCAGGGCTGACTCTGATCTACACACACACACACACACACACACACACACACACTGATTCTGCCTGGTGCTCTGTTAAGCTTAGGCCTGGGGGCCATTTGAGTTTTAGCAACAGTGGTTTTCATCAGAATGGCCGCAGGCACCGTGCAGCAACCTTTGGTGATGTACAGATACTGGAAACCAGTAGATGCCCACAGAAATGGGAACACTCCCTTTGACTCGCACTGCTGGCTGAGCATCATCCTGCAGCCGGCAAGCATCGGAGTAGAAAGACCAAGGTTCTGAAACAGGAAGAACGTTGCTCCCATGCTCATCTCAGTTCTAGAATGTGTGCCTGCACAGGTGTCAGAGACCCAGGCTCCATTGTGGCCTCTGCCTTTGCTGTGTGGCCTTGGGCAGACCCGAGGTCTCTCTGAGCCCCAAGCTCCTCCTCTCTGCAGGGTGAGGACTTAACAGTACCAAGGGTGGGTTTACTCTAAGAAGAAATAAGGAGTGTACAGTGACTGGGTCCTTCAGGTCTCCATCAGTGGGCACTACCACATAGCTCCAGGCATGGCAGAAGTTTGGGCAGTGGCTAAAACATCCACCACTACACCTGCAGGCCCCATGCTGCTGTGGCAGCTGGAAAGTCCTGAGCACAGTATGGGCGTTCTGACCAGAGGCTCTGGGGGCAGAGTCTGGCACCAACATGGCAGTGAGGAGCCCTGAGCAACTTAACCATCTTCTATAGGATGACATGTTCGTGGTTGACATATGCACACAGCCCTTAGTACTACACACGGTGCAGAGGCATCCCTGCTCTGTGTGTGTGTGTGTGTGTGTATGTGTGTGTGTGTGTGTGTGTGTGTGCTCAAATGAGTGCACATGTGTGCCTGTGCATGTGGAAGCCAGAGGTCAACCTTGGATACTGTCCCTCAGGAGCTGCCACCTTATTTTTTGAGCATCTCTCATTGGCTGGGGGCCAATGATCCCAGTAGCTGGCCCAGGGTGGGAACTAGCCCCAGGGATCCTCCCTTGCACCAGGTTTATAAGCATGTGCCACCATGATCGACTTTTCCCCCCACCCTGTGGGTTCCAGACTTGCACAGCATTCAGCAGACGACAGATCCATCTCCCCAGACCCGGAGGAGTCCCTATCCTTACCGGTGACACGGAGTGGAGGGGCTGACAGGTGCAGGGATCGCCGGGGCTCACAGGGCTGTGGAGAGATTAACACGCAAGCTTGTTTTCAAAGGGCAGATGGCAGCTGAAAGGCTCTGGAACCCGAGTCTGAACCTGAGCAGCCTGGAAAGCTCCTGCCCAGGGCATCAGGGTGGCCCCGGTCTGCTGTCCAGGGTGCAGTGTTATGGTAGGTCTGGCTGGCTGCCCCTCTACTGTTCAAGCTCTGACCCTGAGATCCATTCCTCCCCACCTATGACCACTCAGCTCTTCAGGGGAGCTCCACCATCTTCCCCTTTAGGAAGGCCTCGGTGTGGTCCGGGTGGATCCAGTTCCCACCCTTGCTGCCTGTTCTGTGCTCTGCAACTTGGGCAAGCCCTGGGACCTCCATGAGCATCCTGTCTGTGAGGGAGGTGGGAATGTTCCTACGTGACCTGAGGGAAGGTTCTAGCACGCTGGCCTGGGGCTTCTGTGACAAGGGCCACAAACTCGGTGTTTTAAAAGGAACACATATTCCTCGCTGCACAGTCGGGAGGCCTCGAGTCCAATGTGGCTCTCAGTAGGAGAAGTCAAGGTTGGTAAGGCTACCCTGGAGTTAGCCAGTCCTCTGGAGGCTCCAGCAGCGACACAGCTCAGTTAGTGATGCTTGCTGGACAAGCATGAGGAACAGAGTTAGATTCCTGGAACCCATGGAAACCAAGGTGAAACCACTGGAGGAGAAAGGAGGATTCCTGGCTAGCTACTGGAACTGGCAAGCCTCAGGCCAATGAGAGACTAGAGGCCTCCTAGTGTGGCTGAGGCTCCTCCTCCATCTCTACAGCCAGCCATGCTGCCCCATCTTCACATGGTGCCTCTCTGAAGCTTTCCTTGATGTCATAGAGGGACAGATAGTCCCCCACTATGGAGAGCTCAGGAGATCTGATGGGACCACCCGGGTCATCCAGGATAGTCTCTCTACCTCAAGGGCATGGGAGCAGCCGCCGACACCAATGACGGTACTCTGTCACTGTAGCTGAAGTTGGACTTGGCGGACTGAGGTCACTGTGTCTGATGCCAGCTTCTGACTGAGCATCCACACTGTTTTACCAATTCAGACATGATCCTTAGTCGCCCCTGAGCCTCAGTGTTTCCATATAAGAAATGGGTGTAGTGACAGTACTCTGTCCACACTCTATGAGATGCATCCTATGGAGCCTAGGCTAGTTGCTCCTGTATCACAGCCTGCACAGGGGCACCGAGCTTCCATGACAGAGCTTCTATCTCGTTAGTCAGCCGGAGGTCCTGAGGAGCCATGCTCTGTTTACACATGTGGGTCAGAGGTCAACCAAATGACACATGGCCAGGAAGTGACCTCATCTCGACGTTGACCTTTGGACAGATGGCGGTCTTAGTCCTGCTGCCCTCCTGAACCTAAAGGACCTTGAGTGTGAGAGGTCTGGGCTGCAAGGTATACAGGGAGCCGGGAGCTCTGACTTCCTGACAATCCAGCGGCCCAGGAATGGCCTTCCTCCACCCAGTTGTCCATTCCCAGAACTCAAAGCGTCTGCAGGGTGGGGGCCACCAAGGGACTCTAGAGTTGAGGTCAACCCCAGAGAGCACACACAGCCGGGATACTAGGCTAATGCTCCTCTCTGAGCCTCAGTTTCCTTCCCTGTGTTTGTACTGAGTCATACACACTGCTACAAAGGGAGACAGGCCACCTGTCATGGAAAACACGCCAGGCAGAGCCTCTGCAGGTTCCGTTTGGGGACCCCTCCCCCAGGCACATATAGGATTGGTGTCCCTACTGACTATTTCCTCCACCTGGGTTAGGATCAGGGCCAAAAAGACGCTGCTAGATGTGACCTCACCCCATTAGCCCCCCTCCTGGACCAGCTGTCTAATCAGCAGCCTTCTGAGCCTCGTCTTAGATGTAACATTTGTTATTTTATTGGAAAAAGCTGGTATTAACATATTTATAATTTTATTCAACAGTTGGATAGTTTGTGAGACACCGAAGAAGAAAACAAGAATGCACCTATGAGCCACGGAACCCCAAATGACTGGGCCTGACTATGTTACCAGCATGGACAAACCCAACACCCTCCAAGGGCTTTGCCCTCAGAGAAGAACCAAGGCAGAAGAGAGAAACTCAAAACCCCCAACAATGTCGCGATGATTATGGAAAAGCCACATATTTGAGACCAGAGAAC
Organism: Myodes glareolus; assembly: GCF_982192425.1. NCBI lineage: Eukaryota > Metazoa > Chordata > Mammalia > Rodentia > Cricetidae > Myodes > Myodes glareolus. Next base: position 69,025,966 of record NC_142033.1, read on the forward strand.
TTAAGCAGAGTCAGGTAGCAAAGTCTGTGGCTTGGCTCTGGTCCCTCTTCCTCACACTGCCCCTCCCCCCCCCCACAGCTCTGTCCTCAATCAAGACACGCAGCGCTATTTGCAGTCTGCTCTGGGTGGTGTCCTCGGGTTTCTCAAAGACGTGCTTTTCTTCTGAGATCGTGTTCTGTCTCTCTTTCCTTCCTACTTTGGTACCCAACGTTTAAAACGTAAGTCTAGAAACGAGGGACATACGAAAGACCCCTCCTTTTGAAGACCATGTGAGATCGAACTTCGAAGACAGTACACGTGACACCTGCAATCTCACAGCAGCAGCCAGCTCCCGGGACAAGTATCCTTTCTAATGCCGAACTGCAAAGGCAGGCGGGTGTGCCAGAGGTCCAGGCCAGCATGTAAGGAAGGCCCTCTCGCCTGGATTTTGGCTTCGATGAGATTTTTGTACAACTGGTCACATTCTTCAACTTCTTTACAAGAGGGGAAAGTCGCCCGATCTTTTGATTGCTCACTTTAATCAGGGTCAATATGTACATATAATACTGTCCAGAGCGCCTGGATTTTTACAGTGATGGATAAACATTCTTCATTCACGTTGATTTAAAAATAAACTAAAAAAAAAAAAAACCCAAAAATGTAATGGACCCAGTTTCTGTGTAAATACATGACCGGAAGTGAGTGTGCATGCAGTTTGTGCTTTGACACACACAAGGATACCTTGATCCACTGAGAAAAAAAAAAAAAAAAGCTCCATTGCATCTGTTTCCTGGTCGGCAGGTCAATCCATGTTGTAAAAAACGAAAGCCCCTCTGCTCTCTGCTTCCAGAGTCAAAATGCCAAGTCCTGCAGTTCTGGGATTCCAGGAGGGAGGGTGGGGGAGGGGTCACTGAGTGGCCACTGGCCTGTGGCTCTGGGGAGGGCTGCCTGGCTGCATGCAACCTCCTCGGGGAGCAGCTGGGAGGGCGAGGAAAAAAGCTGCAGGTACAATGGAGGCGAAGTGCATCTGGGAGGCATGCCCGGATGCCACCAAGCAGAGGGGGGAGCCACTGCCCATCTTCTCTGTCTTCTCTCCCGTGTCATCTTGTCACCGGTGTACCTGCTCGGGCTTCACAAAGTATAGATGCTCCTCTTCCAGAACCTTCCATTGGGATGCTGCTTAAAAACTAGTCACCAATGCGGTGGGCCGGAAAGAGCCCGTGGAAAGACCTGCATGGGACCCCAACTCAGCCCTTGGGGTGTGACTCCTTAGGCACCCCGTTTCTCTGCTTTAGTTTCCTCCTATGTACAAAGGGGATGAGAACCACACCCCATGCCTCATGGCTTGAGGATTCTGCAGTCGGGGACAGGACCCACTGTCAGCTGCGGGAAAGATGACTGGCTAGCATGGGAGGGTGACAGCAAAACCACCACAGAGTGGGCTGTGGGGGTCCATCCACAGCCACTATGGACTGAGCACCATGCCCAGCGTGCAGTGGGCACTCACAAACGGACGGCAGTGAGGTAAGGGCTACAGCCACACAGGGTCCCCAGTCCTGCCTCTCAGGACTTGCCCCAACCTGGAAAAGCCACACAAGGAACCTAGCCCTGCCTCAAGATTAACCCTAGGACTTCGGCTCTGCCTCTCAGGACCTGCCCCGGCCTGGCACCTAGGATACAGAATGGCATCCCAAACACCCCAGTGGGGAGCTGGCATTGCCAGCGCTCAATGAAAATGCATCGTCCAAAATCCAACATGAGCCAGCAGCTCCGAGCCAGGGCACGTGGCTGGCTCCTTTGAGGACCCACCGATCTTGCCTGGCTTGGGAGCCTCACTCTTTCTCGGGAGCCCCATCAGGGACCAACTTGACTTTCCCTGATAGGAACTGACCCACTGCGGTAAAAATCACCCCTGGACCTGAATCAAGTCCTGATAATAAACAAAGGCCCAGCCTGAGGCAGAGGGACCGTAAACAAAGGAACCCTGGCCTGAGGCCCACCCTGGACCAAGGCCCACCAGGCACATCCATCCTATCGCCTGTGACTGAGGCTCCTTCCTTTCCTCTGTTTAAACCGGCAATTGCCATCCAAGGCAACTCCAGCCTAGGGACTCACGTCCCCACAATGGCCACCGTGCTCATGTTGCCCTCCTACAGAGGTGGCCAGGAGGGCCACTGAGGCCAGCTAGTGCATGTCAGAATTGACCTTATCCTGGAAGATGTAGAGGTTGTTGGTGGCCGCAATAGCGATGATATTCTCGGCTGGGTGCCAGGCCGTGTGCAGGATCTTCTTGGTGAAGTCCAAGCTGTCCACACTGATGTCATCACGCCGTCGCTTGCCGCCCACACACACGCGCCGGGGCTTGAGCACGGCCCTGGGTTTGCTGCTCTCTCTGGAGGCCTCCAAGGTCACATCCCGCTTGGTGTTGCGGTCGAACATGCGGAAGAAGTTGTTGTAGGCCCCGGTCATGATGACACTGGGGAGAGAAGAGGACTCAGTGTGGGAAAGCAGAGGGGACGCGGGCACTGATGGGCTGTCACTCCTGGGACAAGGAGCTTTGTTTGCCTCTCTGCCACCTTTCTGTCGGTGTCCCTCCCCCGCTTCCATCTCAGCTGCCATTTCTACTTTAGGACCCTTTCACGTCGCCCCAACACTATGGGTACCTTCCCATCATTTGTACACAACCTAAGAGATACAATGCTTGCTTGTAGCCCCAGGGGCAGCAGAGACAGGGGTGACATTGAGATGTGACCGTGGCTGTCCCAGAGCCTCTGTACCTGCCGGGCCTATCTCCCCTCCACAACCTGAGTGGCTAAGCCAGTGGATAAATTAGTGCTCATTGCCATGGATCCCATGGAGTGAGGCACATACCACAGCAGACAAGGGGACCCTGGAAGCAGACTTCTGCTCTATGTCTCCTGCTCCATGGACTTTGTCTAGTGAGACATGATGTAGATTCATCCCGTGATGCATGTGGAAAGCAGGGCTGGGCCTAGAGGAAGGGTTTGGGCTTGGGCCTATGGGAGGCTGGAAAAGCTGTGGCGAGAGAAGGAGGAAAAGCCCAGGGAGGGGGAGCTGTTTAACCACAGAGGGCTCCACAGAGGAGGGAATATTTGAACTGTTTCAGTGGCTGATGAAGAAATAGGCCTACACCAGTTTTGTTTATACAGGTTGCAGAACACCACTTCCTTGTGTGTATGCATACGTGGGGGGGGGGTGTCATTCAGCCTAAGACATCGGCACAGGCTACATAAAGCCACTTTCCAGGGGGCTGATGCAGATGAATTCATCTGGTCCTAGTCGGGGAGTGAAAGCTAAGGACTAGAACCAAAGCTGAGTCCCGTGCCCCGAGTCAGCGATGCTGGAGGGGAATGAAGGTGCCACCTTCACTCAGGGAGCGACACAGCAGCCCGCCGTGGGTCCATTTACTAAGGGGTGTACGCCCCCTTTGAGTCTAGCAGAGCGGACTGTGGACCTCAAGCTTGCCTTAAAGGGATGGGCAATTTGTTTCTCCTCTTCGCCTTGGGCCCCTAGAATGTAGGCATTGCGGTCCCTGTTCACAGACAGACCAGGCAGAGGAAGGCAGAGGCAGAAGGAAGGGGCAGATTGCTGTTTACTACCCAGAAATATGGACAACTATTGATTGGATACTCTCCTAAGGTCCCTCCCACCAGACATCTCTTCCAGTGCCGGTGGCGGGAACAAGTCCAGAGGTGACAAGAATTTGTCATTTCATAAATAACAAGCTACAGGAAGAAAGCCCAGGATTCTGTGGGGCAAGGCAGAGAGCACCAGGACAGCTTCCCGGAGGAGAAGGCAGTGGAGCAAGCCTAAGTAGCATGTGCTTCAGCAGGATCCCAGAGTCAGGGAGAGTGGATGATTGTGAAGGAAGAAAAGGAGGCGTGGGACACATCTATGCGAAGGATCAGGCAGAAGTAGGCTGCTGAGCCCCGGTGCTGGGCCTCCCTCAGTCCAAGAGGCTTGCTGGTGTTTGTGCTGGGCTTAGGGATTGTCTGGTTACATGCGCCCCCTGGTGGCAACATGAAATGCAGGCAGTGGGTGGTAACTTCAGCCATCTACCCTAATATCCTGCCTTATTATTGTCCTTCAGTGGACGCTCTGGACCACCACACGCGTGCTCTGTTCAGCATGGTTATATCACAAGCCCCTGCAGAACTGGTGGACCCTTGAGGTGACAGCAGCTCCCATGTGGGTCCAGGCCTGCTCAGAGTGGCTTCCTCAGAGTGATCCAGTCTCTGTCACCACCACCACTACTTGAACACCACTCGTTGAACATAGCCACCCTGACGGGCCAACTCAGAAGCTCTGGAGCATCCTGCCCACCCAGGCGCAGGGCAAATGCCTGCAGATGCCACCTGTGTGGATCCACCCCCTGGATGGAGGGGAGTTTGGGCTGAGGCTCTCATGCCACCGCTTCTCGCCTGCCGATGGAGGGACAGGGAACGCGGGGAGGGAGGTGATGCCTCAGAGGCTCCCATACAAACACATGCCAGGTCCTATGCTGCCCTGGTCACCTGGAGCCTCTCTCCTTCATCTGGGCAGGAGGATATGCAGCTGTCCCTCCACAGGAGACCCTGAGAGGCTCACCTACCAGCCTTTGCACTGAAAAGCCACAGGTAACTAACTGAGCCTGAGGCCTGTGGGGCCTAAGAAAGCATGAGTGGGGACAGGGAAGCAATGTCCCCTCCCCAGTAGAAAAGCTTCTGAGCTGTGGGGGGGGATGGGGGAAGCACACGGGAAGGCAGGCTCTTGGGTACAGAGGGTACAGGGGAATGAGGTAGAATGGAGGATGCAATGGGCCCATCCACATCACTGTGCTGGGTCCAGGCTGTGGCAACACAGGAGCCTGTGCCATGTACTAGGGTCTGTGTTCCAGGCTGTGGGATGGGAGCGGTGCCTCACCACGAGGTCACTAGTTCAAGTTGTGAGCCCCAGAGGACCCGTGTGAGGCTGCCAGCGCGATGGTAGGAGGAAAGCGTGGGTGGCCCAAAGACTGTCTGTCACCCAAGGGCCTGGCGTGTGGGAGGCACCTGGCTGATCCTGACCTAAAATCCCACAGCACCCTAGGGCAGGGGGTTAAAGTGGGTGTCAGCATCAGTCACAGGGGGGAAGCAAAGCTCACTTCTCAGCCCTGAGCTTGAGTTGGAGAGCTCTGCCTGCTAGGGAGGAGACCTCCCACACCGCGACCTGGCAAAGTGCAGCTTTGTGATCACAGACGACAGAAAAGATCCCTCCCGGGGTGAAGGGTGAGGGGCACGGCAGGGTGGCTGAGGCTGGGTGCCTGCAGCTGGCTCACCTGTCACTCCCATTCCATGCACACTCAAACTTGTCAAAGATGCAGTCACTCTCATACAGGGAGCAGAGCTTACTCCGCAGGTAGTCGTGGACCTGGAGAGAAGAGGGGAGAGGCTGAGCAATGGACACCAAATAGCCCCGACACCTCCATGGGGACCGATGGTCTCAGCACAGCCCTGCACGCACAGCCCTGCACGCACAGCTGACCCGGAGCTGTGGGGCCTGGAGACAGCACCGGGGGAGCCGCATCCTTAGAGGAAAGGGAGCGTTCACCGCTCAGAGACTGTAGAGCCTGTCACTGGCGAGGTGGCCAAGGGTGGGCACTGCTGTCTACAGTCTAGGGGCCACTCCTCCCTCCTGCTCTAGACTTTGGCTCACAGCCCTACCGTGCTGTGTCACCATCCCCATGGTCCCACCTGTGTGGGACCCCAGAGGACCAAGCCAGAGCGCTACATCTCTCTGATCCCTGAGGCCAGCACCCAGAGGTACACTGACCAAAATCAAAGGGTCCCATGGTGCTGCCAACCCTGTCAGCAGGGGGCGTCGTTAAGTTCCTGTCTGCTCACACAGTCATTAGCGGGTCCAAGCACAAGTGTGGCAGATTCTCCTGCGTGCCAAGCCTTGTTTGCTCCCCGGGGGCAGGAGGAGATGCTTCAGCTATGGGAAAAGAGTGAGCACCAGACTTTCCGGGCCTGCCGTGAAGGATGTTCCATGCCTATGAACCCAGCGTCTTCAAGAACCACGGGCTGAGGGAGATGGTGAAGTCTTGGGACGATCCCACTCCTTGCAGCCCCTTCCAAGACTCTTTTTGATGGATGAATTAGCTCTCGCGTGTCAAGGACTGCAAGCTGGCCAAGCACAGTCCCCACTATATACAGTTTCCAGGACACCAGAGTCACCTCCAAAGACACGAGTGGGAGTAGTCATTAATCATTGCTGTTTTATTTTATTATTTTTTAAAAAACATTTCTTATAGTTTATTTAACTTTTATTTTATGTGCATTGGTATGAAGGTGTCAGATCCCCTGGAACTGGATCTTCAGACAGTTGTGAGCTGCCATGTGGGTGCTGGGAATTGAACCCTGGTCCTCTGGAAGAGGAGTCAGTGCTCTTAACCACTGAGCCATCTCTCCAGCCCCAATCATTGCTATTTTAGAACCTGTAGGTCAGCTGTACAGAGAGCCAGGCACCGAGCTTCAGCACTGCTGAAAACAGTAATGCTGCCCCTTCACCGGGGTCCCCCAGGCTTTCAGAGGCCCCGAGGCTCCACACTCACCCCTCCCTAAGAAAACATTTATATACCTAGGCCTGTGCTGTCTGCAGGGTGTTGTGATGGCCCCAGGGGGCTGGGAAGGTGCTGGTTCAGTCACCTCACAGAAGGTCCTTTCCTCACAGAAGGTCATTTCCGACCTCAGTCTTGGGCTGCTGACACTTTCACAGGGGACACAAGAGGGCCTGTCCCTGTCTAGAGTGTACAGGGCAGGACCTAGAGAAGCGGGGAGCCACAGGCCCTGCCCACTGCTAACAAAGGGGAGGTTGGGTCAATGGGAGGTGTCCTGTGAGGATGTGGCTTCTAGGAGTCTCTTCCGGAAGCTTTTCCCCTTGGGTGCACCTCCTCTGTTTTGGTAGGAGAGGAAAAGGGCTGAGCTCTGGGAAAGGGGCTGAGCTCTGGGAAAGGGGCTGAGCTCTGGGACTGCCACCACTGGGCTGAGACGCCTCTGTCACCCTTCAACTTCCCAATGTCCCTGTCTGCAGAATGGGCAGTCAGTATCTGCTTTGCCAGAGCAGGACAAAACAGGAGATGGGCACGTGTGGACACACACACACACACACACAGCCCTGTGGGTGCAGGTGGGGTTTCTGCCAGCTGGCTTGACTCCTTATCTGCCAATCCAAATCCCAGGCGACCTTCAAGGCCCAGTGCAAATGCAGCTGCCTCCAGAAAGCCCTCCCCCTGCCCCTCCCCCCTCCGCCTCCGCTCCCCTCCCCCCCCGCCCCCCCCCCCCCCCCCGCCACACATGTGCCAGACATCAACAAGCTACACCACATATGTGTTGTTTTAACAGCAAGTCAGCTTTATCCGGTGCTCCACCAAGAGACCTGGCAGGATGAGGAATAAAGCTTCCCCAGAAGTGCTCAGAGGTCCACCCTGGACACTGGCTCAAAAGACTAACTACCCTGAGGGTCTAGAAACATCTCCCACGTGGCCACTGAACGCAGTCCACACCCAGATGTTTCTTTCATCTTACCTACTTGGTGATAAGGCTGTGGGTGCCGGGGGTGGCATCTGCACTCTGACTTCAGGCCTGGCTTCATGCCTTTCTTTGCCTCTCCCTCCCCTCCTTTCCCAGAAACCGGGGTTCTAGATGCAGATGGCAGTCCCATGCAGGAGCCTCCTCAGCACCCCCCGTGGCTGGGCTGGAAGACTCTCTGCAGCTTCATCTACAATGCAGCCCCCTGTGGGGGTGTCAGCACAAGGAAGGGGGCTGTTCCTGGGAGATCTCACCCCACACAGAGGGCCCCCGAGGCTGCTAGACCTCCATACACACCTGGTAGGTCTCTATGGGCCTCGCCTCCATGTTCAGGTCCCAGACCTTGACCGTGAGGTAATCCCTCGTGAGCATGTAGCGCCCACTGTGGCTGAACTTCACATCGGACACCGAGGAGATGATCTCTGAGAAGAAGGAGCGGTTGCTGGGGTCCTCAGGCTCTTCAAAGACTGCGGAGAGAGAAGCAGCGGCTGTCGTCGACTGCCTTTCACAGTCAGAACCACACAGCCCACTGTATCCGGCTTAGCTGTCTGTCTATAGCATCATCATTCATTCACTTGTCAAGCCTTTCACAAAACACCTACCAAAACCCTTGGTTCTAAGAACCCTCCAAAGAGGGAAAGCCCTGAAAGGGCTTCCTTGTGGAATGATGTTAATGGAGTATCTACTGTACTGTGAACGACTTCATCTAATCCCCTAATAAAAATGGCAGGGTGGTAGCCTAATGATCCCCATTTTATATCCAAGAAAACTGAGGCTGAGAGTGAATCCATGTGCAGCTCTCAGAGGCAGATGAAAGTGGGATATTTGAACCCAGAGCTACACCGGCTGCAGTGCTCTGCTGCCCCCTACTGGCAGTGCAGAGCTGAAAGGTTCTTGGCAGTCTCTAGGCTGGGCCTGTGGTTCTGGTCCCAGGTCTTCAGGCCAGGAGCTGCCTCTGGACATGCGCAGTGAATGCCTGTGGTCATGCCCCCTGAGTAGCCCTGGTGGCAGAGCAGATAGGGACCATGACTGCTGTGGGGCTGGCATTAACTCCCTGGGCTCTGTGGGCAGACGGGGGTGGGGGTTGCTGGCAGCCCAGCCATCATCTAAGCATCTCCAACCTGTAGAGCCAGCCTCAGGAAGCCACTGAGTGACAGCCCTGACCACTGCCTCACTGGGAGAAGAGGGCTGGCCACAGCTCCCAAGAGACTTGGGACAGACCCTTCCGGTGAGCCCCTGGGGAATCACAGGTGTCATGGCCTGCCTCCTGGAGGCCTCCCTTTGCCTCTCATCTGGGACCTGGCATTGCCCTCCTGTCCAACACACATGTCATTGCTGCCCTAAGCTGTCCAGAGCCCCCACAGGGCATCTGAAGATTCTGACTTCCCTGCTAGGCACTCTCTCAGTCAACAAGCCCACGCCGAGTGCCTGTGACACCCTGGGTTCTGTTCAAGGTACTAGGTGAGTGACAAAAGATGGAGGCAATCCACCCTGGAGCCTGGCCCAGTCCTGCCGCCCCTCCTGAGCCCCATCACTCACAGGCCCTTTCCAGGACACAAGGTTCTCAAGGGTCAGGGGAAGGGTTGAGAGGGAAGAAGCAGGCACCCTGGGAAGGGAAAGCCATGTCAGGAGAAAGAGGCTGCACACCCTCTTCTCCAAGCCCAGCCCCGGCGTTAACCCCCCAGCAGTGGCCCAGCCCAGAAAGGACAGAAGCACTGAGAAGCTGAATGTAGCAAAGCTCTCTGACTACTGACTGACAACTGTCGGTCCCCTGCTCAGCCTCATACAACTGGTCCCCATGAGACAAAGTAAAATCTGTCCCTAGTTGGGGCCTCTCAAGAACTGACATGATTTGGCACCCATTTCTGAGTCCCACTGTTCCTTATACTGTAGTATGCAAAGGGCACCCCTGGGGAAGCTCTGGGCCTCACTCCCCAAGTTTGTTCTGCCAGAGCGGCCCCTTTCCACCACACTAGTTAAGAACGCTATATTGAGAATCTTGAAGATTCTCTTAAATCTTGAGATGGGATGGGGATTTGCACTGGCTGCCTAGGGGCTGGAGTGACAGCCGTGAGCTGAGAAGCGTGGCGGCTTCAGCAGCTGGAAAGGACAAAGGAACAGCTGCTCTTAAAGGTAGCCCTGCCCACACCCTGACTAGATCTCTAACCTCCACAACTATACAGAACACGCGTGTGCTGTTTTAAGCCACAGGGAAGAAAGCTCTCTCGTGGCTCCCGGGTGATAACTTCAGGAAGCAGAGGAAGAGCACGTGCCCTTCCTGGGTTAAGGGGTACCCATGGCTCTACCCTGGGAGGCTCTGAGCATCTGATGGTGTGCCATCCTTGAACAACTCAGCCACTGTTAGCTGCAGGTGTCCCAACAGCCATTTGCCATTCCCGTTGCTGGAGCCCCAAGACGGTGAACCATCATCCCCACCCACTCTGACCAAACGCATGCTCAGTGCTCAGCCCTTCCTTCTCGCAGACTCTGCTGTCAAAAGCAGAAATAACTGTCTATTCTGAAGACTCATGGATGGCTGTTTCTATGGTTACCTTGTCACGGTGCCTAGCAGACAACAAACCTGGGTTTCGCCTAGTGTTTTCGAGAGAGCTGAAGCCATGGATGGGAGTACAGGATAGCCAGTATACCCCAGCCTGACCTGGTCCAGACAGGTCTCAGGGGCTCCTGTGCTCCTTTGACCTTCGGCCTCCTCATCTGCTCAGTGCCAGGTCTGATGAGCACACAGTGGTCCCAATGCTTCTCACTAAGTGAGTCATCCCGTTAGGAAAGGAGGCTGTGGGCAGGACCCTGGGGGGGGGGGGGGTAACTGACAGCAACGCTCTGGCTTTTCAACATAGGAGTGGGAGGCAGAGAACCAGCCAAAGCTCCAGACTTCTACAAATACAGCTGGAATGATGGCCATGGCTAATTAAGAACAACATGTGCCTGGCCACTGGGAATCAGCTGCTCAACTTCTCATGAACACTGAGAACAAACACTATGAATGAGACACACAGTTTAGGGACAGTTGTCCTTGTAGTGGCATCGAAGTGTAAGATGTTATGTGGCAAATGGCATGGTTTGATGTAAGAGTGTTATCTAGGATGCTCTTGGTTAGGGTCCCATCTACTCTGGGGTCGGGAGGCAAGCAAGTGAAGATTGAGTCTGGATTCTGGATTCTACACAGGTGACTTAGAGGGTGAGGAAAAAATTCCATAAGAATGTAAAATATAGAATTAACTGAAATAGAACACCTGTATGAGCCTGGTTTACAGGAGCTAGTTCCAGGACTACAGAGGCTCCAAAGCTACAGAGAAACCCTGTTTTGAAAAACCAAAACAAAACCAACAACAAAAAGCCTGTATGAGCTGGGAAGTAATGGCGCACGCCTTTAATCCCAGCACTCGGAGGCAGAGACAGGCAGATCTCTGTGAGTTCAGGCCAGTCTCCTCTACAGAGCAAGTTCCAAAGAAACCCTGCTTGAAAAACCAAAACCAAACCAAACCAAAAAACCCCTAATGGAAAAACAAACCAAAACCCCTGTGTGAAGCACCATGCTGGCTAATACTCAGGCCTAGGCTCACCTAGTAGACAAGCACTCAGGCACTGGTGAGAACCTGGCTGACTGGGCTGGCTTCTGGGCTATCTTAAGTTCTCTGAGGCAGGAAGACTCACCCTAACAGTGGGAGGCACCATGCCCTGAGCTCGAATCCTGAGCGGCACAAAGAGAGAGCCGGCTGAGCACCCGCAGACACCTCTCTGCGTCCTGACTGCGGATGCAATGTGGGCAGCCCCTCAGGCTCCTGCTGCCATGCTGTCCTCGCCACCACAGACTGTAACCCCGACCTGTGAGCCAACATGAACCCTTCTCCCTCAAACAGGTGCTTTAACCAGAGCAACAGGAAACATAACTAATCCAGAGAGCTGGTGCCAGGGAGCGGGGCTGTTGCTGTGATGAACCCTAAGCCTCTAGAACTGATGTAAAGGAGGAAGGTGGGAGAGCTTGGAGGTTTGGGCTGGAAAAGCCCTTGGATGCTGTAGGCAGAGCGTAAGCTCTCCTAGTGAGAGCTCGAAAGACAAGAATGCTAAGATAAATTTGGACAGTGGAGGCCCCGGCTCATGAAGTTACAGAGGGAACAAGGGCTCCATCAGGGGGTGGGCTGGGGGACATCCATGTAGATCTGGAAAAGGTTCTGACTTTATATGTAAATGTCTGTTGGGAGCTGCAGACCCTCAGACCCTGAACTTTCTATGACCCCTTGCCTGCCGGAGTAAACAATTTACTCTTCTATGCTTGCAGCTGCTCTGAGCACAGAACCCTCATGAGTTCCTGATAACAAGGAAGTGCTTTCTGGTGGGCTTGCAGTGGGAAATCCCGAGAGCTGGGCGTGACCACTGGTTAAGGAGAACACTATATAAACTGCCTTGGAACGTAATAAAATCGGCATTCTTGCTTCAAGAGTGACTGTGTCTCTGTGTGTTCTTTAATCCCCAGGCCCTTGCCCAACCACGGTTCCAGGTGGAGCAGGCACCACAAAGGTCAAAGTTTAAAGGTCATGAACTAATTTGTCTGGTAGAGGACATTCTAAGACAGAAAAGCATATAAGCTTGGCATGATTGTTTACTGTGCTTATGTAGGTCCACAATTTAAAAAAAATAACAATTTGAGCATAAAGATATTTTTAAATGTACAGTTTGTCAAGAAGAAAAAGAGTCCAAGGAAGCTAAAAGGTGCACCGGAGACAGGAGCTGAAAGGTGGCTAGGATTGCTGCAGAGAGTGTCCCAGCTTTACACCGGGAAAACAGAGAAATCTGCCCCGAGGGCAAGACCCATCCATCAAAAGGCTCAAACTCATGAAAATGCAGTGTCTGAAAGGAAAGTGCAGCTGGAGGGGTTCCCTGCTCACTGCCAAGGGACCTCCCCCCACCCCAAGGATCAGCCTACAGAATCTGATACAGCTGGGGTCCAAGGAGGCCAGGCTACACCTCACATTGGTAGCAGAACTTGGCGGCATCATCCAACGGGTACTGGTTTTGTAGGCATGAAATATTTGAGAGTGAGGAGGTCATGGAAGCTGGTGCCAAGATTCTAGAAAGCCACTGAAGCCAGATTGTGTGGTAGTATAACCTCCCCTGCAAGGGGCCCCTGCAGGTCACTGTGTAAGCTCAGATGGTGAAGACAACATTGTAATGGAGACCCAAGGATGCTGGAGAAGCCAGGACCATGGGACATGCACCAAGGAAAGCTATAGGTGCAGAGTAGACCTGTCCTGAGAAAGAGGCTATGTGTACTGTGGACAGCAGATGAATAGGTATGGCTACTTAAGCTCTTTGCTGCCCTGTTGAGTCCATCAAGGGTCCCAGATACTGGGCATGGAGTGGACAGATTTGGTATTTACACTGATAGTTTGGTCTTCCGAGAGATATCCTAGCTTCCAAGGGATAGTTAGCTATCCCTTGCTATGTATGACTTCACTCTTCCCCTCATTTCACTATGTCATTATATGTTGGGAGCACTGGCTTATTTGTTATTTTACCTTTTCACAATTAAGAGATTGCCTTGCATCTTAGATAAGATTTGGTCTTTAGACTTTTAAATGATGGTGGAATGTTAAAAAGACTATGGGGACTTTTGAAGTTGGACTGAACATAGCTTGTATTATGAGATGGTTATGAGCCTATGGAGATGAGAGATTCTTTTTTAAAAAAGAATGGCTTAGAAGTAATGTGTTGGGGTGTCGAGGTAGCAAGAGGTACAATTATAATGGCAATTATTGACTGTCAATAATTGTCAGGATCTAGAATCACCCAGGGATGAACCTCTAGGCATACCTGTAAGGGATTACATGATAAGGTTAACAGCAATGTGAAGCCCCATCCTAAAAGTGGGTGGCACCATTCCCCAGGCTTCAGTTCTGGACTGCATAAAAAGGAGAAAGCTAACTGAACACACGGCATTTACCTCTCTGCTTCTTGACCGTGGATGCAATTTGACTGGCCACCTCATGTTTCCACTGCCATGACCTCCCCTGTGTCAGGTTCCAAAGAAATCCAGGACAAACACATGGCTAATGGGGGTGCTTATTAGCATACTATTAGCATGCTGGCTGCCAGGCTCCCTCAGTACCTTGGGTTCTCCTCTGCTCTTCTCACTCCATCCCCCATCCTAAACCTCTCCAGTCCAGGGACTTCGCTTCCCTGCCCCTAGCTTCCCTTTCCTATATAACCCTGCCAGTTTGGTCATGTACGCGCTTCCCACTTCTCTCACAGCTGAGTTCAGTCTGGATTCTTCCGGATGCCTCGAGCTGTACGCTCCTGCACATCTACAGTAAAAACCTTCTTCATAGCTTGGAGCAGTCAGGTCCTCATTTTCATATAATGATGAACAGTAGCATCAAATTGTGAGCCAGGAGAAACCTCCTCTGCTTTATTGCTTCTCTAGGGTATCTTCCCACGGCAACAGGAAAAGGAGCAAAGATAACCACTAATCCGAGAGAGAAACTGAACTCAGTGGCAATAACAAACAAAACCACGAGGCTAGAGAGAGGGCTCAGTGGTTGTGTATTACTGCACTGCCAGATGATCCCAGGTTGGTTCCTGGCACTCGCACCAACAGCCTGCAAGGCCAGCTCCAAGAAATGATGCCCTCTTCTGGTCTCTGTGGACAATGCACTGGCGTGGACACACCTAACTCACAGATAGGCACATGATTAAAAGAAATATAATAAGCCCTTGTGTTAACAGAAAAAAAAACCAAACATGTCTCTTCTTCAAAAGGACATCTGACAGATGTACACATGGTCTGTACAAAGCCCCTGGGGGACGGTTGTATGATGCCAACCTCAGGAAAAGGGAAGAGAGCAGAGATGAGAGCAAGGAAAGAGATATCTTGATTGAGGGAGTCATTATGGGATAGCAAGAAATCTGGCTCCAGAGAAATTCTCAGGAATCCACAAGGATGACCCCAGTTAAGACCCTAAGCAATAGAGGAGAGGGTGCCCGAACTGGCCTTGCCCTGTAGTTAAACTGATGAATATCTTAAATATCACCATAGAATCTTCATCCAGCAACTGATGGAAACAGAGGTGGAGACCTGTACGGAGCACTGGGCTGAGCTCCCAAAGTCCAGTTGAGGAGTGGGAAGAGTGAGAATACAAGCAAAGAGGTCAAGACCATGATGGGTTCACCCACTGAAACAGTCTACCTGAGCTAATGGGAGCTCACCAACTCCAGCCAGACTGGGAAGAAACAAGCATAGGACCAAACTAGTCCCTCTGAATGTGGGTGACAGTTGTATGGCTGGGGCAGACTGAAGGGCCACTGGCAGTGGCACCAGGACTTATCCCGACTGCTCGTACTGGCGTTTTGGGAATCTTTCTCTTTGGATGGATACCTTGCTCAGCCTAGATATAGTAGGGAGGGCCTTGGACCTTCTCCAAAGCAATGTGCCTTACCATCTCTGAGGAGTGGATGGGGAATGGGGTAGGGGGTATGTAGAGGGAATGGGAGGAGAGGAGGGAGTGGGAACCTGTATTGGTATGTATAATGAAAAAAGATAGTTTGTTTTCTTTTCTAAAAAAAATTAAAAAAAGGAAAGGGAGGAGAGCTGCCAAGCTCTTGGGAGGAGGGCAGAATAATGATAATAGCAGAGCAATAAGAGCACGGGAAGAGAAAACGACAAGCCAGCGTCACCTATGCACCCATATACAAATGCTCTTAAACCTGTAGATTGTCGTGTGCTGTGCAGCCCTGTTGACACATGGGACCATTGTCCTGCAGAGAGGCCCAGACATGCTGATGTAGCCAAATCTCCCAGATGAGCTACTGAGCAACCAAGCAATAAGTTCTGGGAACTGCTCAGAAGAGACCTGGCCCCCAGGACAGCCAGTCCCTCTCAAAGTCCTCAGTGGTGGCTCCTTCTGCACCCCACCCCAGGAAACTGGGAGTGACAGACTGCAGAGATCAAGTGACTCTGTGGCTCTGGCTGCCACCTCTACCAAAGCACATAATCAGAACTGGCACAGAGCACAGACAGTACCAAAAGCCTCTCCCTGCCTTCAAAACTATCTCTCTCTCTCTCTCTCTCTCTCTCTCTCTCTCTCTCTCTCTCTCTCTCTCTCTCTGCTTCCATCTTCGGAACAAAGCAGTACCACTCTTTCTCTCATTCCCCCATTGAGCCTGCCAGCGCAATAGCTTCCCTGTGTCACTGAAAATCTTTGAAATATCTGAATGGCTTAAGTGTGTCTTAAATGATGTCACCATTGTCAAGGCGTCATCTACTCTGCTGGACCAGTGGGGTGACTCTGGCTTCTACCCACACTGAAGGAGGTATCGCTGAGCCTCTGCTCCCTCCAGGGGACACAGATAGGGCTCTGCCCAGAGCAGACCCAGGCTCCCCTAGGGCTTGACCCAGAGCAGGCCCAGGCTCCCCCATCTTTTCTTGCAGTCTGACAAAGAGTTGAACATGGACCCGGTTCAGGAATTCGTGCAATCTAGGCTGGCAGGGAGTGGGCACAGGCATCTGGAGCAATGCCCTAGTTGCCCCGCCCTGTTCGTTGATCCCCTTCCACTCTTTCCCTTTGCCCACATCATCTTTGGTAAAGTTTCCATCCTAAATTGTTTGCCCCTGTGGTTCCCTCCTTCCAAGACCTCCATGACTCACTCTCCAGAGTGTCTGTTCCTGGGTAACCCATTAGGGAGGCCATCCCTGCCCCTTTACCAGCCCATTTCTGGGTGGGGGTGCTCTAACCATCCTATGACAGAAACCCATGCCTACTGAATGTTCCTGATACACGGAGTATGGACAAACCTCGAAAGCTGCAGGGTGGGTATGGGGACAGGACTTGGTCAAGGAATGGGAAAGGAACTTGGGGCTCAGCCTGACTCCACTACTGGGCAGAACCTGGCCTCTGGGGGAGAAGCAAAATTCCATCACTCAACAGCTTGGACTGTCTGCACTTCCACTTCTCAAAAACCTGTCTAGTACCTACTGGAATCACCTATTTGTCTTCAGATTTTGTCACAGGCACTAGGGACAGCTGGGTGGTAGAAGAGGGGGTTACAGGCCTGTCCTCCTGGCTGGGGCCTGCCTGGGTAGAGGGGAAGGCAGCCCTTCAAAGCCCTCTCTGTTGGTAGGGGCCACAGTTTGAAGCCTTGGGCCCATCCTTGGGGCCTCAGTTTCCTCTTTCATTTCAGTAGATCCCTTGGAGCAATATGACCATCACCCGAGACAGGTAGAGCGTGGGAGACTTTGCCAGAGGTTTCAGAAATGACTCTTGCTATTTTCATCTCTATCCTGGGCCTTGCAGGCGCCCCCTGGCGAGGGTGAACATTATATATCCTGCCTCTAAGGAGCTCTCAGGGTGCTTCAGGGAGATAGCTGGTGGCTAGAACAACCCCCCAACCCATGGTGGTGCACCCACTTGCCAGTCCCAATATACCTAGTCCCTACCCACCCACCCGCTCCAGTGCAAAAACTTACGCTTAGAGTGCTTGTCGCACAGGGCAGCTGCCCGCATGTCACAGAGCCGCAGAGAACCCTTGCTGCTGCTGTAGACAAAGAGGTTGCAATGGTGGGGATGGAACTCGGATGCTGTGATCACCTCCGTGAGGTCTTCCATGTTGGCTGGCTTGATGTCGACGATATCTGGGTTGGTGAGGTCAAGGACAACAGTGAGGGTGTTTTTGCTCTCTCCCTCCATAAGGCCCAGGCCAAGCCCAATCAGGTCTGGTTTTTAAGACTCCCTACCCCAGCAACCAACACACCAGTCCCTAGTCCCCCAAGCCACATACTCACGTGGAAGACTGCTGCCCAACTCCCCTTCCCTATACCTGCTCACTGGCCCTGCAAAGCTGAACTCATACCCTCTTAGAGAAGAGTGACTGCCCAGCCCTGCAGTCACCATGGCTCTCTCCTGACAGCCTTCCTTCCTCTCTCAGTAGCCAAAGAGAAATGGTGCTGAGTGTGCGCTGTCATGGTGAGCTGTCCCCCACAGGCTTGTCCCCCACCAGATGCTTGGCCTCTAGTCGCTGCTGCTTGGGGAGGGTCACTAGGGGCAGGACTTTGACGGTAACACCTGCCTCTAGTTCCTGCCTTCATCTCCTAGGTCATCCTATAAGCAGGCTCTGGCACACACTCCCACGGTCATGGACTATGCTCTTCCACCGTGCCTTCCCTGCCTGGGTCAAACTGTGAACCAAAACCAACTCTTTTATTCCATCAGGGGCTGTGGTCATGGAGACTCAGTAGGTGATGAACAGACACACCCACTACATGCTGGGCCATGGGCACCTTTAGTGAGTAATTTCACATCACTGCCCCACTGAACTGTGTCTGGACCATGTGCATAGGTTTGTTGCCCCAGCATCTACTCCTCTTCTACCCACAGTATCAAGACTCTCCAGTGGAAAAATGTTCTCTGATCTCAGCCAGCCCCACACTCGGCTCTGACCTATGCCTTGGAGACTCCAGAACCTGGAATACAGGGATGCTGGGATATGCGTTCCTTGGGGTTGGATGGGAACAGAGGAGAGGATTCTGGGGCCTGGAGTCACACTCCAGTCTCTGCTTGTAGGGCAAAAGAACATTCCACAGTATTCAGGCTATGGGCATCTAGCTGACTACATGATCGTGGAGCCTAGGATTGGCCAGTACCTGTTGGGCATCAAAGTGGCCTACAGGCTGTAGGTGTCCAGCTAAGTGCATGGCTCTAGGACTCAAGGAATGGCCAGTGCCACTGCCTGGCTGCTGTCAGGTGCCACTGGAATGGATGCTATTATGTACTAAGGGTCTGTGCATTACTTCCCTCTCTCATGGCTTCAACAAAACACCTGGCAAGAGCAACTTGAGAGAGGAACATGAAGAGAATGCTGATATCACAGGCACAACAATCAACAGTTAACAAACTGGGCCTCATGAGACTGAAAGGCTTCTGCAAGGTAAAGGACAGCATCAATACACAAGATGGCAGCCTACCCACTGGGAAAAGATCTTCACCAACTCCACATCTGACAGAAGGCTAATATCCAAAAGATATAAAGAACTCAAGAAACTAGACAGCAACAAACCAAACAACCCAGTTAGAAAAAAATGGGGTGCAGAACTAAACAGAGAATTCTCAATAGAGGGACCTCAAAGGGCTGAGAAACACTTAAATGGTCAACATCCCTAGCCAACAGGGAAATACAAATCAAAACTACTTTGAGATTCCACCTTACACCTGTCAGAACAACTAAGATCAATAACACGAGTGACAGCTCATGCTGGAGAGCATCTGGAGCAAAGGGAGCGCAAACTTGTATCGCCACCATGAAAATCAATACGGCAGTTCCTCGGAGAATTGGGAATTGATATACCTCAAGACCCAGCTATACCACTGTTGGACATACACCCAAAGGTTGCTCCATCCTATCAAGAATATTCTCATCACTTAAAAAAAAAATGACATGAAATTTGCAGGCAAACGGATAGAACTAGAAAAAAAGTCACGATGAGTGAGGTCACCCAGACCCAGAAAGACAAACATGATAAGTACTCACTTTTAGGTGGATATTAACTGTTACGTTACTGATAATCATGCTGCAATCCATAGACCCAGAAAGGCTAAGTAACAAGGAGAGCTCAAGGAGGGAATGAACAAATCTTCCTGGGAAGTGGAATAGATTTCGTGGGTGGACTGGGGGCAGTTGGGGATGGGAATAGGAGGAATCAGGTTGGGGGAGGGATGGAGAAAGAGAGTACTGGGAGAGATGACAGGAATTAGGGGGCATTTGGGGCTCAATGTGGAAATCTAGTGCAGTGGAAATTCACTGGAATCTACAAGGGTGACCCTCGTGAGGACTCCTAGTAATGAAGGATACGGAGCCTGAACTGCCTACCTTCTGCAACCAGGCAAGGCTTCCAGGGGTAAGGACTGGGACACCAAGCCAGGCACAAAACCTTTGACCTACAATCTGCCTTGTCTGTAAGATCTGCTGGGGCAATGGTGGTACAGAACTTGTGGGAGTGACCAACCAATGGATGATCTAATTTAAGGCCCACACTACAAGAGAGAGCCCATGCCCGACACTGCCTGGATGACCAGGAACTGGAGGCTAAATAGCCCAGAGACACGGGGCAGAACAAAACACAACTGGCAGGAAAAAAAAATCAATGAAAAGAGTCCTAAGATATTATGCTATACTCACAGATCAGTGCCTGGTCCAGCTGTCTTCAGAGACTGCCTCCAGCAGATGACAGAAGCAGATGCAAAGACCCACAGTCAAACATTGGGCAGAGAGAGGGCCCATGTCAAAGGGCTCCATCAGGTCCCTCACCCAGAGCCCAATGAACCACGTGGAAGAGGAGGAGGAGGGATTGTGGGAGCCAGAAGGGTTGAGGATACTGAGAGAGCACAGCCCATGAAATCAATAAGCAGGACTCATAGGGGCTCACGGAAACTGAAGCGGTAATCACTGAGTCTGCATGGGTCTTAGCTAGGACCTCTGTGTATGTTATAGTGGTTGGCTTGTTTTTTTTGCGGGGGGGGGGACTCCTGATAGTTTTTAGGACCCTTTTCCTCTACTGGGCTGCCTGTCCAGCCTTGAAGCAAGGGTTTGTAGCACGCCAGAAGCAGTTGTAGGCTCTGTTAATTTGAGGTCAGCCTGGTCTGCATAGTGAGCAGACCATGTCTCAAAAGGGGAAAGGGGGTTCTGACTTTGTCCTTTTCATTCTTTCCAGGACCTGAGCCCGGGGAATGGTGTCACCTACATTTGAGATGACTATTCCCCACCACCTCAACAGATGTACTCAGGGATTGGTTTCCATGGTGATCCTAAATCCAATTGAGTAGACAATCAAGATTAATCATTACAACATATTCCACTAAGTTTCACTGAATCTGCCCTAAAACAGGGGCCTGAAGGAGACATCTGAGAAGGGGGTGGCTGTGGGGGGAACACACAGCACAAATGCACCGTGCACACCTCTCCTTGCAGGTCGTGTCAGTGGGGCCTTCCAGACACCCTCGACTAGGACCCCTCCATGTGACAGCACTCCTGGCTTCCCCGGGTGGCCTAGAGTCCAACCCACGTGTCCATACTAGACACATACAAAAGAAAAACTGGCACAGGGTGCTGGAGGTGGGAGACAGGCACATCCTTAGTGACTCAGTGATGGGGTCAGCAGCTGCCACCAGGGACTAGAAGAGATGGTAGAGGACAGACCACCAGAGACAGCCCTGAAAGGCAGGTGGAGCTGCGGGTCAGGCGAGGGACTGTCAGGCTACTGCAGAGCCAGGCTGTACTCGGCTCCGGAATGACATCTGTGGTCCCTGGTCAAGGACACAGGAAACATGAGCCACACGGGCCTCTGCAGCATTGTCAGGCTGCAGGGACTTTAACTGGCTGTCCTTCATCTCCTGTCACCAAAGACATTGCCTGATCTCCTGAAGCTCAGCCTGGGTCATGCTATCACTTTGGATGGGTGAGCTGTGGAAAGGAGGGGATGGGTGTTCCATGAATTCCATTCAGTGAGTCTCAGCATCCATGCTATGTAGTGGTGGGGACTGAGGGCCACTCCTTCACATGGGATTCTCTGCTAACCGTCTACTGCATCTGGACTGCAAGCTGAAAAATCATTGACTTGTCTAGCAAAATACCAAGAGAGAAGTAGGCACAGAGAGCAGAAAACCAACACCAACCCCCTTCACATGGGCATTCATGGAGACACCAGGAGAGAAGCTAGGCTGGCAACAATGAACCGGGTCTCCAGATACAGTCCTGGGTATATAACAGCATGGAACCCATCCCTGAAGAAAACGGGAAAGCTGGGGTGAGCAGAGCCACACCCAGAGTCACACGTGGAGCTGTAGAGGAAGGAGCCGGCTGCCAAACATCAGGGCAGGGCAAGCCTCCCAGCAGCCTCAGCATGCCAAGGGCCCTGAGGTTGTGGCTATGGCTCTGACACCAAGGTGGATGCCAAGAGGTTTCATGAGGCTCCAGACTGCACCAGGAAAAGCAGGAGGCTCATCCGCATCTCTTCCCAGGAGCCTGCTCTCAAGACCAGATGTTGTCATGGCAACCAAGTAGTGACTGGAGTGAGACAAGAGGCAGCTCTGCCAAAACCCTGCAGAATGGCCTCCTTTGTGGAGCGCCCCCAAGGCCTTCTGCACATAGAAGTGGTCTAAAAAAAGAATTGGTTTTTCTCTCCAAATTTTCTTCAGCAAATGACCTGGCTGCAAACAAGCGCTGAGGGCACTCAAGGCACAGCCTGTCAAATCCTAGACCCAGGTCCTGGCTGCCATGGTACAATGTCAAAGGTGAGTGCGTCAAGCCTCAGGCACCTAGCTCTCAGAATTTTGGAAGCTAGAAGTTCACTGCTAAGGTAAGGATAGGGAATAAGTCCCCGAAGGCCCTATTGCTGGCATTTCCAGGGGTCACCTTCTCTGTTCCCTGTGTCCTTACCCCTGCTGGTCCAACCTTGTGTCCGTATCTTCATTACCTCTTCAGCTAAGGCCACCAGCTACACTGGACCCCCAGGGCTTGATTATAAGCTAACAACCCCGAAACACACTGATGGCAGATCAGCATCATCTTGAGATTCTGGACTGGGTTTCAGAACACAAATGAGGGCCACAGTGTGACGTCAGCAGCATCGTAAGTCCCTGTGTAGAATAGCCCCCTGACTGGGAAAGTGCCTTTGTGCAACTTATAAAAAGACCTCTTCTGTAAAGCATTTAAAAACAATCTGGCCTCTGGATGCAACACCGCAAGTGCCACTGTCGCAGGACATGAGATGGTTTATACAGGCTGATGGGGCTGAGGGAAGCTTCTAGGGAGGAGCAGAGGCATAGGCACATGGGCCTGGCTTGCTTCCAGGCCCCTCAGGAGAACTTGGCTTTGCTCATTCCACCTTTCTGGAAGGTGGTGGCCCTGAGAGGAAGCAAAAAGGCAAGTCCAGGCTCCCAGACCTGGGGCAGAGCCTGACCTCCAGCTCCTTAGGGTCTGGGGTTTGAGTCACTTTGGTCTCAAACAGGCAGGAAAGGGGGCTGTCCTAGAGCTACATGCAAGTGGTGGCTTCCACACTCTACAGTCACCTGCCTGCTCTGTACAGAAATGCTCAGAGTAGCTCTGCACTGGGCTGTGGCGTGCGCGACACAGGAAAGTCTCATTCGAAAACTCTGTGGGCAGAGGGGCAGCCATAGACAACCCCATGCAGCTAGAAATCAGAGGAGATGGGACCCAGGAGGGGGTCTTCCCAG
The DNA here is from genome assembly GCF_982192425.1 of Myodes glareolus. Lineage (NCBI taxonomy): Eukaryota > Metazoa > Chordata > Mammalia > Rodentia > Cricetidae > Myodes > Myodes glareolus. The sequence goes on from NC_142033.1 coordinate 69,048,752, forward strand.
CCCAAGAGGGACATGGAGAAGACAGCTGGGCCTGGAACTGTGGACAGAGGTTTGTGGGCCAAAGGGTCAAGGGGCCAAGAGTGACAGGGAAATCAGCAGAGAGTGGAGCACGGCCCCATGGGTCCCTGAAGGACAGACAAGTCTGAGAGTTGGGGACGGGGATGAGGGACAGGTTACCAAGGATCACCAGCCACCACTGAGGAGCACAGAGTGGTCTCAGAAGCCAAAGGAACCCCTGGGAGCTTTGAGCAGAGGCTGACAAGAGCAAGAAAGAAAGGGATGCGAGACTCTGGCCCAGCCCCAGCCCAGCTTTTGCACTCGGTATGGCCTCCAACCCTGACCTCAGCTTCCTCCTCAGGATGAATGAGCAAGAATCCTCCAGGCGACCCCTGCTCATAAGCTCAGAGCCATCCCAGCTCAGCATGAGGTCACACATCTTCTGGCCCCGTCCATGCCGGAAGTGAGACATCTCCAATGACTCAGCTGCCATCAGATCTGTGGAAACACCTGCAGCCCAGAGTCCAGACCCGTTTCTGCGAAGGGAGGCTCACCTCCAGGGAATGAGCCCAGAGCTCTGTCCCAGGTGTCTGAGTCTCATCCCTCTGTGGCCTGGCATCAGTAGCCACAGGGAGGCAACATGGTTCCCCAGTGAACCTGTCAGTCAGAGAGGAGGCTTCTTTAAATACTAGTTTTCCCTAAGCTACCTCTGGGTCTTTAGCACATGACACACACCCCTTCCTCCAGCAGACAAGCCTGGCATCTCTGTCACCGGCTTACCAGGCACTTTCAAAATGGAGCCACACACAAGTTGGATACAGTTTCACAACAACCACATTAGTTCCCTTCCACTCGAGTTCCCACAGGGCCACCAGCCCACTGACTGCTCCCTGTCCACTCGAGTTCCCACAGGGCCACCAGTCCACTGACTGCTCCCTGTCCACTCGAGTTCCCACAGGCCCACCAGTCCACTGACACGCTCCCCTTCCACTCTCCCTCGGCAGCCCAGGTTCTCCGGTCAATAATCCCCCTCACTTTCACACACGCCATCTGTTCTAGACCCACGGATTCACATGGCAAAGGCCCTTCTTGGTTTCCTCTCTGCTGACCTGCTGCCTATGACCCACGGCATATGCTGGTCTGTCTCCAAGACCCCAGTACTGGTCACGAAAGACTCCTGCATGCCAGGGCCTTGCATACCTAGTGCCAGTTTCAAGCATGTCAGTGCGTATTTGATAAACACCTGGGGGTGAGTGCTGTGCTCTTCACATGGGCGAGCATAATTCCTGTATTCTGGATGGGAAAAGGAAGCCAGTGACAAAGAGACAGGTCTCAGTGCTGGAGTCACCAACTCTTTCCTCATTCACGACTAACTTGTTCTAATGTCCTGTGGCCACACAGGTTATAAGACAGTTACAACTCAATCCAAAATGACCAACATTTTTTACTGTCTCCATTCTATAACAGATGTCCACTTCCTTGCCCCTCACTCTCTCCCAAGAGATACTTGTGAGGCTCTATGACTCAGGTCCCTTACTGGAAAGGTCTGGTGACAGTGTCTGCCTCACTGAGTGAAAGCCCAGCACATAAAGCTTCACTTAGTATGGCTGTCATTAACAGTCCCCACAACAGTGACAAGGTAGCAACCTGCCCTTCCTGGACTGGCCCTGACCCTCCCCAGCTTGGTGTAGGCTATACCCACACATCCTGTAGGTGGCCCTCTCCTTAGCAGGCTCCTGAGCAGTGCTCAGTTCTTAGCTTGTTCTGACACCAGGACCCCATTTCTGCCTGGCTTCAGACACCCAAGTCTCTGATATCCCAGTTGTCATTCTACATCCGGAGTGACACCCACTGGACCAGCACAAGGGGATGCAACCTCTAAGTAGCTGTCCTGGGGAGTCAGCATCCTCTCCTCCAGGGCATGGTGCCTCTAGGTCTCTTGCTCCTTCATGGTTCCTATGGGGACCAAGATAATGGAGACCACTGCCACCCTAAGGAGGCACAGGGTGTGATGGAACCCTCACAGCAGCCGTGTCCTTTAAGTGTTCATAAACAGACACCTTGTGACCTCACACCTTGCCTCCTTTACACTCTAGGTGAGACAGTTCTTCAGTGAGGAAGTCGCCAAACCTGAAGCCCCGGAAGTCAGTGTGCTTATACACCAGCCCAAAGCCACTTTCCTGCAGGTCAAGCCAAGGATACTAAAACTCCTATCAGTGATAGCCAGGTGCCAGAGGTTGATGCGCAGGTCATCCGCCGACATGTATGTCTCACAGTCGCTGTTGACCGAGATGGAGTTGATATGGTAAGTGTGGCCATTGGCAAAGATCCTCCTCGGGCTCACCTCCACCATCAGGTCCATGGGCTTCAGCACAGGCACCTGCAGAGCAGAGGCAGGCAGAGTCACATGGGACAAGTGTCAGGAGACACATGATCTTTTTTCGTTCAAGACAGGGTTTCTCTATGTAGCCCTGGCTGTTCTGGAACTCGTTCTGTAGATCAGGGCAGTCTCGAACTCATAGAGATCCTCCTGCTTCTGCCTCTCAAGTGCTGGGATTAAAGGTATGTGCCACCACTGCCTGGCAGAGGACTCACAATCTTCATGGGAGACTGCATCACCCATTTGGGATCCGGGTGTGAAATAAACAGCCATGGTGTGAGATAAGTGATCATAGATGGTAAATGGCTCATGCAGCATGTTCTATATGGCTGTTCAACTGTGAGGTTTTCAAAGTTTCCTGGCCTGTACAAGGGGCTCAGGTGGCAAACCTGACCCACCTCACATGAACTGAAGTGCCTAGCAAGGGTGCACGCACATGTGTTTTCTCTCTCTCTCTCTCTCTCTCTCTCTCTCTCTCTCTCTCTCCTTTCTCTCTTTCTCCCCTCTTCTCTTTCTCATTTTTTTAATATTGTATCTTGTTTGTTTTTTGTGTATGAGCATTTTGACTGCATGTATTCACTATGTGTGTGCCTGGTACCCAGGGAAGCCAGAAGAGGGCATCGAATCCCTTAGGACTAGAGTTATAGAGAGCTGTAACCTATAAGCTGCCATGTAGGTGCTGGGAGCCAACCCAGGTCCTCTGCAAGAAGAGCAAGTGCTCTTAACCACTGAGCTATCGCTCCAGCCCCCAGAACTCTTTCTTGCAAGTTCCACATTCTGCTGAAGGATGCAAGTTCTTATGCCTTTTAATTAAGCAGGACAAACGTCGACTTTGGTAACAACTCTACAGCACCACCTTCTGGACTTCACTGCGTCAAAGATCTAGCCCAACTCCCTCTGCCCAATAATAGCCCAGGGTTGGGGAGCACTGAGCTCAACTTAGTAACTGTTGGAGAAGTGTGGCCATACACTAGCCTCAGTTTCTCCTTTCTGTGTGGGCATTTTCTGACTTGTTATCCCCCTCAACTGCAGGTGAAGAGCCTTTCACTGACAAAGCCCACCACACCAGGCCAGTAAGGAAGTGGATCAAAATTTTTCATCTTGGGGGGAATTCTGAAGACATAGGATGTAAAAGCGAAGTGAAACAACAGGCTATTTTAGGACAGGATGTTTACAAGGAGGTGAAACAACGGGATGTTCTAAGTTTTCAACCTCTGGGTCGACATCCCTCTGGGGGTCAAACAGCCCTCTCACAGGGTTCACCTCAGATATCCTGTATATCACATATTTACATTATTATTTATAATAGTTTTGAATTACAAAATTACAGTTATGAAGTAGCAACAAAAATAAGGTTATGGTTGGAGGTCACTACAACGTGAGGAACTGCACTAAGGGTCACAGCGTGGGGAAAGTTGAGAACACCTGGTTGGTCTAAAGGGAGGTGAAATACTTCCATCCTGCAGGAAAGCTCCTTCTGTACAGTAGATAAACAACCCATGATAGCGTCAGGAAGCCCCTGAAACTGACCAGGTTTGCCCAGTCCCTCCCTTTCCAGGAGCATAGAAACAGGAAAGCCTACAAAAAGTCGCACTCCAACAAGCTGAGCTGCTTGGTTCAGAAAAGGCTTGGGCCAGCAGCCTGAAGAGACTCTGACCAGCCGAGTCACCTGGAAAGGGCACCTGTGGAGCTGCCTGCAGGCTGTGCAGTGTGCTCCAGGTTCCCAGCTTTGTGAGCTGTCACCATGCTGGGGTGGGTTTTATCACTCATTTCCGCGCCTGTAAGAAATCCCAATAAAACTCATTGATTCGGCTAGGTGTGGTGGCACAGGCCTTTAACCCCAGCACTCAGGAGACAGAGGTGGGAGGATCATTGTGAGTTTGGGGCCAGTCTGGTTCATAAAGTGAGTTCCAGGACAGTCAGCTGTTACACAGAGAAACCCTCTCAAAAAACAAAAGCAAACAAACAAACAAAAACAATTTTTTTAAAAAAACCCAAACTCATTGGTTCATCATGGTGGACTTGGTGGTGTGTGTACTTTGGTCTGTCATTGGTTTGCCATCTTGGATACATAGATGTTCGTTCATCACCCCAGGAATAATGTCACAACAGTATGGCTCTGGTCCTGGCACCAAGAGTCCTAAACATCTCATGGCTTAGGAGGACATAAATGCCAAACGTTCTGTTCTTGAAGCTCACCTGCAGCGACGTCACTGTAGACAGGTCTTTTAACTTCCCCTCCTCATCCTTCAGGTTGTAGCCCTCGGGCCTCTTGTCTCGTTCGGTGATCTTCCATAATTTAATAGTTTTATCTTTAAGAATAGAACAGGAAGAATAAGGCACCCTGTCACAGCCAGAGGGACAGTGATATCCATGTACCTCAGGAGTCACCCCACACCCCTGTTCTCACACAGCCAGGTTCTCCCTTGCAACGCCTTACACAAAATACCTCTACACATGAAGACTGTGTCCTCAGCCCATCTTTCCAAGTCCCTGGCAGGGATGCTGCTAGGGCAAAGGGCATAGTCCTTGCAAGGATCACTACTGACCTCTACATTGAGTCTGTACCACTGTGTCTTTCTGAGAAGAGGGTGGCCTACCTGCCATTGCTAGCTCGGTGGTACCTGCCACCCAGAAGCCAGTTCCAGGGGCTTCTCTTCTCTGCACTCCTCTCTTGCACCTCACAGGAGGAAGTGCAGGTGATGGTCACCTTATGGCTCACCTTGGCTATGACACAGACACCACCCAAAATACATTGTCTCTTGCTACGAAGGGTCTTTCAGATGCAACTTCCCACTGGGCAGGAAACCCTGACTGCTCTTAGGGATGGAGAGGGAGGAGGAGAGGGAGTGGGGGGAGTGGGGTGGTGGGAGGAGGGGCGGAAATGGAAACTTTTATAATTTAATAAAATTACTTAAAAAAAAAATTTAAATCCGGCAAGCAGATAAGCTGCCATCAGGAGGTGGGCCTTGCGTCACTGCTGAAGGCCCTGACAGAACCAAAGTACTGCCTCTGTCAGCATTCTTCAGGCTTGAGCTGTGTGCTTCTGGCCTCACAATCACAGGGGCAAGTCCCTCTCCATCTCCCTGGCTCCCTCTCTCCTCTCTGGCTTCCCCAGAGAACCCTGATAACTTCAGCAGTCAAAAGAAACAACAGGGTAAGCATGGGAAGGATTGAAAAAAACTGGTTCCAGATGGGACCTTCATTAAGGGTCTTCAGTCTTCTGTAAGGACTGGGTGAAACTGGGGTATAAAGTGGGTCTAGATGTTTTGTGGGGCTAAGAAGTAGGTGACTCCCTGGCTGGCCTTCCTTCCAGAATGTCAAGAAGTTATTTTTGAAGACATATATGGATGCACAGGCACTCAAGTGTTTGTGTACACATGCATGCACGCACACACAAGCTTAGTGCCATCTTTACACGCTCCTGGTACCATGTGATTATCCATCCACTCTCGCACAGGATAAAGAAACCAGAGTACAGGTGTGCTGAGCTGATCCCAGCCAGGCCTCCAGGAAGCCAACTAGATCCTGTCCTCTCAAAGCCCGACAGAGATGCACAGCTAGAATGACAAGTGTCCTGTCAAGCAATGGTCCAGCAGAGGTGAGACATCAGGGCAGGTTTCACGGGGCACTATCCAGTGGACCAAGAGGGGATGAGGAGGGAAGTCACCACATGAGAGATTGTGGTGGGGGTAGGCAGAAGGTAAAAGATGAGTCATTCTCAGGAAGCCATTGAAGCCCCCAGAGAAGTAGGACTTCCTCAAGGAATGCAGAGGTGACGCCATCTTGCCAGCCTCCCTCAGGCTCACGCAGCATTTACTCATCTCAGAGCACTGGATGGATAGCATATCTCAGAACCCCCGAAGGGAGCAGTGTGCAGACCGAGGCTAATGAAGGTAAGACCACGTGTCCCAGTTCACAGAGCTGGCCTGGACCCAAGTCTGCCCCACCAGACTCCTGGCCCTGGCTCATGGGCTAAGGAGGGGAGTGAGGATAGCAGGGCAAGTGTGGGAACTAGGTGGCCAGGAAGGGCTGGGAGGCCTAGACCCAATCTAGAGATGGCAGTCAGAGCTGTACAACAGCTTTCTGAGATCACGGCATGTCTTGAAGCAGAGGGACAAAGGCCAGCCACCTGTCTATTCTCCCCACCACTCAGGGCAGCACCAGGCTGGGTGATTTGTGGCTCTGAATGAAAATTCAGTTTGTATCTGGTGGTCACTGGTTCCTGGCCCTGGTCCCTGTTTCTGGAATATTCAACTTCATCTCTACCTTGAAAACATCCATGATCATTGTATTTACAATGAGGGAAGATTCGTGATCAGTCAGGGAAAGCTGAAGAGAATGGCCCAGGGGTCACTAAAGCCACAGAGAAGGCCGGAAGCCTGAGTGAGGTCAGGCCAGCCCCACCGCCAGGCCTCACCATTGGTGGACAGCAGCGAGTGTGCGGCGTTCTGCTGCGGGAGCCATTTGATCTTGTTGATCTTCTCCTCGATCTCCAAGCTCTTCAGGTAGTCGAACTCGGGCTCGTGGCTCTGAAAGGTGCTGTACACGTCGTACTCGCCCTGGCTGTGAGGCGCGTTCTTACTCTGCAGGGAAACCCAAGGGCAGCTGAGTCACAGGAGCAGCCAGGGTGGATGGAGGCAGACATGAGACCGGGCTGAATCCGCCTTGCCGTGGGGGTGCTATCCACACCACCAAAGGAAGATGCTAGTGCAAGTGTACCCGTGTGTGTGTGTGTGTGTGTGTACAGGGTGGGTGTATGTGTAGGTGTGTGTGTGTGTGTGTGTGTGTGTGTGTGTGTACACAGGGCTGTGTGTACAGGGTGGGTATATGTGTAGGGGTGTGTGTGTACACAGGGCTGTGTGTACAGGGTGGGTATGTGCAGGTGTGTGTGTGTGTGTGTGTGTGTGTGTGTGTGTACAGGGTGGGTGTATGTGTAGGGGTGTGTGTGTACACAGGGCTGTGTGTCCAGGGTGGGTATGTGCAGGTGTGTGTGTACAGGGTGGGTGTAAAGGCTGTATTGCAGGGGTGTGTGTATGCAGGGATGCGTGTTTGTGTACAGGGGGCATGCAGGCATGTGTACAGGTGTATATGTGTGTATAAGGACGTAGGTGTGCATGCATGTGTGTGAGCACACGTACAGAGACAAGGGACAACCTTAGATATCATCCATGAAACACTGGCCACCCTCTTTGAGGCAGGGTTTCTCATTATCCTAGACCTCACCAATTAGACTAGCAAGCCCTGGCGGTCTGCCTGTCTCTGTCTCCCTCAAACTGGAATCACAAACACATGTATTTTTTTATGTCAGTTCTGGGGATCAAACTTAGGTCTTCATGCTTGTGAGGCTAGGGTTCACCCCATGTATCCCTGACATGGCCACCATTCACCCTGATGAGACCAGTTGCCAGTCTACCTACCCTCATCTGTCTGGCCCTAAGCCTGCTACCCATGGAGCCCCATTTTGGGCTGCAGAGTTCCTGCTATGAATCTCCTCTCACTGGAGAACCCCAAATGCTGAGTGTTAGACCTGCCATAAACACCGGGGATCACTTTTCCAGCAGACAAGTCAAGTTTCTATGACAACATGAAATCACAGCTGGGAACAAGTGAAAATGGCCAAGCCTGACGACAGGTTTTTCTGTTCATTTTGAAAGTGTCTATTTTTAGGTCCCCATCTCTGTCTTGTGTTAGGATCTGTTTGAAAATCCTTCCACGTCTTTTGCCTCCTCTTCCCACGAGCACGAGTTGCGAAAATGTCAGCAGGACCAGCGGGAGGAGACAAACGGAAGGAGAAAAGCCAGAACCTCTGAGCTCATTTCTCCTTGCAGCACGATGGCTGCACGGCTGACGCTGATGTGCCCTGGTGGGATGGTCTGCCTTGCGACACCTGTGCGCATCAGGCCGTCCCTGGCCTGCCCTTGCTGAGCTATTTTAAGCCCTCTGTGCTGTGCTTCTTGAGCTGTCAGAGGAAGGGTGACAGCAGCTCTCTGCCTGGTGGGGTGGCAACGCAGGGTTGCATGCGCTATGAAGCATGGGGACCGCGCTCAAGGGGGCGAAGATGGCTTCAGCTCCTCGCTCTAGCCCTGCCTCCCTTGAGCCTCTCCCTTCTCCCCTCCCTGGTTTTTCATCCCCAACACATTCCGTGAGTGGTGAGAGAGGCCCCTGGCTGGGGTGGTACATGAGGAGGCAGCAAGAGCCTGGCAGCTTTCCGTGGGGCTGGCTGCTGATTGGCCTGTCTGTAAATGGGTGTGCGTCTGTAACCTCGGGGACCAGCCAGAAGGAGCCAAGGCAGAAACCATATGGAAATGGACCGCTCAGCCCAGTGTCTGCATGAAGTATGTCCTCGGTGAATGGGCGATGTTTCAGAAATGACCTCCTGGGGGGATGGTCTCAGGTTGTTCTTGGCATATTCGGAATGCTACTGCATAGAAACCGGGGAGGACAGAGGCAGATGGAGACATGCTTGAAGGGTGGAGGCCTGCGCGAAACCTGCCAGGGTCAGCAAAGAGCTGGATGGGGTGGGGGTGGCGGTCCCCCACTCCTAATATGGGCAGGGAAGTTTCTCCTGGGGTTTGCCTGGAACTGCAGCCTTGTCAGTGAACAGTCAACAAACTCCTGTTAGGTGGGGAGAGGCTCAGAGTGTAGCTCTAGGAGCTGACCCAGTCCAACTGCCAGGTCCACCCCTTTCCCTGCATCCCCAGGGACCTCGTGATAGAGAGGAGCCAGTGAGGGACTGGATGGAACACTGGGCAAGGTGGGCCAGAAATCCTGCTCAGAAAATGGTCTGCACCCTGCCACCCCTACACCTGCCTGACCCCACCCTCACCCCGCATTCTAGCCATCTGCCTATCCTCTTCCGATATCCCTCGTGACCCCTCCACACACATACCTCTGGTTCCCGCTGGAAGATAACCACGCGGCCACCCTTGTCACCTGTGGCCAGCAGTTCCCCAGTGTGGTTGAACTCGACAGTGGAGATGATGTCAGCTTGAGGAAGCAACACAGAAAGCATTTTCAGACTACCGCATCACCAGACAGTGGCGTCAGGGCAGGGCTCTGCTCTGCAGACCCCACAACCCTGGGTTCCCATGGAGCAGGCAGGAGCCCAGGCGAACAGAGCATGCTGAGGTTCCCCACCCTCCTGCAGGACTGTGTGACTCTTCCCTATACCCTGTCCCTCACACAGTGTCAGGCAGGCTTCCTCCTGTGCTCAGCAGGTCCCTAGTACAAATTTGACACTTAGACTAGGCTCCAGGCCCAGGGGACAGGACTGGGGATAGTGTGGGGCCTTGCTGAGGGCCTGGGGCCTGTTGACTATTGGAGCATGGAGGCCCCACTCCACAGCCCTGGATGCCATTAGGGCCTTCCACTAGTCAGGCTTGTTCAGCCTTGGAAGGCAGACAAGGGAAACCAGGGGACAAGGCATGGTGGCTTGCTTGTGTCTCTAATAGCACCTTTGAGGAAACTAAGATCTAGGCCTAAAGTCAAAGCCATTGCACTGGGACAGAGAAGGAGTGGGTACAAAGTTGGGGGCCACCATGGCTAGCAAACTGCCTACAAACTGGGGACAGAAGGTGACATTGAAAGCCACCTGGGTTTGCTTTGCCTTCCTTTCTTGAACCAGGCCTCATGTTCACTCCTAACACCTGTGGCAGGCCATGCTTGGGAAGGCTAGCCCCTGGCCTGGCAGAAGGAAAGTTCTTCATTCTAGAAAAAGCTCCAGAGTTCACCAGCCCCAAACCCAAGACTGCCCTACCACCAGGCTTTACTGGAACCCCAAAATGATCTTTGATTTTAATTTAAACATACTCCTAATATTGAAAAGATGGAAGTATCTCTGTTTTTTTTTTTAAAAAGTGTTTCCTATATACTTTGAAGCACAGAAAGTTCTAGAACATTGACCCATATGCCCAAGCAGCAACTGTTGGCAGAGCAAGGCAGAGCCTACTCCTGTGAATGGGCGCCTGGTCATTCTTCACATTCCTGGCCTGGGCTCTCTCAATGCCAAAATCTCTGGCCCCAACTTGGTAACAGGACCATCTGTGACAGCTCTCCAGGGACCCCAGTGGGGCACCAGCAGGCCTCCCTGACTATTCTCCTCTTCAGATACCCACCAGGGAGATGCCTACACCCTCGAATCTTGGTATCGTTCCTCATGCTCCATCCGCAGCAGTTCCCAAACCTGGTTTTCTTCTCTGGCTATTAGCAGAAGCAAACAGCCCCTTCCTATCCCACAGCCAGGTCTCAGCTTAGCTTCCATGACACCCATATCAGTGCTATTCCCTGTCTGTTGCAGAATATTTGTTTAATTGTGCAAAGTTGGGCTGCATTTATTTATGTAGTGGAATATTCGTTTAACTATGTAAAGATGTTTTGCTGTTTTACCTTGTGTTCCTAAGACACCTGATTGGTCTAATAAAAAGCTAAACAGCCAATAGCAAGTGAGGAGGTACAGGCAGGACTTCTGGACAGGGAGAGTAAGGAGGAGGAAGAATTTAGGCTAGGGGGTGGGGATAAAGAAAATGCCGGGAGATGCCGGGGACCAGGCAGATAGGACAGAATGAAACAAAGGTAAAAAGCACCAAGGCAAGACATAGATGAGTAGAAACAGGTTAAATTAAGTTAAAAGAGCTTGTGGGACAAGCCTAAGCTAAGACCGAACACTCATAATTAATAAGTCTCTGTGTCCTTATTTGGGAGCTGGTTGGTGACCCAAAGAAAATGGCAATCACACCTGTTCTTCAAAGGGGGCCTTGGCTCCTAAATTTTCACCTACCTCACTGTGCCCCACCGGCTGCAGGGAAACAACAGGCAGGGCCCAGCAACACCATGACTGACACTCTGATGTGTCACTTCCCTGCCCAAGGCTCCTAGCAGCCTTGTACCCTACATTCAGAGCCATCTGCAATTGTGCACGTCAGGACCCCAGACCTTCACGTCCCCTGTGTCTGCTCCCCTCTACAGAACTCGCATGCCTCCCACCTGGACGGTAAACCCCACCTGCCCTGGCCTCTGGGTTGGGCCCTGGGATTTGCGTGGGCCTATGAGACAATAGCTAGCTAGCGAGCTGCAGCAGGGCCAAGAAGGCCTTACACACTCAGCTCTAGCCTGCTGCCTCTGCTTTTGCCAGCAGAGGGACCTGCCCAGGCCAGTCGGCCAGTTCCCACAGGAGCAGGTGCAACAAAGCTGCTGGCCAAGCCCAGCCTGGAGCAGGCCATATACAAGTCCAAACTCAGCTCTCTGCAGATGTATGACAAACTGTTTGCCAGTGATAGACACCCTCTAAGCCTTATCCTGTTCTACCTCGCCATCATTCCATGTCTGCCCAGGAGCCTCCTCATCCCAGCTGACGTCACTGCCCAGTCTGGACACTGGGCCTGGGTGTCCTCCCTTGGCATCAGTACAGCACAATCTAGAGACTTTCTTCTCATCTTGCACATGGGCAGCCTGCTCCAGTGAGTCACCGTGCCCACCTTGTTGAACCTCCCACCCTGTGCGCTCTTCTCCTGGCCCAGGCGGTATGCAGTGTTCCTTGCTGTGTCTGGTGCCTGGCTCTATGACAGCTGAGCTCTGAGATCTACTTCAAAACCTCAGTGGTGCCTGTGTCTGGTATAGTGTGTGTATCTACTTAATACGAACCTTTTGTTTATCAAAACCTTTTCTTTGAGGGTGCCGGGATAGGACCTAGGTTTTTATAGCCATCGTTGAACTGTACCCCCAGCTGTAATGTGTGCCCTCCAGAGGGAGCTCCTGATGCACACTGGGCCTCTGAGATAAATGTCAGCCATGGTAGCAACCAATTAGGGCATAGACACAGAATGTTAGTGGAATATACCCCCTTTACATTTAAATAAAGGGACCAGGCAAGTGCCTGCTACACACACTAAGTTGTCCTGCCCACTGACCCCATCCCTCCATACAGCACCTGCCCTGGCTCAGGGATACTCTGGGATGACCTCAACCCTGCAGTACTGGGCTCCCAGATGAAGCAGTGGCTCTTGCTACTTCACATTAAAACTCCCTAAGGGGGAAAGAGCAGAATATAAAATTGTATATAAAATGTCTTAATTATATAGACCAGTGATCACAGCGTTGTTTTAAATAAGCAAACAAGCTGAAGTGGGGGTTGGAATTTCAACAAAGCTTTATGTAGGATGGATGTAACAAAATAAATTTCCCTTCCTGATTTTGTAGATGTTCTGTAATGCAGCTACATTATTTTAATAACTTTATTAGGATGTAATCAGTACATCAAAACCGGCATAGTTAATGTAGACAACTTGATGAGTTTGGGTATATACATAACACTCGTTATTTTTATGATGGGAAAATAATGCAATTAAATTAAAATGCTGACATAACCTCACTATCCAGAGCAATTGAGGTCCACCGAGGCTGGACGGTTACCACAGTAACAGACACTAATGTCTGTGAGCAATTTACAATTTGTATGTCATTTTCATGTCCACTGCTTCCTTGGAGCCCTCAAAAGCATCCCCCACCCCACCCCGGGGAGAGATTAGTGTGACTTACAGTTGGTGACAGGAAAACAGTGCTCTTTCCACAGGCAAAGCCGTGGGAGCTCGCCATGGACCAGTCAGAAAGTCTGGGCTAGCATCCTGGCTCACACAGTCAGCTATGTGGCCTAGGGTGGGTATCCCTGGCTCCTCATCTGTGACTAGGCTGTGATGTATGGTCTTTCTTGGTACAGAAGATAGTGAGGCAACTGCAGAGGGGAGACCAAGGAAGGAGTACCAACTAGGGTTCTGAGGAATAATGGACTGAAAAAGAATCTGCCTCTTAGAGAGCCACAGCCTTCTGCCATCATTGCCTCTGGCTCCTAGAAAGCCCAGTAGTGCTTAGAAGTGTAGGCCTACAGCCCAACCCCTCCAGTCCTATGGTTCGGTTCTGAATACCAGTGCAGAACAGGTATCGACCTCCCAGGATCGACCTTCTTACCCAGACAAGGGCCCTGCTAAGCTCTCCAAACAAGGACTGCAGGGACGGGGGCCACACCTACTGTCTTAAAGCACAGGTCCCAAAGGTTTGCCTGAGGCAAAGCTACCTCAGAGTTCCAAGAGTCACCGTCTACCAATGCCAGCCAAGCACAGTCATTGGGAAGCACCTCTGCAGAGAAAGGTCACCTTTTCTCCTAGTAAAAGTGAGACATCTCCTGCTCTAGTACCACCTCCTTCAGGAAATGCATGCCCACCATACTCCATTATCAATGAAATGGTCTCTTCTCTAGATGTGGGTTCAAGATCAATGTGTGCCCCTTAGAAGGCCGAAGCTCATACCCCCTGGCAGTTTGTGTCCGCATTACCTCCAGTCCTGACCATGAAAAGCAGCAGGACCCGCAGTCGATCCCATCCACTTCTCCTGGGAGCCATTTGTCTCCAGGTAGTGCTGATCTAGCCCAGGAACCCTTAATAGAGCTGGGCTTTCAAGGAGACAACTGCAGGGTCTAAACCCATGACCAAATAACAAAACCAAACTATCTGTGGTCACTGGAGGGGAACCACACACTAGGAAACCTTTGGATCAGCCACAATAAAAAGCTCAAGGCTTAGCCTCCGAGTGGGGGGCACCTATGCAGTGTGGGCAGCTACAGGCATATGAAATGCCACTAGCCCTCGACTATCCTGCAGAGTTGGCGGTCACGCAGAAGCAAGCAACAGGGACAGTGAAAAAGGGACCACTGGTCAGCACCCTGAGACAGCCCAGGCTACCTGAGAACGCCTGAGAAGTGAGAGGTGTTATCTCTCACGCAATGCAATCTGCCATGCAATGACAGATTGTTGCACACCACAGGCAAAGATGAGCAAAGATAATGGTATGGGTTGGATTTCAGCCCCTAAAAAGATATGACAAAGGCTTGAACTTGGGCCCTGCAGGGAGCAGACTGCTCTGAAGGGGAGTCTTTGTAGATGGTCAAGATAGAGATGTCAAACTCTAGGAAGACCAGCTAGCTCTAAGCACAAAGACCTAACATGAAGATGGAGTAGGACACAGAGGCACACGGACATGGTGAAGGGACCCCATGATGAGAAGCAGCAAGCAGACCCTAGTCTACAAGCTAAAGACTACCAACAACAACGGAGTTAGGAAGGGGCCAGGTGGAGTCTAGCCTGGGGCCTATAGGGGGAGCACCAGCGCCACCTTGTGGATACCTGGACTTCAGCCTTCTGGCTTTTAGTGCTCAGAAATGTGTCATTTGTTTTAAGCTGTACAGTTGGAGATGCTGGCCCTAGAATTCAGCACATTCAGGCTGTGGGGAGGTTATGCAGCCAAGCACTCTGGAAAACATAGGAATCCACATCTGTGCCCAGGCTGGTCTTCCACATCATGCTGTGTGGACCTGAGATGCCCACTGAGGTTCATCAAGGTGTGGCAGCCCAGCCTGAGCTCCGTTACTCCCGAGCTGTGTCTCACCCATCTCAGCTTAGACCACGCAGGGATAAAAAGAGGAACTGTCATTCTCACCTGGCCACCATGTGCCTAAGGTTTACAAACAATTCAGACATCTGGGGCCCGAGTACGGTAGGCACGCCTTTAATCCCAGCACTTGGGAGGCAGCGGCAGGCAGATCTCTGCAAGTTCAAGGCCAGTCTGATCTACGTGGTGAGCTCCAGGACAGCCACGGCTATGGAGAAAGACCCCAACTCTAACAAAAACAAAACAATTTTTTAAAAAAAGCCAAAACAGGGAAGCAAAGGAGGCCCTACAACATGGAAACCTCGGTTCACAACTGGATGCTGGCCGCAGCTGTGACTCCTGGGCAAGTGTCTGTTGGACAGTGGGGAACTGGTAAAACACAAGGGAAGGAATCTGTGACAGAAATGTGTAGAAGGCCGCAGCCACATTCTCCATTATCAAGATGGCGCTGACATCCGGCTTCACCACCAGGTGAACGCACATGTGCTCGGTAATTTCCCACTGAGTCCCCGCCTACTCCCGAGGCATTCACCTGGGATTATGGACAATTGACCAATCCAAGAATGACACGTCCGAAGCAGGGTCTGTTTCCTTTATAAGGGATGGGTTCCATCTTATCTGGGTCTCCGCCACGTTGGCTGATGCCCGCTCTCCCAAGGGGCATTAAAGCTTTACTGCAGAAGTATCCTATGTGTACCGCGTGGTTCTTGCTGGCGAGACGGAAGCGCGGGGCAGAAACGGACATCTGTATCCACCTGTTAGAATGGCCAGAGCAGGCAAAGTCCCTGCAGGTAGGATGTTGCCTATCTTCCTTCCCCACTGCCCCAGCCTGGACTCTTCCCCACCTCCTTCATGGTGGGATCCTGTAAGCATAGTAATCTTGTTCTGAGGTCAGCATGTTCTTGGCTAATTCAAAGCCCCCCTTTCTGAAGTGTGCCTCTCCCTCTGTGGATTCCACACACTGGGAAGCCAGCAGTGCCGTCTGACTCACACTCCCATCTCCCAGCAGCATCCTAGTCCAGCTCAGGAGCCACACATCTACTTCTGTCCCCCGTGGGATCTGACTACCGCCGTTCTACATAAATAGCATCTCGTGGTGCGTGCGGTCTGTGAGGTCTGAGCACACTGTACTCATTCGTGCCCAGCTGCCTTTGAGACTGCAATGCTCCACTGCCATTGTGACGGTTTTAAGACATATTCCTTATCCCTCAGGGGTGTGAGCATCTGAAAGCCACCAAACCTTGATCAGGGCTGCAGATGCTGAGCCCTGGAAGTAAGAACCTACTGCCCCTTCCACTTCATAAGGACAGGGTGGAGGTGGCTGGGACCCAGACAGTCAGTTCCTCCTACCCAGGCCAGATGACTTGACCCCCACTCCATCCCCCACCCATGGTATGTCTGCTGGCCAGACTGGTTCAACAACAGATGGGTCTGGAAGGCAGACAGGCAGCTGTGGATTTGCCTGTGGTCAGCACCATGTGGTCACCATGCTGTGCCTTGAGGCCAGGCTGGATGGTGCTCAAAGCAGGAGGACACCCAGCTCTGGTTCCAGCCTCATGGCCAGGTGGCCTGAGGCCAGCCTCTGGCCTCGGGACAGAACAGGGTGAAGGGGATGGAGAGAATGCCCTCCGCTCACTGCCTGCTTTCCTGAACTTCCAGCCCTGGAAGGGTTTCCAGGATACCCAGCTTCTCTACCAAAGAAGATCCCAGAGTCCCTCCTGACCTGGAGGGTCTGACGGGGGGCATGGAATCTGCAGAGGGACAACTCTTCCTGTGTGCTGAGACTGGAGGGGGATCATCTGGCCAGAAGCCATTGTTACGTACAATTAGCATGTCCCCACCATCATCACTGTGCTGGCTAGGTTTATGTCAGCTTGGCACAAGTTAGAGTTATCTAAGAGGGAACCTTAACTGAGAAAATGCCCCCATAAAGTCAGGCATTTCCTTAATTAGTGATTAAGGAGGAGGGGTCCATTGTGAATGAGAACACCCTCGGGCTGGAGGTCCTGGGTTCTATAAGAAGGCAGGCTGAGCAAGCCATGTTGAGTAGGGGAGTGAGCAACATCCCTCCAAGGCCTCTGCATCAGCTCCTGTTTGAGTCCCATCCTGATTTCCTTGGTTTCATGGTCCTGGTAGACCATAATGTGGAACTGGAAGACAAATAAACCCTTTCTTCTCCGACTTGTGTTTTGGTCAAGGATGTTTCATTGCAGTGACAGAAACCCTAAGCTAAAACAGGCACCGGCAGCATCACCACTGTTCTGAGCATAAACCCGACCCCATGGCCACCATGATACTGACACATGAATAACAGACATCTGGAAAGAGATGATGTGGGATGCTGTGCTCTGCGAGGGACCTGGGTTTGAATCTAACCTGGCCCTGCGGCATGGTTTCGGTAGAGTCTCAGTGACTGTTTGTATGTAAAGTGGTGACAACGGCGGTTGAGGATGAGGACGCTGCCCTGTGCTATGCCAGAGGGAGGGGCACTGACACTAATTTGGACTGACCACCCAGATCGCAGATGCTGGTTGGCTGGGGTCGGCTTTAGCCCTTCCAACACCAGCAGTCCCCACTCGGGCTGCAGCTGTCAGGAAGGAAGTGGGGACCATGCCGAGCTGGCACCATCGTGTCTCATCCCATCACTGTGTCCACCAGACCTGTCTGCTCCAGGGTGGGTCAGGCGCTGAGCTGTGGAGTCCTGAGTGCTGAGGTCACAGTTGGCAGGACCAGCCCATCTCTTCTACCTCTCCTGCTCCAACTCTGGTTCAAGCCGTGACCAGCAGCATCCTATCCTGACTTTCCTACAGCCTTCTGTGGCTCCCGTTGCCTCTGGGATACAGCTGGGATACAGCCCCACCCTCTCATCACCTCCTACAGTCAGCTCTGTCCTATAACCAGGTGGCCCCGGGTGCTCTAAAAGAGACAGGCCTCTACTGCTCACCCACTAAGCATCCATCGCTCACCTACTAAGCGCCAGACCTTATGCTACACAACAAGGATTCAGAAGTGTGCCAGGTGAGCCTGACAAGCGAGGAGCTGTCCTCACATGTTGTAAGCATTCACACAGCCCGGAACAATGCTGGCCTCTGCCCAATTCCTCCTCTTTCCCTGCTGACACCCACCCAGCCCCTGCTGACACAGCCTGGCCTGACAGCTAGCAATGGAGATAGTGGCTCTGGGGAGGCCCCTCACCCTAGACACCAAAGGGCCTTACACAGATGAATTACACAATACGAGCTAACCCAGGAGCGGGTGGCTACTTCCCAACCTGCTGACCTCCAGGACCAGTACCCTCAACACCACCATGCAGGCAGGCCCCTGAGCCTTTCACCATAACATGGCCCTGCACCTTCACAGAGCAGGACCACAGCACTGGGCTTCTCAAGCTTCGTCTGTGGTTGATGACCTGCAATGCCAACCACAACCTTTAAAACTGGTTCCGAACCACTGTGGTTTAACAACTGCTTTTTAAAAAGCAAAACAACACAGGTGGCTTCCACAGCCAGAATAAGCGGTGAGGCCCACCCAGAACATCAACCCATACCAGCCCATGGACAGCCCTGAATGCCAATGTCACTCCGAGTTCAGATCCTCACCACAGCAGCACCGTGCCCTTTGTGGCTATCGCATGACCATTACAAAGTCCCCAGGGACCAGCCAACACCACAGACACCATAACCGGGAAACTGGGCCTGAAGGACAGTCAGACCCCCACTCCATTCTCCTGCTATGATCAATGCCCTGGATAATGAGGATCAACCATGGCCAGGGTCTGGCTGGTTATAGAGAGTTCAGCTGCTTAGTGTAGAGGTACTGCTTCCGTAGTGTGGGTCTGCCAGCCTCGGGTGCTGGGCGAGGGCCTCAGGGATCCCCTGGTGAATTCCTTCTCCATGGCTACTTTGGCTAGGGTGGATGAACAAGAGCCAGACACCCCACCCCCTGCCTGCTTGTGCTGATTAATTTTATGTTAACTCGAAACAGGCTAGAGTCATCCGAGAGGACCGAACCAACTGAGAAAATGCCTCCGTGGGATTGGACTGTAGGCAACCCTGTAGGACATTTTCTTAATTAGTGACTCATGGCGGAGGGTCCAGCCCATGGTGGGTGGCGCCATCCCTGGGCAGGTGTTCCTGGGTTCTATAAGAAAGCGAGCTGAACAAGTAAGCCATGGGGAGCAAAGCCACTAAGCAGCACCCCTCCAGGGCCTTTGCATGAGCTCCTGGCTCCAGGATCCTGCCCGGCTTGCGTTCCTGCCTGGCTTCCTTCAGTGGTGGACTATAACACGAAGTGTAAGGGACATGAACCCTGTCCTCCCCGAGTTGCTTTTGGTCATGGCGTTTCATCACAGCAACAGAAACCCTAACTAAGACACTGTCCCTAACCAGCTGTGTGGATTGGGGACAGCAAGTGATCCTCTCTGAACACTGGCACTCCCCTGTCAGAGAACAGTGTCCCCTGGGCATGGCTGTGACCGTCTTTGCCTGAGCAGCTATGATTAGCCCAGGACAGGGACCCTCCCAGGATCAGGCCCCTTGGCTGCCCAGCATAGAAGGAGGGTGCAGAGGCTCCTCGGGCTCCCACCTGAGATTTCACCTACTTTCCCCTGACCCTCGCTCCCAGCCCTCTGCAATCCTGCCCCGGTGACAGGATTATATATGATTACACAGGATTACTGACTGCCTCTAAAGGTGCTAGAGAGTATAGCAGGGTGGGGGGGGAGATAAAGTGAGGGACACGCTATTTACTCAGCTTTTGGGAGGCACTGCCCACACTGGGGGGTGGAACTTTGAGGTTCTACCTGTCCCGGCTGTTTTAAGGTCACCCGTGATCTGTGGTGACCTTTTCTCTGGTATATAGTCAGTGTCCTATCTGAAGTTATCAGACACTTGTTCACCTCTCCCAGGAAAAGTTAGTTAACACAGCCCCTTCACATTAGGGTTCATGATGGGGTGAGTGACCGCTTTCATGGGGTCCTTTGAGGCTGTGATAACACAGGAAAGGATCTGGAATTCCAAGGGGTGGTGTTTGCTGCTCTCATTCCAACCAGTAGCTCGGGGAGGGCGTGAGAAAGCCAAGGTTGCTAGGCTGATGTCTTGGCCAAGGCTGGAGAGCACGCTAGCTCGGCACACACCTCCCTGGTCTCTAACTACCTGACTGAGGCTCTTCACACTCTCCTCTCTGTGTCAGCGCATCAGATTCGCCCTGCTCACGCTACAGGGAAAGCACGGGAACCTGGCAGCTGCCAGTGTCTCTGTGTCCTCACCTGCAGCGTGGACAAGGCACTGCCTGCTCTCTTTGCATTTCTGGCTCATCCTCCTTCAGCAGCCACGAGCCACGTTTTTGCATGGATTGGGTGTGAACAAGCATGAAGAGGTGCTATCCCTGGGAGTGAGTGTTCATCTTCACTGAGGGGTCAAGGATATGGACAGCTGCCATGGAGGAGGAAGACAGGAAGCCTGGGAACATCCAGCCGTGGATCTGGCAAGGGTCGGGGTGGGGGGTCCTAGAGGAGGAGTCAACACTGAATTTGAAGCTCATCAATCCATAGGAGCAGAAATGCTGCAGGTGGAGGACCACAGAAGGGTGTGCATGTATGCAACCATTCCAGAGGAAGCCAGGGCCCCATTAGATTCAGCTTCTAGCAAACCTAAATAACCACCAGGGAAGTCCACCCCACCCTCAACAAGGCAGCCAAGCACTCTAGGCCCTTATTTTAGGCAGCTAGCAAAGCCAGGAGGCAGGAGGGCGCCTCTCAGCTAATTAGAACAACTGAACAGTCAAGAACTTCAATTATGGTGCCTGGCAGGATGGTGCCTCCCATGCAGGTGAAGATTAGGCCCACCAGGCTGGCACTCTCTAGGCAGCTAAAGACGGGCCAGACAAGAGCAGCTTCCTAGCTAAGGTGGGTGGGGCATTCAGCCCCGCAGATGGGAGCCTGCTCAGAAATGGTCCAGAGGCAAGAGTCACAGAAGCTGTTCCTCGGGCTCTGTCTGCTGCCTCCCCAGAGTCTTGTCTGATTGAGCAAATGAATTAAAACAATGTAACTCTCAGGCGCCCTGTGTGGAGGCAAAGGAGGACCTTGACAGCAGCGAGGCTGCAACAGGATCCCCAGGCTAGAGGGAAGTCCTGCCAAGAGTGTTACTGTTCTTAACCAGGGAGCATCCTTTCCCCTGGACTGGATGCTGCATCTCTGAGCATGAGAACACAAGCCCTCTGTCTACGGCTACACCACCCTGAATGTGCCTGGTCTCATCAGGTCTACAGGATGAGAACATGAGCCCTCCCTGTTGACAGAGGGCACCTTACAAAAGAGCCGAGGCTGCTTCTGACCCTGCCGCTCACCATGCCTCTGCAAATGGGGACGTTTTCACTTCTTGTGCTTGGTGCAGTATTTGTGCCGTCGGTTGCGAAGCACCTGGGAAGCACACTTAGTCTCCTGAGGACTTGAAGGGACAGTCATAAGTATCCTAAAGAGAGGGGGTTCTATCCAGTCAGCAAATCAGAAGCATCTCCAGGGTCTGCCAGGAAATAAAGGGCTCTGAGAACTCTAGCTTGGGACACTGCGGGCAGTGGGAATCGGTAATTAGGAAGGGTTCCTCTTGAGGCAGGAGCATGTGGGAGAACCATACCCTGTAGCAAAGGTGAAAGGCACAGAAAAGCCAGGTGGAGCCAAGCCCAAGTATCCAGGATGAAAATGAAACCACTTCTGTAAAGCCCCAGTGAAAATAAAGCGAACACAGCCGGGAGGCGCTGGGGACGTGGGTATGACCAGAAAAAGACTCCTCCCGAGCCTCATTCTTTTTTTTTTCTTTCTTTCTTTTTTCCTCTCCTCTCCTCTCCCTGAGCCTCAGTCTTGCACCTGGAAGATGTCTATGGCCAAGGATTGCTGTGCCAAAATACCTTACATAAACCGCGGCCTTTAAATAAGCCTTGGCCTTTAAGTGGATGAAAGTCCGGGGTGTGTGTGTGTGTGTGGGGGGGGTAACTGCCTAAATTAAAGCCAACCAGCACCATGCCTTAAAATGGGTGCCTCAACCCGCTTGCAGATATCACGGTCCCCACAGCAATGTCCTGCTGCTCTCAGATGTTAACCAGTGGAGGACCTTTCTCTGTGTTATTTAATGTGCCGGGACAATTTTGGTAAAGTCTGGTCTGTGTGGGCAGCCCAGAGGAGTAGAAATCCCACAAGAGCTGCGAGCAGGCAGAGGCGTGCCAACCATAGATAGGACTCCCATTGTGCATGTGTCACCTTGAGCGAACCCCTGTCCTTTGCAGATCCCAACTGCCACAGCAGCCCAATGTGAAGGATGCATGCAAGATCCTACAGAGGGCTGCTAGAAGGGTTAAAGGAGGAAGCAGAGGAGGTGCTCCTAGGAGCATGGGCACAAGCCGTGTGAAAACCGTGGCTTCTGCTACTGCCCTGTGGCAGACTGGGTGGGAGGTCACCTCTGTCCATACCTTGGATTCTTGAAGTCAGTTGTATAGCAACTGTTGTTACATAAATGACATCATCTCACAGATGAGAAAACCAAGTCAGAATGCTAAAGGGACTCCCCAGATGGAGCACAGGCTTGGTAGCCCTTCTCTCCTTCCACCCGTCCACTCAGAACTGGTTTTCAGCAGGCAACCAGCTGTGATTTGGGGCACAAATAAACGAATGGGGGTTGATGCCTAACAAATGCCACAGGGAAGCCTACCGTTCCTTCCACCCCCAAAGCAGGAGGATCCCCGATTTAATTATGAGGAAGGAAGCCGCGGGCAGCCCCATGCTGAGCCTCATCTCCAGTGCTTTCATTACAGCTCACAGCTTCCTGGGCCCATTAGCACATCCCCAGGTTCCCTGGGAGTGATCGGCTGGGGGAGGGGCCAAGCCTGCTACGCCCACCCCCAGAGCATGGGGTCCAGGAAGCAGGCACCTTCAATCCAGACACTGACATAACATCCCAAGCACCTCGTTTTGCAAAGGCAAATAGTGCCATCCTGATGGTCGTGGAAGGATGGCACGCACATAGCTGGAGTCATGAGCAAGCATGACTGTAGGTGGCAGAATCAAGAGGAGCGGGCGGAGCTCATAAAGGCTGCCAGCACGGCGACCCAGCTGTTGACTTATTGACTGGGCTGTGCTGTGTATTCCAGCAGGGGCACTTTGAGCTTCGCTTATCTATTATGGTCTATTGTTGTTCATCTGTGATCATCTATTATTGAGTTGATGGACACACAGGCAGTATTTGGCTACGCGGTGAAACCGGGTGGGATGTGGAGTACCTGAGGAACAGGGGCGTGGTATACAGAAGTGTGCTTGTTGGGGACCGTGGCAGGCTTTCTCAGTTTCCTAAATGTTCATCAGATGACCTCCTCCTGCCCCTTGCTACCCCTGCCAAGGAGGGCCATGGTACCCACTAGATAGGTGGCCTGTGGTCATTTGCACATTTCCTGGATTAAAAGAACAAAATGCTAATTCCTTGCATCTCGGTCCAAAACAGAGGCTGAATGACGTCTTCCAGTGGCAAGTCTACTCACTGAGCCCCAGAAGCTGTGTGTGTGACTTCATTTAAAAGGAGTCTTTGCAGATATAATTGGACAGAGGACCATCCAAGGAGTTTATCCTGGGTCACCCCAGTGGACCTTAAAGCATCCGGTGAATTATTTTACAGAAGACATGGAGTAGAGAGGAACAGGATGCGATGGGAAACCAGAGGAACATGGCTGCAAGTCAAGGGGTGCTAGCAGCCACGCACAGCCTTCTCTGCAGAACCGGAGAGAAGAGATTCTGGGGTTTGAAGCCACCCAAAGAGCACTGACATTACCACAGTCACTGTGGAGGAATGGGCTCACTTGTGGCATAGGAACCGTGAGGGTGCCAGGACACGGCAAGCCAGAATGGCGAGCCTTCGTCCTGCAAGCGCCCCGACCCCACAAGTGTGAGGCTGTGGAACCTTACACTTTAACATCAAATAGACAAGTGCACTGAAGACTCCTTCAACTATTCTGATGTGAGAAAAGATGCTTCCTTAAGGAAGCTGTGGTGTACATGGCGGGTAGTGGCACTGATCCTGGCAATCAAACTAGGGCAACCTTCCTGCCTCTGCCTCTGTCTCCCAAGTGCTGGGATTTCGGGTATGAGCCACCATGCCCAGTGGACTGCTAGATCTTCAATCCCATATGTGGTCTCAGTGCATTCCCACTGCCTCGCATACTCACACCGGCTGCTGGAAATTGATAAGCCCATCACAGGGAACTTGAATTACGTGCTATGTGACCTCAGATTAGTTTACACACACATATTCAAAATTCAGACGAAAGGGACTCCAATAAGGAAACCGACATGCAAAGAGCCATAAACAATTTCTTCCTGCTGTTTCTGCCAGGAGGTCAGCTCAGCCTGGACATAGCTTTACACTGGCCACTCCCATGCTGCCTTCAGATGATTGAAGCAAGAGGTAGTCACGCCCTTCTACAAATAGCCAGTCACCAGGCTTCCCAGAGATCTGAACCAATCCTGTATGTCTTCTAGGAATCTGAATGTGAGGCATGGTAGCCAGGCAGGGCGGGTCTCCCTGGAGAATCAAGAAATAACATTGCCAACATAAAGAAAAGGGGCGATTGTAGCCAAGAGTGATTACTGGACAGAGGCCTGCCACCGAGTGGGACACAACGTGAGACACCCCAAGATTTACCCCATGGATAGTACAAGGTGGAAACAAGTAGGGGTCAGGTCTCTGGTCTCCATGAGAGCATACTGTTTCCCCACCCTGGGACCCTCATCTCCCAAGTCCTTGCTGTCCTGGCCCCCTTCCTCAGATCCCATTAAATAGTCTTGTGTCTGTTTAATGAAAGTTCGAGTTTCACTGCCACCTGAGGACTTGCCTGGTATGAGGATTTGCAGAGACTTCTAAGGAAGTGGATATAAGCCAGGAGCCATGACAGTGTGGAATCTACCTGACAGTCCCCCGCATGCCCTTAATCTCACTGGGCTAACCTCCATGCAGCCCAGCAAGCAGGCCACGCCCACCTTGTAGCAGATTCCAGTGGGTTCATGGAGCCCCCCAGGCCAAGCCCTCCCTGGGCACGGAGCTAATGAGGCTGAGACTGAGCTGTAATTACATGAGCTCACAGGCGCTCAGGGCCTGGGCAGGCGTGCGTGCTTGTTCACTCGGGGCCTAATGAGGCATCACGTGTTCTACAAAGCTTTACCTCATGATTTAATTAGCCCTCTGCTCTGGTTTTGCCCTCGTCGCCCACCACTCACGGAGCAGACTCCCCATGCCTGATGGGGGAGCGGGGCAAGGGATGATCATTTGGAAATGCTGTAGACGCTCGCATGGCAGGGGTCTCTGTGCCCACAGCCAGTGGGGGATGGGCTTTGAGCTCAGATTTATATAGAAGGTAGTCTTGGAATGATACTCTGGGGGGTGGCGGGTGCAGAGAGGCACACCTGGTGGCAAAGTCGATACAGAGAAAGAGCGAAGGCTGTTCGTGCCCAGAGTGTGATATTGGGCCTTGCAGGTCACTCTGGATGGTCTGCCCTGTGGAGCAAACACAGCTGAGCACATGGCGGTGAGAACTGGACTGAATCAGTGAGCCACAGCTCTACCCGGTCACATCTCAGCGAGTAAGAGGATGTCACCCCTTCAGAAGTGTGAAGCCACCCTGAAGTCCTTATGAACCAAACCCATTTCATATTTGCTACTCTTGCAATGGCATCCGAGAGGATCAGCAGCATGCCTGCAGTCACCCAGCCAGGAAGGCGTGTGCCCAGGTCTCCAGCCTCAGCTTTCTCACTGTTTGCTACTGTAGTCCTTAGGACCAGGAGGTCAGCTCTGGAGTGCAGGGGTGACTACCGGAGCTGGTGAGAGGCTGCAGAGGGACACTATCTGCTGTCCCTCCCTTCAGTGCCTGCTGATCTTCCGAAGTGTTCACTGCACTGTGGTGTGGCTTGCATGTGTCTTCCGAGACGTTCTGTGTTAGAAATTTAATCCCTAAAACTCATGGTCGATGGCGTTCCGTGGTAGAGCTCTGGGGAGGTGTGATAGCTTCATTGTCAACTTGACAGGATTCGGAATCACTTAGGAGACACACCCTGAGTATGTCTGGGAGGGTGTCTCCAGGCAGGTTTAACTCCAGGAACACCTACCCTGGAGCGAGACCAGGAAATGCTTCCCAGGGGATGGGGGCCTGGACTGAAAGGAGAAAGTGCACTGGGCACCAGCACTCATGTCTCCCTCTGCTCCCTGGCTGTGGATGCTAGGTGATCAGTTACATCAAGGTCCTGCCACCATGCCTTCCCAGACACAGAGGACTGTACCCTAAGGCTGTGAGCCCAAATAAGCCCTTCCTGCCAGGTACACCACTGGTGCCTCATACACATTCACCTCAGCCTGAGATTGCATGTGTCGGGTGTGTGTGCATGGTAAGTGTGAGGGCGTGTTCCCGGGGTGACCATCAGAGTTTTCCCTTCAGCTTCTCAGTTAGCAAGAGTGCTACCATATTCCACTGACAAGCCAAGACCTGTGTCTTTTATATCTAGGTACCCCAACAACCCTGCTGCGGGCAGATGGAGATGCTAAGGGCTGAGGAAGCAGGGTGACCATAACTCTGGCCTTCTAGCTTGCCCCCAGGCTGACAATGTGAGACAGCAACCTTGCTAGCCCACCAAGGTCACCTACAGCCTCTCCCTATTCTCGCGTCAGTTCTTGGTTATGATCAGGACCAGCATGCCTCTGGAGCTGCACAGGCAGCACCAAGTCAGCGCCAAAGCAAAGCCATCTACTAGATGAAAATGGTACAGATCTACTGAGTGATGTGCTGGGCATTACTATAGATCGCACACTTGCGTGTGTATGTGCTTGCATGTGTCCGTGTGTGTGTGTGTGTGTGTGTGTGTGTGTGTGTGTGTGTGTGTGTGTGGAAGTGTGCTCAAATGTTGGGTACTCCAATGAAGCTAACAAAGAAACTTTCTACCTTAGGCAACTGAAGCACAATTAATAAAAACTCAGAGAAAGAAACTGGGGTTCATCCTGAAGGTTTGAAAAGCAAAGCAGCCAGACACTGGCTCTTACCTCCACCTCAGTCCGAAATGGTGATCCTGCCTCCAGGAATCTCAGAATGAGACTGTGTCTGAGAGCTATCTCCTGTTTATAATCCTTTCTAGGGCTGGGATAAAAGGCATGTATTGCCCGTTTTCTATGGTAACTAGTGTGACTACTGGGATTAAAGGTGTGTGTTACCACTGCCTGGTCTGTAAGGCTGACCAATGGGACTGTTTAACTCTGCTCTTCAGGCAAGCTTTATTTACTGAAATACAAATGAAATGCCACTACACGTTCACTACCATTTCCACAGCCTGCCCATTTAAAGACCTCTCTGAGGGTTTAAACAACTCTCCACAAGTCTCTCTACCATAAGATCCCCTAGCTGTTCCAGTCCTGCCAACCGGGCCTAGACAGAGCATTCAGCTCTTGTCTCTATCCATATGAGTGATGGAGACCCCAACACCAGTTTCTTGTCCTTAATTTCTAGCCATTCCTTCTGACCACACATCTCGTTGATCTGCCACCAGCAATCTAAACAACATGCCTAGGATCCAGTTGACCATATTACAAACAAACCCCTCTCCTCCACTACTCCCGCCCCTCAGCCAGTTGGAAGGCTGGGTAAGGAACACTCCTCTCCTCAGCATGGACAGTACTGACATGACGACCCCTGTGTGCTCTTGCTTGGAGTAGATGCATTATATAAACGGCTTTCTAGGGCCCCTCCCCACATTGCAGATAAGGAACCCAAGACTCAGAGAGGTCATACGACTTAGTCAAATCACAGAGACCAAACATGGGAGCTGGGACTTGAACAGAGGTCTGTCCCAAAGCCCCTTTTCTACCCCTGAAGCCCTTAGCCCGTACACCAATTTGCCACCTGAAGCTGTTTCTGAGCCTCCCCACATCTCCTTCCAGATGCCCACACCTGGCCCTGGGAGGGCTCTTTTGCCTCTTTTTCCTCCCCACAGTCTCCTAGGAGTGATCCATCACCCTCCTCTTGGAAGTCACTCTGCTCTGCCCCTCCCACAGCCGGCATCCACCCCAGGGTGGATGGACCATACCAGCTGGGGGTAATGGGTCTCAAGGGGCCCCCCTGGTCACTATGCCCAGGCCAAGTACCCAGCAACAACAATAACATGGTGACAAGGGCGAGACTAGGCTCCTCTAGTTCTTCTTCCAAGTGAAGAGAGCCATTTCCCAGAACTCTGGTAGACCCTACTGACGGAGTTGAGGGGCAGGGAGGGGTAGTGAGGATAGAAGGACAGGTAGCCTAGCTTTGGCGTTACAGAGCACAGGCTCGCTGTGGCTGGATAGCATAGCGCCTGAAGTCATTACCTCCAGTTCCATGACCTTGGGCTTGGAAATCTTCCACTGAGCACAAGCGGCCAAGGGACCTTCCCTTGTTCTTCCCTGGGGTGATCATGCTCTGCCTTCCCCAAGGAACCACCCTCTTCTTGCCTCATGCTGAGTCTGAGCCAGGCTCCCTGAATCCCAAGGGAAAGCCGCTGATGTGTTGCCTGCCTGGCCCAGCTCCCTCTGGATGCTCCTGTTCTGGTTCTTAGTAAACACGTTCACCTGCTGAGGCCCACTTTGGCTCTGAGGACCCACATCTATGGCCACACCCTAGAGCCACTGTTCTCATGCCTCCCACTGAGCACACAAGCCACCAGCACCCTCTCTGCTCAGGGCCCACCAGGATCAGACCCAGGATGAACAGGGATACCAAGGACACCCCATCCACACTTCACTCCACCCTCATGGTGGAGTCTGGCCAAGTGACCTTGCTAACGGACTATGCATATGAGGAAAGCCTGGATTCATGACTCCAATCCAGGATAGCAACCTGCAGCTCACAGGCGTGGCTCAAGAGCAGAGAGTACTTTTTGAAAGGGTTGTGGAACAACAGGCAGAAAAGTACACCCAAGGAGCTCCAGCTCCGAGTCCCCCGGCCCTTTACAGACACAGTGGCATGATCGCGGCTCAGGACAAGCCTCAACCTGCAGCTGGGAGACCAGGGTCAGCTGGGATTGGGCAGGCAGGGCTGCACATCACCAACCTGTGGCAGGGGACAGCAAGTCCATTGTCTCAACACAGCAGTAACCAGTTCTCCTCCAGCTCTGGGAAAAGAGCAGCAGGGTGGCACAGGGCAGTGCCCCTGGACATGCGGGTGGTTCCAGGCTTTCTCGAAGCTTTTTGAGTGGAGCAATTCTGTTACTTTTTAATTAGTAATGCTTTGCTCTAACCTCTGCCTCTGTGCTCACATACCTTCTCGTCTCTATCCTTTCTCTCCTCCCCTCCTTTCATAGGGGTCCCAACCATAGAGTCCATCTAACCCACTGTAACCTCATTCTAACTTGCTAGAGTCCCATCCTTGGGAATCTGGAGATTTGTAATATGGAGGACATTCTAGTCTGAACCTCCTATTTCTGTCTCCTCTGCAGGACTGTGTTCTCAGGATGTGGACACCTCCCCCTCCTTTTATCCACTCCTCCCTCTCTCTCACACACACACACACACCACTCCAAATGACAGGTGGGCAAGACTTTCCAAGGACAGGCTGTGGGGCAACCTGCAGGCTGGCATGCAGCCATGACAAATGACTTGTCTCCTGCCAAGTCCCACTGCTAGTGTATCCTTGCACCGGACTGACCCAGTGGCGATGAAGGTGGAAATAAGACCTCCGTGTGTGTGGCCCACCAGCATCCCTGTCTCTGTGGGGCCGGTGCCAGCAGCTTACATAGCTAGCCTAGGGTTCAAAGATGGCGCTCAGAGCCTTGTAGGCTTCTGGTTCTAAAGAGACAGAGACACTTTTCTGCAGAACATCAGCCCTGCCCCAGCCTTGGGGTCCAAGCAGGTCCCCTCCCAGCTTCTCAGTCTGCCTCTCCATCTGATATGCTTAAGTCTAGAAAAGGAATTGCCATCTGTGGGGCTCTTATGTGGGGCACCCCTCTAGGACTTCATATGACCTGCTCACTAGCCTGCTGCAGGAAACACTGAAGAAAAGGGTGGAGTTGGGTCCATATGCTTTTCAAAAGTGCCCACTAGTACAGTTTGAGGGTGTACCTAAAACTCATCAGCTGGAAACATAGTCCCCCGAGCAACGACACTGGCAGCTGAGGGCATCTGGATGGCTGCGTCACCAGGCTCTGCCTTCAGGAACAAATGGCTCACTACCAGGAGAGTAGGCTTGTTATAAAGCAAGGCCTGCCCTTCTCGGTCACCCACGGGCCGCCTTCTGCTGTGTTGTGACACGGCAGGAAGGCCCTCACCAAAGAAATCCACAAATAAATGCATGGTGGATGCTGGCCTCTGGGTCTCCAGAACTGAGAACTGTATTTCTTTTCTTTATAAGTTATTCAATTGACAGGGTTCTGCTAAAGTACAGAAAATGGACTAAGACACGTGTGATGGTTAGCTTTATTTATCAACTTGACACAATTCAGAATCATCTGGGAAGGGTCTCTATAGGGATTGTCTATGTTGAGTTGGTCTATGGGCATGTCTGTGGGAGATTATCTTAATTGCGTTAATTGATGTGGGAAGACCCAACCCACCGTGGGCAGCACCATTCGCTAAGCAGAGGATCCTGAGCTGTAAGCATGGAGAAACCAAGCCAGGTACGGATGCATTCATTTCTGTCTGTTCTTGACTATGCTTGTGATATGATTAGCTGTTTGCAGTTCTTGGGCCCGTCAGATATTCCCACCCAGTCTTGTGAACAAAAAACTTCCAAAAAGGGTTGATAACTGGAAATCCAGCTGTGGCACCGTGGCTGATCCTGGGAGCCACGGAAGGGCTAGATATCGTGTCTGTGCTGCTGGAACAGCCACGGACCTCCTGCTCTGGGGCTTCCAGGCTGCCATTTTCACAGACTGCTTTTCCAGCCCTTCCTGAGTCTACAAGTCCCAGATGGAGTCAGAGTGCAACCCTGCTTCTGGCAGCTCAATCGTACCTAGGTGTGGCGTGTCTATGGGCACATGACGCACAGCTCCAGACACTTTGCGCCAGGTGTTCTGAAAGCAGTCAGATGCAACCATGACTGCCACATCCCCAGACCTGGCTCTAGCTGGTCACTGGTAGGTGGGTCACATGGCACCAAGCTAACAGGCTGACCTCAGTGGGAGTTGAGAGGGAAGGGGAAGGGTGCACAGCTGAGGACTGTACCTCCACATCTTCCCTTCTTTCTTTGAGACAGTCTCCGATAGCCCTGGGCTATCTTGAACTGGTTATGTAGCAGGAGCTGGCCTGGAACTGATCCTCCTGCCTCCGTTTCTCAAGTGCTGGGATTATAGGTCTGTGCCACCACATTGAGCTGCACCCCCACTTCTTAAAGATGGGAAGTCTTCCAGATTGAGGCTCTCCGGGGCAGCTCTAACCAAATAAGGCAGACACTTGTCTTCTACTGATGAGGCTGGGAGCTGAGCTCAAGGTACTAGCAAGCCAGTTTCTGAGACTTCTGTGAGGCCACTGTCCTAGGATTGCAGATGGCGCCTTCTCTGTGTGTCCACACTTGGAGTTCCCTCAGTGTCTGGGTCCTGATCTGGACATGTAAGGAAAGCAGCCATCCAGAACAGGACTCATCATGGGGACCTCATTTCTCTGTGACTGATCCTCTTTAAGAAACTGTTTCTAACCAGTTACATTCTGAGATCCTGGGAGACTAAGACTTCAACATAGGAAGTGTGTGTGTGTGTGTGTGTGTGTGTGTGTGTGTGTGTGTGTGTGTGATTTATATATGGTAATAATGTGTAAAGTTTCACACACACAGTGAAATAGATCCCAATAGATGCCACACCTTCAACAACTGGCATTCACCAAGCACCTAGCCATTTCCATTCGCTGGGTATCTGATAGGCTTTATTGTTACTCACTCCTAGAACATCCCAGGAGATGCTCTGCCTCCTCCCAGGCAGGTACAGTGGAGCTGCAGAGCACCTGCATGGCCCCAGGTCCTGCCTGGGTGGTCAGCAGGAAATACAGCAAGAAACTACAGTCCAATGGTACAGGCCTCTGGGGAGGAGACCACTGCAGTAATTGTTAGGATGCTAGGGATCCAGGCTGAAGCTGAGGAGATGTTCATGAGGACTTGAAGCACCAAGGAGGCCCCCTGGGAGGAGGTGGCAGAAGGAAGAGTATAGTGGACTGACCCAGGATGAGGGACAGAAGGGACAGAGCACACAGTTGGAAGGACAGAGGATGGTTTCACAGGCAAGGATGAAAACCTATATTAAAAATTGATACTTAATGTCTTTCAAATAATTCACTGGAGAGGGGAAGAGATGCATGGGAGTATGCTGATATCCCCCACCCCCAAAGGATATCAGAGCAGCCCCTGATTCTTTGGGCAGTGCCGATTCATCCAATACACGTCAGGGCCTCAGCAGAGGACCATCCACAGTGGTCTGCTTTGGATCAGCAGACTCAGCTGTGGATCACACCCTAGGACAGATCATGACCTCACCCTGCCTGGAGTGGGCTGTCAAGTCTGGATAGGGGAGGCTTCTTAAGTATCCAAAAGGGCCAGGTGGGCCAGGAGGCACCAGGAAGTATGGGAGCCACTCACCTGGGGACATGGAGAAAGTTCTGCTCCACCGAGATCCTTCATCCAAAGAAGGGCCAAATGAGAGTCAGAGGCTCGAAAAAGTAGTGCCTCCTTATGTGACACCCCTTTCCCCAGACACCGGGGAGAGCTGGTCTGCAGAATCTCCCCACTACGTGAAGAAAGGAAGACCCAAGGCCAGATGTCCCTCTTGGTTGTGCTGACCCTCAGAAAAGACAGCCGGCCCCAGGCAGGCTGGGACAATAGTGGCCTGTTGCCAGCTCACTCGGAGCTGATGGGTTGACATGCCTACTTAGAGAAATCAAGCCAAGTCCGGGAGCCACTGGCTCCTGCTTTCCACAAATAATGATTTTAGAGATAAGTGATCTTGCTTGCTCCCACATAAAGTGCAGCAAAGGAGGAGGGTTGAGGATTTCCCATGGCCCTGAGGTGCTCTGATATCCCCACTTTAAGAAGCAAGGCCTTGGGGGAACATACTTGGGGAATCTGATGACAGAGGTGTCTGTAAGCCCAAAGGACTGCCTGGCTTGGGCATGAAGCCTGGTTGAAGACAGTTGACAAGAACAGGACACCGTGGCCGGGTCAAGGCTCTAAACTTCACCATGCACTGGCCTCTAGTGTGTGTGTGTGTGTGTGTGTGTGTGTGTGTGTGTACGTGTGTGTACGTGTGTGTGTACTTGCATATATGTATGTATATGTATATAAGTATATGTATGTATACTTGCACATACGTATATATGTGTGTGTGTGTGCGCTTGCACATATATAAATATGTGTGTATGTGTGTGTGTATCCCTGCCCTGCTGATTACATTACCAACCACAGACCCACCTAACCTATTGGCTCATACCAAACACAGTCAGCACACAGGAGCTCAAGTGAGCCAAGTGCCAACTCCTGGTAGCAGAACCATACCTCCAAGAGTGAAGTACTAGGTGGAGTGTCGGCAGCTAGGACCAGAACTCCAGAGAGCTCGGGGTTAGGTCCTCAACCACCTAGTTAACTGAAATCCAGTCCCACATACCCTGTATCCCTGAGGGGCTGGGAAGAGATTCATGGAGAGTCTGGAGCATGTGTCTAAGACAGGTTGGAGAGCTTTAGGAACAGGTATTCCGCTAGAGCCCCCAGAACAGGCCCCAAGACAAGGATCAGGGTGCACGCGATTAATAAGGAAAGCGCCCAGAGAAGCCCAGGGAGAGGATGCTCCATAGGAGTAGTATGTCCTGCCGTGCAAGAGGTCTCCATGGACAAGTGGGTCTCACCCAGGCCAAGGCAAGACAGGAGCCTCTGCTCTTCTGCACCAGCCGCTGCCCAGGAGCTGGGCATTAAGCTACCAACCCTCCCAACTCCCTGCAGGGAAAGTGAAGCGGCTCTTGTGCTCTGGTTCCATAGAGAGTTCAGGGTCAGGTGGAGAGCCCCACAGCCCTTGGGCCGGATCCAGCATTTCAGAGCAGAGAATGTTCCAGATGGGGGGAAGTAGTAATACAGTATGTGACTACCCGCTGGATTCATCAGCCCCAGGAGATCTGGGACAGAACTCAAGCATCAAACATACGACAATTCACACTCCTGTGAGAAACAAAGACCATAAATAGCCTTGCGTCAATTTAGGTCGGTCTCTCTGCCAAACATGTTCAGCAGAGCCCACGGCTGGCAGAGCCTCTCTAGTTCCCTGTCTCCCTAGAGATGAAATGGAGATGCAGGGGGCTACAGACCTGGGCCCCTCTGACATTTCCTCTGTGATACTGATGAGTGCACCAAGCGACTCTCAAAGGCTCTTTGCTTCTCCAGCCTCCCTACTCACGGCAACAGGAGTGACACAGACCATGCCAGCCAGGGTGCTGCAAGGCCCCACTTCAAAACAAACTCTCCGCCCCCCCCCCCCCGTTCTTATGCCTGCCGGCAACTGCAGAAGCACACCTGGGTCACAGTGGTCTGAAGAGGAGGTCACAGTCCTTCTGCCATTACCCATGACCCTGCAAGGCCGACTTCTGCAAAACAGCCTGATCACGTGAATGGTGGATGGGGGATGTGATCAGTACCAAGCGAAGGTGGGGGTGAATCCCACAGTTTTTCGGAAGCTGCCCCTGTCTTGCAGCAGTCCAGAGAAAAGCATACAACAAAGGCCATCCCTTCCTCAGCAGCTCCTCTTTTTACAGCCCCTTCCGTCTAGCTGCCTTTCTTTCCCCCAAGATTAAACTCTCTAATTACTGCCCCATCTCCTTATTGGGAATTAAACAGCCTTTTATAAACTGTGCCAGATCTCCAAAGGATTCATGCTTTTGTCCCTGTCAGGTGAAATATGGTGTAGGCTTCCAGGGCTCTAAGCCAACCTTGGTCGCGCCTTGATCCCCAGGCCAATTGCTTGTGAGCTCGGGGAAGCCAGTGCCTGGTGAGAGACAGGACCCGCAGCTGTTTAGAGAGATACCCAAACGATCTTTTGCTGCTTCCCTTTGTACACTTATTTTCCCATAATTAGAGAGGGCCAATTAAACAAGAAAAAAGAAGGTGACTAATATATACATGGTATACAGGTGGCTTTTGGCTGGCTAGTGTTTAGGAGTAACAATCGTGACAGTGAAGGCACACAGAGAGAAGCTAGTTAGTTATGAGTTCAGATGGGTCAAAGGACCTCCTGACATGCTGGGCAGATTCCATGTAGACAAAGAATTCTCTCCTTCCGGGACTGTGCACAGGGATGTCGAAAGAGCGCAAGAAATTCCACATGTTGCTATTTTGCAATGCCCATTTCCAGAAAGGCCAGAATGCAGTCACAGAACATTTCTCCCTGCAAGATGCAGGCAGATGAGGCAGTTTTACGTAACGGCAAAAGCGGTCCAGAAAAACATGCTTTGTCCAACTTGCTGGCACCTCTCTGCTAAGATCAGCAGAAAAGACTAATTCCTCCGCTCTGAGGCCCGCGAAGACAAAGTTAGAGTCTTCATCAACGCACGGTGTGCACACAAGTAGAACTGGCTGGCTTTGCAGCTGGCGGCGGGCACTGATTCATGGCACTCCATTTGGACGGTGGTGATTTTATTTCCTAATACTCTATATGAGCCAAAGATTAAGCAAAAATTGGAAGTGTAACCTCAGCATGGCTCAGAACCTCGTTCTCATCCCAGAGAAACAAGACAAAAGGACCGTGCCTCAGATGTTCTCCTGAGGTAGGGAAAATGATCTAGGTTGGTGAGAGTCTTCAGTCTGGGACCCATCGACACATCCCTCTCCTCACCTCTATGTCTCTACCAACTGAGCTAACTCTTCTAGACCCAGGTGGAGAGTGTCCCCTCAGGATGGAGTCCAAAAGCATTTGAGGAGATTTCTTGGAGTTCTGGCTAGCCAAACCCATGCCCACAGCCCATCTCAGCTTGCACTTAAACCACACCTTGCCTTTGGGAACTTCTGCACCTAAGACACCAACTCACATACGGTCCACCCTCCCCGCACTGCCCTCTCCCCACCCCCTTCCTGTGTGGAAGAATCACTAACCTCTGTTGCCCAGCTCAAGCCCAGTTTCCAGGAAGCATCCTGGTGTCCTCCTCTTCTCCCTGCCTTCCAGCTCTGCCACCACACCAAGGTATGGCCCACCTTCCCCACCATTGTCTTGTCCACTGAAGTTACTTCCCCGCAACAGCCAGTTCAAGTTTGCTCAGGGGAAACTTAACCACCTGTGAAACAGTGGTTGGAGGTGACTGGCCCAAGGGCTTGGTCGTCAGAGACAGATTAATGTCACCGTCGGGTTGAGTTTACAAGAATGGGCTTGCTATTAAAGCTTGGCCCCTCAAGCCCTTTTCCCTTCAGCTGTGATATGGTATGGCACATGAGTCCTCTCCAGGCACTGGCTCTCAATCCCAGATTTCCAGCCTCCCAAACCATAAGTGTGTATATATATATATATATATATATCCTGATTGCCATTTCCCAGCCCAAGTTAGGACATCCATAATGAACCAAAAGACCTATGTATTCCTGGGGTTCATAAAACAAGATGCAGGACAGGACAGGTGAGCAGATGTCCCATGAGGCCTCATCCATGAAGTCATCCAAAGAGGAAGTTTATCTTTAGGGCGCTTATCTTTAGGGCCCTACACCGAAGCATCCCAGCAAGTCTGGCACCATTTCCCAGGACATGGAAGAAAAAGAAAGTGAAAATCCAAATCTTCCTAATAGCCAACCATCTGTAGGGTGATTGTGGGAGCTCAGAAGAGGCTCACTAAGGGAGACCACTGCTTCCCAAACATGGCAGTTCAGGATCTTTCAGCAGCAGGACAGACTGGACATAGCATGTTAGCTCTGTAACATTGTACAGAGACCAAACACCAAGGTGATGCTGATACCCAGGCTGGGGTCACACATTCCCTACTGTCCGCCTCCTCCTCCTGAGCCTGTACTCTATCGTTCCTATTCCTAGACCTGGCCATATCTTCCCCAGCATCTGGGTTGGGCTCCCCTGCAGCAGACTCAGAAATCAGAAGAGCTGTGGAGAAATGGGACCAGAGCAAGAAGACAGCCAACAAGTCCCAGGAGCATCTCAGAGCAACCTAGCCAGGACCCTGGGACCTGGGCTGTATTCCCACTGTTTCTGGAAGCCAGCCAGAGGATATGAACTCCCAGGATTCATAGCTGTTGAGTACACAGGCAGCGTGGGCTCCAGCAGCCCAAGGTCAGACTCCTGCAGGGTGACTGGTACAGGCTCTGGAAGAGAAAGCAGTAATGGGACCCAAAGGGGACTGTGCAGTGCTAATGATATCAGCTAAAGCCGTGACCTATTTCTTCCCTGAGTCCTTCCTTACACTGCAGCCTGAGGCTCCCTCCACCTGGCCCCCATCTCTTGCTTCTCAGTTCAAAGCCCTAGCAGACTCCACCCTTTTTACCCACTGATCCCTGCAGCAGGGATCTGCACCCCCTGCCTGCTCCAAGCCTGCACCACTACAGCGGTGCTTGTGGCCTCACCTGTTCATCCCCCACACCTGTTCTCTTGCTTCCCTGCACCACTGCTCATGCTGTGACCCTCCCTGGGATGCCACCTGGCTCACAGCACCTCTGTCACCTTTGCTCAGTATACCCAGGACTCTGCAGCTACCTGTGTCCAGCCCTCCAGTCTGCACCCCAAGCCTCTCTCTCTCTGCCCCTCATTATTGTCCCAGTGAGGATCAAAAGGGATTTTTTAAATGTGCAGCACTGTAGGAAGGGGTGGGAGTTTTGGAGACAACTATGCCCAGGCAAGGTCTCATGTAACATGAGGGCCGGCTTGTTGGGGTTTCTGTCCCGCCCGGTACCCCACAGCCGGCAAGTCCCAAAGAAAATCAAACACAGGACTCCATAAGGTTATAAACTGATTGGCCCATTAGGTCAGGCTTCTTATTAGCTCTTATAACTTATGTTACCCCATTATCCTTATCTACGTTAGCCACATGGCTCAGTACCTTTTCCAGTGGGGCAGCTTACATCTTTCCTCTCTGGTGGTCTGGGCAGAACTGCGGAGGGAGCTTCCTGCTTCCCAGAATACTCCCAGTCTCTTTGCTCCACCTCTACTTCCTGTCTGGCTTTCCCGCTTATACTGCCTGCCTGGCCAATCAGCGTATTATTAAAATATGATTGACAGACTACAGACAATTCTCCCACATCAGTCTCACTCCGACTCACTTGTATGTCTAGGTAGGAACCACCCAGCTTCCCTCTGCAACACAGTTACAGCTCCTCCTGGTACTGCTTGCATCAGAAACAGATGCCGTGGGGCTGAAGAGCTGGTTCAGTGGTGAAGAGCACTGGCTGGAGGAACCAGGTTCAATTCCCAGCACCCATATAGCAACTCACAACTGTCTGTAACTCCGAAGCCCTCACCAAGCACATAAAATGAAAATAATTAAGTTTTAAAAAAGAAAGAACTGCCTGGTGCCCGGCAGCTCTCGGCCTACCAAAGCTCCCTTCCTGCCTGTGCACATAGGCTACAAGGGAAGCAAGTGACTACTGGACAGACTAGAACATATCCAGTGTGCGTCTGAGTGTGGAGGAGAAGAGAGGACAGATGAGGACAGCAGAAGACAGAAGACAGTAAGGGAGAAAAGAGAACAGGAAAAGAGAGAAGTAGGGAGAAGAGGAGGCAAGAAGAGGAGGCAGTGACCAACCTGCTGTGGTCACACTGTCCCTATAACACCCAGCCATGCCTGCCACATTCTGACATGATTCAGAGACTACCAGTGGCTTGGGGACCCTGCTCTTCAAGGAGGCTACCAAACTGTGTCTAACATGCCACCTCCTGCCCCTGTTTCCAGCACTTGGACTCTACTCCAGCCATCTGCCCCCAGCAGAAGGCCTCCCCACCCACAGGTTGCAGACGGCCCTCCTGTCTGGGGTGGGGAGGCATCATCACGCCCACCCGAAGCAAAGGACACATGGCTTCCCAACAGCCGTGAAAATGGCAGAACTCCGGAAAGGGAAAGGGATCTGTCCTTAGGCAACCTCTCCAGCTCTGGGGTCACCAATCCATGACCACAGAGGGCCAAACGGTTTCAGGCCCTACTGTGTACCACAAAGCATGGCCTAATAGGCGGGAAAGAGGAGACAATGATGATGATGGCGATGACCGTGATGATTATGAAGACACCATGAGAAACTGGCAGCTGTGTGCTGAAGGCCTAGTATGGAGAAACAAATCTACTACCTTCATCCTACAGAGAAAGAAAGTGGGCACAGGGAAGTTAGGCAGCTTCACTGTGGCACAGGACTGAGAGCTTGGGGTGAAAGCATCCTGACTCCAAAGCCTTGGTGCTCACTAGCTCAGGATGGAGCAGTCGAATCTCCCGGGAGGCTGTGCTCTGTATGGAGGTCTAGAGCAGCCACCCAAGAGAGGGGCCGTGCCTGCGGTCTACCGTCACAGCGAGGAGACCCAGGCTCCCAAAGCTCACAACCCGCTCTATGACACATGGTGCACTTGACCCTTGTTCCCCACCCCTCAGTATCCTTCAAAGCGGGACCCCGTAGAGAACCCCAGTTTCTCACCTCCAGAAGCCTCTCCCTTCCTGCCTCCCCCTGCTCTCTTCCTTCTCCCCAATTCTTCTTTTTTCTTTTCTCACACTCCCGTA
Organism: Myodes glareolus; assembly: GCF_982192425.1. NCBI lineage: Eukaryota > Metazoa > Chordata > Mammalia > Rodentia > Cricetidae > Myodes > Myodes glareolus. The sequence goes on from NC_142033.1 coordinate 69,088,253, forward strand.
CCGCACAAGGCTCTCGCCTGCCTTCCTGGCATTCTGCCTCTTCGATGATATTGAGTAGACTTCTCCCTTCTCCCAAATTTACTTGGAGAGGTTTTGTATTGTTTTTTAAGAGGCAAAGGAGCCAGGTGGTGATGGCACACATCTTTAATTCCAGTACTTGGAAGGCAGAGGCACGCAGATCTCTGTGAGTTCAAGACCAGCCTGTCTACAGAGCGAGTTCCAGGACAGGCTCCAAAGCTACACAGAAAAAGTCTGTCTCAAAAAGCCAAAAAGAGGTAAAGGGTGCTTTAGAATACACACAGAGCTGTGACAGATCTAGTCTTCTTGTCTGTCTGACCACAATAAAACTAGATACAGTCTAGACTTCCAAACAAGGCCCAGAGACACACTGGGACTGAGGTCACACCCTCAGCTGGAACCTCAGGGGCCCAGGAAGTCAAAAAGCCCTGGGTTTGAATGTCACCTCTGCCACCTCCTAGCTGTGTGACCTTCACCTGTAGTTGAACCATTCTGGGCCTTCTGTTCCTGGTCTGTTTAAGTATGGGCTGTGATGAGGCTCTAGAAGATGCTGGGTATTTGGCAAATGTCTTCCCTCCCCACCCTGTCCCCAGGAGTCCTAACAGACCATCTGGTCCAAGGGCTGCAAACAGATGGCTCTTGGTGAAGCTTACTGGGCTGCTTCTCTCAGCCCACGCAGCCGGGAGGCAGCAACCATGGGGACTCACCCTGGTCACGCACTTACTGCTTGCAGCCCTCTGCCAACAGCAGTGTCGAGGACCCCAGGCTGGTCCAAAGACCTGGTTAGGGAAGTGAGCAGGTCCCTAAGCCAGAGGTGATCTCCACAGGAGAGTGAGGCCCACGACAGGAAGGTGGGGACCCAAAGGAACAGACCCGCCCACCTATGCAGTCAAGTCTTCCGAGTCTCCCCAAAAACATCTGAGCGTTTGACTCCATTGGTTATGAAAGCCAAGAGACTGATACTTAGGGAGGTCACATGGCTTCCCCGGGTACTCTCATGCATCCTGCACAGACCCAGATGCTAGGTTTCTGAGGTTTGGGCAATGATCAACACCCCCCCCCCCCACTGCACCTTTCCTGTACCCTGCTATGCCAAGGACAAGGTCTCTACATTTCAAAGCTGCAAAGGTCACTTTAGTTTCCTCATTTCTTTACACTGTGGGAAGCTGTGTATGAGGGGAAGGCAGAGCTCTCCCCTCTCCCAGCACACACACCTTGCAATGGGCTTGCTTGCTATCCATAGCATACACAAATTTCGCTGTAACTACCCTGGTAGATGGAAACCATGCCCTAAACAGAGACACAGTCCTCAAAGGTCACTTCAAGGGACATCCTCACATCCATGGCCCAATCCATTCCAAACCCCTCTCTGGCATGACTCCTGATCACCCCACAGCAAAGCTAAGAATGTTCCAGATAGTTGTGGGTAAGACAGAACCTACCAGAAGCACTTGTATACATGTATTAGCAACCATGCACCTAATTCCTCCAACTGGAAACTCTACAAGGGAGGTCAAGAGCTAAGGCTGGCCTATCAACGGGGTTTCAGCCTGCTAACTGCTAATCAAACCCCCAGAATGGTGACAGCATCGGCCCATCTGCCACACTTCGTAGACAAACTGATGATTGCTACAAAGTCCAAGACTTAACACCAGTTCTCAACAACCTCATTCCACGAGACAGGGGCTCTGTGTCTCTCTGCCTTTCACCCCTCAGGGCCCAGGACCAGGAGGATTTCTGGGCCCTATCGCTGTATGGCCTCAATCTATGGGTATTGTCTCCTGGTTTAGATGCTAGCCCCTGTCTCAGGACCCCAAGTACCGATGTCTCCTGTGCCTCTGGCTCTGGTTCAAATCCTAGTTCTGGCTGAGCGCCACCAAGCACAGCACTGCACCTCTCTGTGCTTTACTTTGCTTGTCCTTAAAAGCCAGTAACAAGGGGACAGATCCTTAGAGCATGTGAAGTCTACAGCCAAGCACCGGGAGTAGCACCTCACTCCTGGGGGCCACTTAGAACGTATCAATTAAAACCCCAAGACCCCCTCCAGCTTCCTCGCCACCCCCTACACACAGGTTTCTCACCGTTTCCCAACACCAAGTATCACTGGCCTTGGCTGTGCTCAAAGTCTTCCTCTTCCTCAGCTCCCAGCCCCACCCCAAGGCAGTCCAGCAGCTAGGCCACGGGGTGGTGGTGGGGAGGGAGTAGGCGGGGGGGGGGCAGTGAATCCTCAAAGATCCCAAGGTGAAGCCAAGCCCTGGGCTCAGCCCTTTTCTAGGCATAAGCCAAGATCACAGTACCTCTCTGGACCTCAGTCTTCTCGCTTTTAGGAACAACAACATCATCTGGCCTCCCACCCTCCTCCCCACACCAGGCCCTGCAGAAGTAACAGAGATACCTAGAGCCTGGAAGCACACTGCTCATAAAGGGATGAAGGGACCCTACTAGTATCCATTGGAGGGCACCTCCCTGCATTTCGCATTCCTGGGTGGCTTCCCTGCCTCGTAGACTTCACCTGCCTCTGCCCACCCAGGGCTGAGGAAATCCAGACCGCAACAAAGAAGCTCCTTTTCCACTGCTGAACTGATCCACACCAGCTGGGCAGGGCAGGCACCACGGCTCCCATTCGTCAGACGGGAGAAGTGAGGCTTGCAGAGGTCCTGCAGCACTTTCCTGGGGCGAGGCATGCCATGAGCTATAGAGATAACTCTCTGCCGATAGAGGAGAAAGGGGTGGGGGTGGGGAAAGAGACAAAGGAGTTCTGGGAATTATCCAGTCCACGGTGGGAAAAGATTCTGAGAGGAACCAGGCCTCAAAATACAGAGCTCTAGGCAGGAGGACACTGGAAGCCTCCAATAGCCCCAGTCCAAGCTGGCTGAAGAAAGAGGCGATTGGCAGGTGGAGCCCAATCTGGGCATCCCTGGGGAGCCTTAGAGAGAGAGAGTATAATGTAGGTAGCACACCACCCCCCTCAGGCCTCTACAGACACCACTGTCAAAGTAGGTCCCTCATACCCTCTGGTAGGACAGGCTGCCACTGCAACCAACTCCCTGTCTGTGGCTGAGAGGAGCCGCCCACTCTCCGTTTCCATGGGGATCCCCTTGAAATAACCCCGAAGCAATGGCTGCTATTCTTCCCTGCAGAGCAAGAGCTGGGAGGAGGCAGCACTCGCTGGCACCTGGGACACTGTCGAAACTCAGGCCCCAGATCCAATCTCAGGTCCTGGAGTCCCATCACTACTGGGCTCCCAGGACCCTATGAGGAGTGGTGTCAGGCCTCAGAGAGACCTAACCTTTATTCCTCCCCATCTATGGGACACTGCTTCCTTAGCAATTTAATGGAAAAGAGGAAACTGGCAATCACACCGTGGAACTCCATCCTTCTCTCTGAGGGGACTCGTGAGGCCCAGCAAGGCCTATCTGCAGGGCCACTGCCAAGGTCTCCTTCTGAGGAACACCGAAACCTTGACACGTGTTTCAGATTCTCAGGCTCTACCTAGCTTCGGGCCCAATAACTCAAGCCTGCAGCTCAGAACCACAGGCTCCTCCCCGGTGGGCAGGGCAGAGCTGCCTGAATGTCCAGTGTGCTCAGGACTGCAAGCACCCAACCACACCTTCCGGAAAGGGGCCTAAGAAAAGTCTGGCTTCTCTTCTTTTTCTTTTCTTTTCTTTTCTTTCTTTCCTTCTATTTTAATTTTTAAAACACTTTCTCAACTCTATAGCCCAGGGTAACTTGGGACCCATGCCAGTTCTCCTGCCTCAGCTTCCTACATGCTGGGACTCTAGCCACCCTGCCTAGCTTTCTATACATTCTAAAGGTTCCCTGGTCTGCCAAGCTAGTGAGGGAGAAAACTGTGGTCATTATGGAAAAGCAGAAAATATTTATTGAGCTTTTGTGTAAATCCCTTCCATCCATTTTCTGGGAAGAACCTCCCTGCACCCATTATTAGGGCTCAAAAGTCTCTTACTGAACAACATGAAGGTACTGAACAGTCACAGAACTGAGCCAGGCCACAGCCCAGGTGTCCTGACATCAGTCCACTAAACAAACTGCTTTGGGCCCTCCCCGCCCTGCCAAGGGCCCTCCCCACCCTGCCAAGGGCCAGTTGTACCCACTGAGTTCAAGCTGGGCTCTCAGGTAGACCCTAGTGAGTGTGCCCTCATTCCATCCCCCTCCCTTTCCTCCAGGCCCAGAGTCTATTGTTCTTCTCCACTGGATGGGGTCCAGGCACACAGTTCTCAAATCTCTAACACTACAGGATACTCTAGGGATTCCAGTAGAAAATTCCTGGGCCAAGGATCAGAACTGCCACCATCTAAGACCCTTTCATCTGTTCTTGAGTGTCCTCTCCACAACTGAGCAAAGGAACCACAGCCAGTGACCCTTACCCAAAGGGAATGGATGCAGAAGGGCACCTGCATGAATCAGGGCAAGGTCTTTTCGTAAGTGCCGGTCAACATCACTCAGCGTCTTACCCTGCTGAACCCATTAGCAGGTAATCGGCAGGGGCTCCAGCTCCACATAAGAATCTAGCTGTCCAGAGACCTGGACCAAGATGCACTTCCGGCCCACCTTATCCTGCTCCTAAGACTCTGTCCCAGATGAACACATGTCTTTCTCTCAGTGTGCACATGAGACTCCAAGAGCGCAGCCTGGAGCTTTGAGCATAGGTGACTTTCACCAGGTCTCTAGGTCCAACACACAGGTCCCTGGCAATACACAAGCTGCAATTCAACCCTCTCCCACCCCCCCACCCCAAGGAGTCTAGAAAGTAGCTCCCCATGGGGGAGGGGTAGAATGTTTTCAAGAAGTCAAACCTAGTGAGGGGAAGTTTTCAGAACCTAGCCAGGTGTGCATGGGGTGCAGGCTCCCAGAGGAGGCTGGGACTCACCAGGGCAAGGCAGAATGAAAGCAACCCTGCCCACAGCCTCAAGACCCAGGGAATTCCCTGCAAGGCTTCCCCTCAACTCTCCACAAGCCAGACTTGTGTTCCCAGGATTCCCCCTAATTCTCTTTTATTCGGTCGCCTGTCCTAGATAGCTTTGAGGACTGTGGCTTCCAAGAGCAACAAAATTAGCACTGGGAGCTGCTGGGTGTGGTAGGAATCCCATCTGTGGAGCTGTCAATCAGGGTGAGCTACTCAATGCCCTACCACTATGACCATGGACTGTGCAGCCCTCAGTTGGCCCTGAGCCCCTTATCTCTTATCTTTTGGGTGGGAGCAGGCGCACCAACAGTGGAGGTCTATGGGGTCAGGACCAGACAAACCTGGCCAGCATCCAAACCTGGTTCCTCATGGACAGACAGACACTGGCCTGCCTCCCCTGTTCTCAACCACTTCCATTTTTAACCCACATACAGAGTCCTGCTCCACTTGGCATTGAATGTCTACCTCGTTCTTCATCTGGGTCGCAGAGACACAAAGAGGTGGCCCGGCCTCACTGCCTAAGCTAGCCAAGGGCTGGAAGGAAGTGCCAGATGACACACTCAGCAGGACAGCTTGGGGGATTCTGGCCTTCTATGGTCAGCAATACCACCAGACCTGCCAAGCAAATAATAGAGAGGCCCCCCAAAAGCCTGTGAGTGACCAGATGCAACCCTCACACAATGAGGCCACCCAGAGCCTCAGGGGTACACAGCCTGTCATGTCTGAGTTCAAGTTCAGGCCCATCCATTTCTGAGCTAGGGACTCTCTCCCTTCCATTTCTGTCACTTGGAAATGACAGTCCTGCACTTGGCAGGGGCAGCATCCTCAGCCCGGGCCCTTGCCAGCCTCCCTCCATGACTCCAGGCTCCTCACCCACACCCTATGTCCGGCCCCTCATCCAGAAGGCACTGTGACTTTGGGACCCTTTCTTCTTTAACACCAGTCTCCTGCTTAACTACAGAAGGCCTGGATTCACCCCTCTAGGAAACTTTCCCTGAGCTGCACTGCCATCACCCAGGCAAATGAGATGCTTCCTCTGGGCAGCTTGGCCTGTGGGAGTCTCCTTCCACTGAGCCTGTGCTGACCACTCGGTCTGTTTGGGGACATCTCAGGACACAGACCTTGTCAATCACATCTGTTACCACAGTCCTCCTCCCTTCAAAGCCCTTGACGTGGAGTTTGCACCAGGTACTCTGCAGACCATAGCGACAAACCCATGTACCGACCAGGAACCGCTGGCCCTCAGATACCTCAGACTCTGTTCCTAAAACATCTATTTCTGTTTACCCCTAGACAAACACAGCCCCAGATAATGTCACCTTTCTTGTGGGGACCAACTCCAAGGAGCACTCTGCTACTGTACAGATTCCCTTCTGTGGCTTGTGTCTTGCATGGCTCACAGCTCTGTCACGGTGGGGGCAGGCGGCAGGCAGAGCCTCCATGGCCTCCCTGAACAGTCTGGAGGAGGCGGAGGTGATAAATCCAACCAGGTCTGGCTGTTGCAGAAGGCACTGGCCTGCAGATAGATAGGTTTTTATAGCCGGCTGCTTACAGAGACAACATATAATTAACCCTCAGCCTCCCAGGATGGGGTGGCCAGGGAGGCAGGAGGACAAAGGAAAGTGTGTGGGTTGGGTCAGCCCCTCCCTTCACCTGCAGTGCTCTGGAGTGCTGTGTGTTGGATTGTCTGGGACTCTATGGATACCATCCGGATGACACAGGTTCCTGCCAGAGTCTAACACCTCCCCTGAGAAGGTGAAACATGGGTATTAGGGCGGATGAGCTGCTGACTGCAGTCCACCCTTTTGGGGTCGCTGCCCACACTGGGGACACTCTGCTGCCCCTGACCCTCTGCACGGCTTCACTCCGCACAGCTACACCCTGGCTGGCTGCAGAGGGAGGCAGGTGGAAGGGCGGCTTATCTTTTCTTCACAGGCTACAGAGCATGGACAGACATCCCTCTGCCAGGATCCCATTGCCCACTGTAAGGACCAGTGTGGGGGAGGAATTTTAACATCGGCATACATGATCTCTATATGTTCTTAGTGTGACCCCAAAAGAACATTCTAGTCACTAGCCTAGACCCAAAGAGACATGGGGCTGCTATGGACTAGCACAGGTCCTAGGGGCTAGGACAGGTCACGTGTGCACCGAGGAAAGAGAGCCCCAGGGTGGCCTGAGCCCCTCCCAGATGCACAACATCAGGAATCAGTGTGAGGGGGAAGGACAAGCCAAAGGACTTGGTGTTAGAAACCAGGAACCAACCCCACCCAAGCCTGTCCCCAGCTTCCCTCTTGTGACCTGGAGAGACGTGGCAAGTTCACAGAGCAGAGTATGGCCCCTTGAGGCTCTTTGGAAGGAGCGTCACACACCATGACAGGGGCGGGACCACAAGGGCTGGAGTGGTTTCCAATAAACCTGCTTCTAAGACACTGAGCAAATTTGCTGCTGGGAAGGTCAGTGTGTCCTTCCCGGCACCAGATGAGCGGGGCAGAAAGGCCAGCCTGGCTTACCTATTCCCACTCTGCATTCTCTCCATGAGGTGGCCTGGCAAGAAGACCTGCCCAGTCTCACGTTGACCACTATTATCTGAGGACCACCCAAACATGCAGGAGTGGAGAGGGTAAGGACAGGAACTTTGTGTATTTGAAACACCTACGGGACTTAGGCTATTTCCAGTCAATTCTGCCCTCTAAAGAAAGCCTCCAGTCACCTGCCCTGTTCTGCATGTTTAATGAGGGATTAAGCGATGCTGTCAGTATCCTTGAACTGGGATGGGAAGGGAAAGATGTGTACTTCTGTCTGGGCAGGAAGATGGCTATGCACAGCCCAGGAACCTGCCCAAGGTCAGACAGGGCTCAGCACAACCCAGGCCATTTGGGGGCAGATTGAATGCACCAAGAGGCTTCAGCACCACTGCTGGCCCTACCTGTCTGTTCTTGCTCTCGCGTACAAGCTGGCCTCCACCCCATGCCTCAAGTCTAAGTCCCCTTCAGCCTGCAACTCACACCAGGGAAATGACAGGGACACCCATGACTTCTGAGAAAGTCAGGGGAAGACCCTGTAACCTTGACCCTGGAAAGCCAGCGACCACCTAAGGAATCCAACTGCCCTAGAGCTACGTGCTAAAGACGGTAGCCCGACCCTCCAGAATTCGTCATCATCACCACCGTGTGAGCAACCACCCACCCACCGTTTATAAAGAGGCACAGCAGGCACCCTTCAGAGGGAAGACTGACAGCCCCGCTTTGCCCAACCCCTCAGAACCAGGAGGCAGAAAAGAATGGTTGCTGCCGGCCTCACTAAGTGACATCATCTGTCACACAGCCCTAATAACTACAGCTCTTGAAAAGAGACAGGCATGTGCAGCAAAGCCTAAGTGTCAGTAGGCCCATCCCCAGAGCTCCCAGAGGGTTCCCAAAGTTCTGTCTGGACCACAGGCATGGTCTTCTGCAGCAGAGACTGAGATACAAGGACATCCTTGGTTACTCTTGCTCCGAACTCATTTTCTATGAAGACAAACTAGAGCTACGAACAGGCCAGTAACATTCCAATTCGTCAAGGGCACAGCCCCAGCTTGGAAGACCCCGACCTAGTGAGAGCAAGCATGGCCCCAGACCCCATGTGGGAGAGCTATGGTTAATCCTTTGGATAGAGCAGAGGCAGATGGACTACTGGGTTCTACAGATAACCTCCTGCCATAGTGGTTAAAGGGCTGCCTCTCTAAAACACACCCAGAAAAAACGCTTGTGGCCAGCGAAATTCACTGTGGTGGACAACATGATGTTCAGTCCTGAAGAAGCACACCCAACACTTTTAACAAGATTCAACACTGCTAGAATGGCAACATTAAGAGCGCCTGAGACGCAGACCAATAGACCTTCTCATAATGCTCAGCACATCCCATAATGCTCAGTGTATCCCATAATGTTCAGTGTATCCCATAATGCTCAGCATACCCCAGAATGTTCAGTGTATCCCACAATGCTCAGTATATCTTAATCTAAACCAGCAAAAGCTGGCTGGTGGGCGTCAACAGCAGGGGAGACGCTCTCTCCATCAGTGACAGTAAATCTTGTCGAACTGATGGGACTTAGAATCACCATGGAAACAGTCCTGGATGTAGCTATGATAGTGTTTCCATGGCTGGGGTCCTGGGATGAAGAAAGAAGAAAAAGTGAGCCGAGCAACAGCATCCTCTCACTCTCTGCTTCCTGGCTCTAAACACAGTGCAACCAGCTGCCTCACCGTACACCTCTAACTAAACTGTAGGCCCAGGTAAACCCTTCCCTAGGTTGCTTTGGTCAGCTCTTTGGTCACAGCCAAAATGGACAACTACACCACCCTCCTCTGCAGCACCCACACTTCCCAGCCCGGGGCCTTCTATTCCGCAAGGATCAGGCCAGACAGCTCAGCTTCTTCTGCCACCGACTGGGACAGCTCTCCATGCCACACCCCTTCCACCACAGTTTAGGACACATCACTGGGACTTTCTGCAAGAAGCACCCATCCCATCCCACCCATCCCTCCGGCGTCCACCATGCCTGCCCAGAACCCCCAAGACTGGCAAGCAAAGGCTTCATAACAGAGGATACACCAGCTGATCCTGATCAATGTGCCTCACACACAATGTCCCTCCGACATGAACACCTGAACACCCCCTCGCCCCGCTTCCCTTCTACTTTGCCAACAATTGCTTCAAGGCCATCTCCAAGCCTGAGTCCCTCTGATTGCCTGGTTCCAGGCTGCAGCTGGGCCCACTGCACCCCATCATACTGCATCAGGACCATCGGCTGCATCTCTGTCTCCAAGGGTTCTGTGAAACAGTACTGCAGCACTGCATAACCCTTCCTTCTGTACGCTCTCCCCCTACATCCCTATCACAGGCCCCATTAATGTGATGAGTGAATCCATGTGTAACTACTGAACGCCTAATTATCTCTACTTGATGGAATATTATATAGCCCATAAAATTGTCCACTGTGAGCACATAATAGGGGAATGTTTACAGTGTACTTAATATTTTAAAAGAAACACAACTGTATATTATAATCTGGGGGGCTTAAAATGAAATACACACACGAGGCATACAATGTTTCTAGGGTAAAATCAAGGATATGTCTACCCCCCGTACATGCACTTTTTTCTACTTTCTGCACCTTCAAGCCTTTCTATAGTACAATAGAATACAGAGAAGTACAATTAGAACCTTCCCTCTGGGGCACCTTCCCAGCCACCACCATGCCCAGCCTGACAGTGTGGGGTGCGGGATGATGGACTGTGTTTTCATGACTTCCATAAAGTGCCTAACCTCTCCTCGGGAATATGAAATATTCATGGTGTTTTTACCATCTTCCTGGTGAAGAGCTGGCATAGGAATGGCTAGCACTCCGTTCACTCCATCGAAGCCATTCCACACCAGATGGGCCCAAAGCTCACAGGTTGGCAGGGGATGTGCCCACAAGAACATCAAGGAGGGACAGCAGAGTCCCTGTCAGGGCCCGGCTGTGGGCCACATCCGTTCACAGCAAGAAAGTCGGATGCCTGATCCTCTTCAACTGCAGCCTTTGGCGAGGGGAGAGGTTACTGCCTGCCTGCACAGCGTAAATAAAACACCACCAAGTCTTCGACCTGGAAGGGCATTTGCTGTTCCCCCTTCACACAGCAACATGGGGAAGTAGTGGTCCAGCCTAACTCAGCTCCACGTCATTTCAGCCATCAGGGAGGCCGTTTACGGTCGCCCTGTGACCTTTAAACAAGACATTATGAGCTCTCGTCCCGACTGTTTGAAATGTACAGGGAAATTAGTAAGTAAGCTGCTATTTATTAAGAACACTGTAATGGGGGGCAGGTAGAGGAGATTCCCAGAAAGGTCTGTGTAACCCAGCCTGGCCTTTTGCTCACAGCAATCCTCCTGTCTCAGTCTCTAAAGTGCTGAGAGGACAGGTGTGAGCCACCAGCTTAGTTTCTTTCCCTGTTCTTAGGATAAAATGCCCTGACAAAAGGCCGCTTATGGGTTTATTCTGGTTCACAGTTAAAGGGTGTAGCAGTAAGAACTCCAAGCAGCTGGTCACATCACAGACACAGCCAAGAAACAGAGAGCCATGAAGGCTTCCTAGTGCTGGTTCCCTCTTATACAGTCCAGGATGCCCTGCTCAGGAACTGCCCCACGGTTAAGCGCCTCTTCCCCCAACAGTCACACAACCATGATACTCTCCCACAGGCATGCCCGGAGGCCCCTCTCTCTGGTGGCTTGAGACTGCAGGATGGCACCGTCAACTACTACACTATTACCCTAGCCCCTGTGCTTGGCTCAGGACACTAGACTTGAAAACACTGGGGATTTCGAGAAGTCGAGTGTTTTCTTCCTTTCGCTGTGACAGTGGTTCAAGCCACACCGGCTTCTGCTTGCTGGAGTCCAGGCGGCTGAACCTGAGCAAAAGGCCTTCCATGCCAGGGGGACCCCCCTTTCAAAATCTAGAGCAGTGTGAGTCTCCATCTGTGACTTTCCACTTCATGGGGCACCTTAAGTTACTAAACCTGGAGGGGTAGGGCTCAGTGGAAGCATACCAGCCTGGACTACCCAAAGCCCCGGACTGTTTTCCCCAGCCTCACTTCCTTGGGGTACCTCCATCTTTGGGGCACACAATTTTCCCTTTGTATAGCCCTGAGCTCTCTTCAAGGAGCCCTGGCTGCTGCTGACCCTCTTCAAGGCCATCATCCACCTTAGCAGGCCGAGCCTCTGACCTGAATAGACCTGACCGCTTGCAGCCTTCAGGGCTCACACAGAAGCAAGGGTTCCAGCACTGAGCTAGGACATCTCCCGGCCCGGCACATCTCTCCTTATGGCCCTGCTGACTGCATGTCATCAGCCGATTCCTGTTCTGAGTTATCTGTCTTTGTAAAGCAGCAGGTGGGGTTGTCACCGGGGAATGCTTCTGTCCACTCGGGCTGGAATAACAAAATGCCACAGCCTGGGTGGCACTTACTTCTCACAGGTCTGGGGTCTGGAAGGTCAAGGCCAATACTCCATTTGGTGAAGGCTTCTGGATTCCCAGCATCTCCTCACTGTGTTCTCAAGTCAAGGTGCAAAGGAGGCCTCTAGGGAATTTTTTTTTTTTTTACTGTCAAACTTGAGTACGGATCCTCTAGGGAATTAACCCACTCATCAGGGCCCCACCCTAGTGACTGAAACGCCCCCCCTACAAGGCTCTTGCACAGAGATTTGGACTGAACAGGAACTTGCAGAGGACGCAAACATTCCTCCAGAGAAGGGGCACAATGGCCCAAAAGGTTGTCTGTGCCCAGGGCCCAAGGAGCCCTCCGAAGTTGAATGTTCTAATGCGATGATTCAGTTCCCACACTGCTGAGAGAGCTCTGAACAGTGTTGTCCAGGACTGTGTTATTTAAGCCTTATAAAAGAAATTCTCCCTGGGCGGAGGTGGCACGTGCCTTTAATCCCAGCACTGGGAGGCAGAGGCGGGTGGATCTCTGTGAGTTGAATTCAAGGTCAGCCTAATCTACAGAGAGAGTTCTAGGACAGGCTCCAAAGCTACACAGCGAAACCCTGTCTCGAAAAACCAAATACATAATACATACATACATATATACGAAATCCTCACTTACCAAAACTTCACGTATAAAGGAACAACTGCTTGTCCTGGGGGATTAGGCCAGGGGGCAAGCGTGACACTTGGTAATTAGCTCACAGCACTGCTGAGGCCAGGTGTGAGAAGGAGCCATGTGTCCACTCACTTCCTCAAACACGTGTTTTGGGACCTAGTAGATAGTAGGTGTCGAACTGGGTACAGAGGTGGCAGACATACCCAGTGAGCATGGTGCCTGATACCAGGGTGTGAGACAGGACCCCTGGCTATTGCAGTACTGCCTCAGGTGGCTCACCTCTCCCTAAGGAAGCTGAGTATTTTGCCTAGGTTTCACAGTTATCAGCACCAGAAACGGACACAATCTAACACAAGTGAAGAAAGAAGTGGGAAGAGGGGTTGTATGAAGAGCCAGCAGGGCCACAGAGAGACCACACACATTATTGCCCAAGTGGGAGGAGACAGAGGGGCAGGACGGGGGATTCAGTATGAGAACTCATGACTGGTCCGGTATCTGTCACTCTGAATTTGTCTGTCGTCTGGGCAGGTCTCAGGGGCCACTCTTCCCTCCCGCACAGCTGATTTGACTCAGCTAGCGTATTTTCCCGCAGGGCCATCACTACTCATGTAGTGGTCGCTCACCTCAGGCACAGTGACCCTGGATGCTGGCTTTGTCAGAAGCTCTGGCTCCTCTCCACTGGAGCCTCCACAAACCGCTTGGGCTTCCTCCCAAAATGGCTGCTTCCAAAACCAAATAGCCACAAAGAGCAGGCCCTGGCCTGATGCACAGCCAGCCTTCAAAGCCACACACAGTCACCTCCTCTGTGTTCTACTGGTTTTCCTCAGAAGATGACAGCAACACGAATGAGCAAGGGCAAGAACTGACAGGTGGCCACCTAAAATCAGACACCACGAGGAGCAAATGAGAAAGCAAGGAGCTGTGTTTGCAGCTGAGGTGACAGGTGACCAGAAGGACAGACAAGGAGGGTGTGTACAATCCCACAGCTGAATGGACACGGTGAGGAAGCACCTATGAGGAATCCTTGCCTCCCCACGGCCACTTCAGAATGCTGCCTCTTTATTGCCTTGTTGGCAAGTGTGGGAGGTTTGACTGGAGCAGGCTCTAGGGAAACTGCTGAGTGAGATTCCTGGGGAAAGTGGGGGTCCATGAAGGTATTCCCGAACAGTATCCAGTGAGAGAAGCCCTTCACGGAGGCCTGCATGAGCCCTAGCAGATGGCGCTTCCACAGCACCCACTAGCCTGCAAGTCTCCGAGGAAGAGCCCTACCAGCGGTGCTCAGAATTCATGTGTGAAAGCCTTGTGCCCACCCCAGGTCTTCAGAAGGTGTCTGCACTTAGAGACAGATTTCTTAAAGAGGTGGCTGAGGTAAAATACGCTCTTCTAGGTCTGTCCTAATCCAATGTGTCTGGTGTCCTTGCAAGGACACAGCACAGAGAGAGACAACCACATGAGGACAGCGGGAGAAGGTCCTGTCCATAGGCCAAGGAGGGCAGCTTCTGGAGGAGTCGGGACTCCCAACACCTTAACCTTGGGCTTGTCGTGTCCAGCACTGTGGGCTGGTATGCTGCTACCGTCTAAGCTACCTTCCAATACTTTGCTATGGCCACATCTGCAGGCGCAGACAGAAGACTGCGCCCCTTCTAACATGTGAACTGTCAAGATATGTTATTAAGGGAGATCTTAAAGAGCAAAACCCAGCATGAGCATTTGAAAAAGGACCAAAAAAAAAATGCATGTTTCGATTTAGACGGACTGGAGAGACAAACATTAGAAAAAGCATTGCTAGCTATAACAGACAGGTGATGGAAGAATGGATGGATGGACAGACAGACAGATATGGATGATAGACAGACAGCTGATAGATTATAGATGAGCAATAGGTGATAGGTAGAGGAGAATATATATGCCCGTATAAAGGAAAATAGCCCAAACTTCTTTCAGTAGTAGAAGTTCCTTTTTTCTGTATTTTCTGACCATCTTACACATGCACACATATTTCATGACATTGTAACAGAATTTAAAATGTTTTCCAGCAAGGACGAGCCACCTCTATGTGACTCCTCAAGGGTGATAGTTTGAAATCCAAACTCCTTATTTGGGACATTTAAAGCCATTCTCAAGTCTCTCTCCTACACCAGCACCCCCCCACACACAAATCTACACCTCATGATCCCACAAACTGCTCCTGCAATGATGTCCCCTCCCAACCTTCACGCCCACGCAGCCAATGCTTGTGTCCACACCGTGCATTCCAGTCCTCAGCTCAGACATTGCCATTCCCAGGAAACGCGTCCCTGACCTCCCGAGGTACTTTCTGCCTCTCTGCTCTGGCCCCTCATCACCATGCACATGGGACACTGAGGCCAGGGCAGAGACCAGCAGGGTTTGGGTGAGGGTGTCTAGTGTGGAATTCCTTTTGGAGAAGCAGGGTTAGAAAGGTCTATGTAGCTCTAGCTATCCTGGAACTATGTAGACCAGGCTGGACCCAAACTCACAGAGCTTCTCCTGCCTCTGCCTTCAGAGTGCGGGGATTAAAGGCCCGTGTCTCCGTACCCAGAGGTAAGGAGTTCTCAACAGGGCCCTTGAGAGGGAAAGCATGAGGTTTTGTGTGGTCAGGTCATGTGGCAAAGATGGCTGCCCCACTAAGATCCACACTCTCTTAATACTAGCACCATCCCTGGGCTACCTGACCATGGACTCCAGCATCCAGTTCCCCTTACAGCTCCAGCCAGTAGAATGTGGGGGAAGTGAAAGGTGTCCCTTGTGAGCCAAAACATCTCAGAGGCCAGCGAGTTGTATTGACAAACCACCTCAAAGAATACAAGGGATGAAGGAGCAAGACAGATAGGAGGACCTGGACCCCATCCCCCATAATGCTGCCCACCAACAGGCCATCCACAACTGTGATGATCAGTTAATTGCCAACTACACAGGATCTAGAATCACCTGGTGTCCTGGTCTCTGAACAACCAAGGGAGGGACTTTCTTGATTGGGTTAACTGAGGAAGGGGGACCCACCCTGAACATGGCTGGGATCATTCATGGACTGGGCCCTGGACTGAATGAGGCGCCAGCGTTGGGTTAAAAGGACTAAATGCACACCAGCCTTTACCTCCCTTCTTCTGAGCGCAGACACAGTGTGGCCGGCTACTTCAAGCTCCTGCAGCCCTGATTTTCACACCAGGTGAACTGTGAGCCAGAGAATAAACCCTGTTCCCTTGAGTGGTTCTCAGAACGTTTTACCACAGTAAAGGAAAGACAATAAGGGGCTGGATCAGGACATAGGCAGCCATGGTATTCCGCCGCCGGGTCTGTGGCTTCTATGGAACTGGTATTAATGAAGGTATTACTACGTTCTGGAATGGGGAGTCCTCGGCATCCATACCCCAGGAGCCCATCCGCGGCTCTTGGAGTGTTGGTTCCCCACACAGTGACAGTTCTGGGGCGAGGATATCCCAGCAGCAGAAGAAACACACACAGGTGGCCATGGCACTGGTCCTTGTGCTGCCCTCACCCTAGGGAGGAAGATGGTTCGTCCCCTATGTGCCAGGCCCTGGAGGCCTGTCCCATGTGTCACCCCACACAGCACTCGCCACACCTCAAGAGGAAGTCAACCACACTCACTCTCCCTCATCTCCTACGCTGTCACCAGGCGTGGTCTAGCAGAGGCCCCCTTTAGTCACTAAGCAGGTCTGAACCAGCTCCTGGTGACGGGCCATCCGTCCAGTCACTGGGCACGAACCAGAGTCAGTGGAGGTGGCACCATGATCCTTACAGAGAGCCACATCAGGCACCTTCAGCAGGTCAGCAGTTTGAAAATGGAGAGCTGCCCTGCCTGGATCGGGAAACACCCGAGAGAGGCCCAGCCAGATGCACAGTACGGGCCTCACAATCAGAGCTACGCCAGTCTGCGTGAGAAGTTTTGGGGGAGAATTGCGTAGCTTCTGCATGTTTCAAAAAACTCCAACTGAAGCCCTGGTGGTTGGCAGCCCCTGTGCTTTGAAAACATGGAGAGTACCTTTAGAGTTCAATGACCGCAGAACTCTGAGTGGCCACACCTTGAGCAGGCAGGATGCTGGGCATCTTACTGGGTGTTCCACATACCCCCGTTTTATAGAGCAGGAAATGGAGGTGTGGGCACTTGCCTAGCATCCTGAGTTTCATGAGGAGCAAAACTGGAGTTTAAATGCAGGCAGGCCATCTGCCCACAGGCCTGGCCACCACATTTAGTAACTGGGACCACCACGGCAGGGACAGCTGGCCTGCTCACTTCTGATTACACACTATGCTTTAGGAGGTTGAGTTTGCGCCGTCTGTGCAACTTGGCAGTTCTGGGCTCCTTGGAGAAAGGGTCCCTGCGGTGCCGAGGGGAAGGGAGGCAGGATCGACAGAAGCTGCAGGCTGAGCATCATTCCCTAGGTCTGGGATGGTAGTGCACTGGGCTATGAGGCCTTAGAGTCCTTCAGGCAGGACAGCCAGTCCACAGTCAGTGTTTGTGCTGGGCCGTATCTGGGCTCCTCTTCTGAGCCCAGAAGACAGTTGCCTGCTGCCCAGGGAACAGGACACACCCAAAGAGTCATGGTAGCCCTAATCCTAACACAGCAGGGCCATTGTCCTCCTGGACAGGGGCTGAATGGCCTATTGTGGCAGAACAAAGGCTGCCCACAGGCTCAGGCTGGGCAGTGTGGGTTATGTCACCCGGGATGGAGTCCTCAGCTGCAGGCCCATGGCCTTTCTATGCCAAAGGCAGAATTCACAGGTGATTACCACAGGGTGAACCTGGAAGAAAGCTGGGACCATTCTCCTACCTGCCTTCAGAGTGTGACCTTTAAAGTTGGGACCCTAAAGTCAAAGACGCCCAGCTACTCTAGAGGCTGAGCCAGGACAGGTGAGAGTTCAAGGCCCATCTGGGCAACTTGGTGAACTGTCTCAAAATAAAAGTAAGAAAACTGGGGCGTGGTTCAGAGGTGAGGCACTTGCCTCATGTGTGGGGAAAAGAAAAAAGGTGGGTGTCCCTGCTCCCTATCCCATGTCCTCACCCTTGGTTTCTTAAAGGCCATTATCTTGAGGGTTCATGTCTCAGGATGTCATTGTTTAGATCTGGATTCAGTGAGGAGTAGAGTTGGCTCCTTCGATACAGACATACTAGAAGGGGCCACGCAGGGCAGTGGGTCTCAACCTTCCTCATGCTGCGGCAGTTCCTCATGCTGCGGTGACCCCCAACCATGAGGTATTTCGTTGCTACTTCATAACTGTAATTTTGCTACTGTTATGAATCATCATGTAAATATCTGCTCTATGATCCCCAAAGGGTTCCACAGGTCACAGGTTGCGAACCACTTATGTAGGGGGGTAGAGGGGTCATGGGAAGTCCACAACCCTGGACAGGGACGGAAAGGAGCATGTTCCCAGCCACAGCTCCTTGAACTTCCTTCCTAGAACTCCAGTTCCCAGAGAAATGCTTGAAAATTTCAAGAGAGCACAGCTAGAACGGCCCTGCACACTTAGTGCCGGGTCCTGACGGCCACCCAGGCGATGCACCGCGAGACCAGCCCTGCAACCAAGCCCTGCACATTTAGTGCCGGGTCCTGACAGTCGCCCAGGCGATGCACCACGAGACCAGCCCTGCAACCAAGCCCTGCACATTTAGTGCAGAGCCCTGATGACTGCCCAGGCGATGCACCACGAGACGAACCCTGCAGCCAAGCCTGGAAAACCACATGACCTCATGCTAAGTTAGAGAAGCAGCTTCAGTCCTGTTTCTATAATGAGATTACTGTTGGTATTAAAAACAGACCCAGAAATTAAGGCAGACCGAACGGAGGCTTGCAGACTGCTGGCATGGGCAGCCTCTCTGCCCATTTCCTCTGCCAGTTGCTACCTTCCCCACCTGCTACCCTCTCCACGGAACCCCAGCATTTCACCTGGCAAAACGCTCACTTTCCAAGGTCTGGAACAGCTCTCAGCAAAATGTCCCTTAGCTCCTGGAGCTTTAAGTACATAACCCAAACGCTAGAGGGAGAAGGTGAGAGCCGGGAGCCGGTGTGGGAATTTATCAGAATTTGTTTTGGGGGAAGAAAGGCATAAGGATACCAGTTGTGCCTGGTCAGCTCAGAAAAGGAAACCCAGGAGATAGGTGTGATGGTAGCACCTGTACCAACAGAGATACAGGCAAGAGGGGCAAGAATTTGAGGTCAGCCTCCCCTACACCATGATGTAGAGGCCAGTCTGGGCTACATGGGGCAGGGTAGGTCTAGTCATGGGTTTAAGGAAGCCAGAGAGGTGATTGTCTTCCCTAAGTTTAACTGGAGTATCCCCATGGCACTTTGTTCATTGAGCATTACCACACCTGAGATACCAGGCAACGCAGAGACACTGAGGCCCAGGGAGGCAGAGAGATCTGAAGAACACGACCCTGACTCTGCACACTCCCCTCCCCACCTCTTAGGGAGGCTATGGAACCTGGGGAGACGCGCTAAGCTTTTCCAACAGAAGCATGGGGAACATAAATCCAGCAAAGACTGGCTCTTCCTGGACTGCATGTATGCACCACTAACCCCTCACCTAAACTAACTCAGTTTCCCCATGGGTGGGGGTGGGACTTTGACTGACCAGTCTGATGAGAGTTCTGAGGGCAATTCTGGCTTCAGCCATATCTCATTTGTACATAAATTAGGAGAGGGGCCCTGAGCTCCAGGCCCTGGTAGACTGAAAATGATTTTCCCAGAGATGAGTGATAGCTCATAGAGACAGAAAGCACACGCACAGCGGTGCACTCCTCCTGCCTAATGATCTAAGCAGCAGCCAGGCCCATGGAGGAAAACCCAGGGCCAGAAAGCCCTGATGCAAGCGAGCGGCATGAGATGCAGGAGGGCTCTCCAAAGAAGCAGCTGGTGAAAACCCCTCCCAGTTTCCCTACCTTCAGTCTCCTGAGTGTTAAAGGGTTCCTTTTGGGTTTCCTGACAGAAGGGCCAGGATAGACATCAGGCCTAGACATCTCCGCCCTGCCACCAACCTTCCTAGAGCTTCAGTTCCCAGAGAAATGCTTGAAAATTTCAAGACAGAACAGCACAGCTAGATCTACCCCACACACTTAGTGCAGGGTCCTGACAAGGGCCCAGGCGATGCACCACGAGACCAGCCCTGCAGCCAAGCCTAGAAAACCACAGGACCTCAAGCTAAGTTAGAAAAGCAGCTTCAATCCTGTTTCTATAACGAGATTACTGTTGATATTAAAAACAGACCCAGGTATTAAGACAGACCGAATGGAGGCTCACAGTCGCCCCCCATCCAAGGTGCCAAGATGGCTCTCAGAAGCCGTGGGGCTCTGTACACTGCCAAGAAGGACCCCTTCCTATGTACTTTACCTTGCACTCATCCTCCAAAACTAGCTCCTGTTTCCATTCTGGAAGCTGTTGAATGATGAAATTACCTCTGCACCAATCAGAGCAGTCACTGAACGTGGTCTCTTAGAATGCACAGGTGCACAGGCACCGGAGGGAAGGCTGGATGGATGTTGGAGGGATCAGCCTAGACACTGGCTGTTCGATGGATGTGCTAGGCACACACAGGCCAGACCCCTGCTCATTTTAGCCTCTTTATTCCTTCCGTTATAAAGCCAGTGCAGTTCTGGAAGGACAGACAACTCTAACATCACACAGAACACATGGGCACAGGTAAAGAGATATCTACATCCAGGAATGGTGGCTGAGGAATTACAAGAACTAATAAGAGACCACACTCCTTTGACACCTACCCTGTGGGACACAGAGCGACTGGTCACTGCTGGGACGGCCCCAAGGCTGAACTCCTGCCCCAAGGACCACAGCTGCATTCTGTGGACAACCCAGAAGATATGCTGGCCAATGCACTAAGAGAAGAATGGATGGGTGAGCTAGGTCTGGTCAAGCCTGAACATGCCCATCTTACTCAATCTAGAGCTGAGTCTTGGGCCTGTCTCAAAACTGAGCCAAGCAGAATCCTTTGGGAGATGTAAGCAGTTCTTTAAAACGTCTGATAGACAGACACTCCCCAGAGTACTCCATCCTGTAGCCCTGCCCCCTTTCTCAGGCTCAGATCCCTCCACTGCCCTACTAGCTTCTACTTCATTACTTATCCCCACCTTACATCCTAGAGGCCCCTCTTGCTTGGACTCAAGTCCTTCCACCACCCTACAAGCTTCTATTTCTCTTCTTATCCCCATTCCCAAGTTCTCTGGGCCCTGCACCCACAACTAAGGACCACACCAGCCCTCAACAGAGCTGAGCTCAGTCCAAAGCATTCACTAAAAAACCCACCCAAGCTATTCTAATTCACATCAAGGGGTATGTGAGGGGATAGGGAGCAGCTGGATACTCAGGTGAGGGTCTTGTGGCCCTTCCCACCCCTCTACTGGGGGTATAAACAGCCACCAAACCCAGTTGGAATGATCTTTCGCACGTGGGCACAGCTGAATGCCACAGCTGAATGCCACACAATGGCAAATATTTGGCTTGGAGGCCAGTCCTGGCCAACGGAGGATAAGGAGAATATGCCCAGGAAAAAAGAGATAAAACTTTTGGTTCTGACTTTAGAATCACTAGGGAACTTGCAGGTCATTGAATTCGCCTTTCCTACCCTAGATGAGAAGGTGAAGCTGAGATTTCTCCCTACGGTCGGCTAACTAGGCTAACTAGCGAGTGGCCACGTGACTGTCGAAGCCCTTCTCCTCTGGACAGTGGAGGTCTCCACATCAACACAAAGCTATGAGTTTTCATCTCAGTGACTCATGAGTCAGGCTGGCTCAAAGAGAAGGAGTCATGGCTTCAGGTCATCTGGAGCAGGGTCTCGGAGCAATGTACCCTGGGCGAGGGGTCTGGGACCCAGATAATTCTGTAGAGGGACCTCCAGAATTAGGGGGAAAACCGAATATAGGAGCTAGAAAAATGATCAAGTCAATAAAGTGGCCACCATGCAAACATGAGGGTCTGACTGAGTTCAATCTCCAGAACCGGCATAAAAGCCCAGCATAGGAGCACACACATGTAACCCCAGCAGTAGGAGGTAAAGACGGTTGGATTCCTGGAGTTCACTGGCAAGTCAGTCAGGCCTAACAATAAACTCCAGGAAGAGCCTACCCCCCAAAACCAAACAAATATGGGGCTGGAGCAATAAATCATCAGTACAGAATACTTTCAGTTCTTCTAAAGGATCTGGGTTCATTTTCCAGAACCCATATAGGGCTCAGAATCATGTGTAACTCCAGTTCCAAAGGTTCCAATTTCCTCTTTGGGCAACAGGCATACTCTTGGGTAGCAAAACAACTGAGACATTGCTGGTATTGTTGAGTGAGGTGTCTCTATGTGGGGAGATCATCCATTCCAAAAGGGAGGAGAGAGCATAGTGAGGAAATACCAGGCCAAAGCAAGACCGAAAATCAGAGGGGCAAATTCCAAACTCTAAATCTCTCTGTCCAACGTCAAAGTGCTCCTCAGAACTCCAACTCCTTCCAGCTTTGTTGTCTGCAACACACTTCTCTCTCTTGAGCTGGTTCCACACCCAGCCTGCAGTTTTCCTCAGCAGGTATAACTCTGGCATCTCCAACATCTCGGGGTTTTCAAGGTAATCCAGGCTTCTCATTCACAACTTCAAGCAATGACCTATCCTGGCCTGCTCCACAGGGACACCCCTGATACACACCTGGCCTCAGCTGCTTTCCTTAGCCATGGAGGAGGATTCCACAACCTTTTTCTTCCGTCCTTGACTCTAACCAGAACCAGTGGAAGTGCCAAATTTTACAGTCGGATGGGGCTGGCTCTTGGTCCCCGTGTTCCGTTACCTTTGCATTCACTCTCTGTGGTTGCTTCCTTCTATGCTTAAGTTTTTCTTTACTTCCTTTCCACAAGTTGGAGCCTTAGCTGAATGGGGACTTGCCCTGAGGTTTTCACTCCCTTCACTCCATTTAGCATCAGACTTTTCTTTAAACTGTTTATCTCCTTGAAAAGGTCACTTGGGTCAGTTACACTCCTTATGTTTCTTTTCTCCTCAAACTGTACGTCTTGTATTTTTCTTCATCCGGCTTGCCTCTTCTCATGGTAGGTCTGCATAAGAGCCACTACTAATAACCACAGGACAGAGTCAACACTGGCTGTCTTGAAGCCTCCTCTGCAAACACCATTAATCCAAAAACTCTTCAATTTAGCTTCAGGCAGACTTTTAGGAAAGGAGCAAAAAGCAGCCCCATTCTTTGCCAAAATATCACAAGAATGGTCTTTTGGCCACTTGCTAGTAATGTTCTCCCCCTCTGAAACCTCTTGAGCTGGGCCCCTGGAGTTCACACTGCCCTTAGCATTATCTTCCATGTCCCTGCTAGGATGGACCATTAAGCCGTGCTTAAAGTGTTCAATTACTTTTCTAGTGCAAAGTCCTCCATATTCCTCTAACAATCAGCATGGTGAAGCCTGTCACAGCAATACTTTGCTCCCTTGTCACCACCTCTGACTTAGTCGTTCTTTGCTACAGAGAGACACCGCGACCATGGCAACTCTTATAAGAGAAGTCATTTAACTGGGGCCTTGCTTGCAGTTTCAAATGCTTACTGAGGCCTCATGGCGGGGAACATGGCAGGAATGTTGCTGGGGAAGCAGTTGATAGCTACATCCTGATCTGCAGGCAGAGATCAAGAAGGGTCTGGCATGGGCTTTTGAAACCTCAAAGCTCACCCTTAGGCATACACTTCCTCCAACAAGGCCACACCTCTTAATCCTTCTAATTTTATGACACAGTTCCACTCCTGGGCTACTAAGCATTTGAATGAGAGCCTATGGGGCCCCTTCTCATTCAATTCACCACAGCAGGGGTGGCGAACAGAACTCTGACTGTTCTAAGGATAGGTAGGATTTACTAGGAGACTCGGGAACTTAGGCAGAGTTCTCACTAGCAAAGAGGACACTGGACTGGGAATTCAGGGGTTTAGGAGTTGGTCCTGGGAGAGGGGTGAAGGGTTTTCCAGAGAGAACAGAGAGATACGCCAATGCCCCAAGTCAGGAAATGTGCAGGGCCAGTGCTGGCTTAAGGAATAGCTGTAAATCACATGGTGGGAGTCGGAGTGTATAAGTGAGCGAGGACCTACCTCCAAGTAGGATGGGAAGGCATACACCTAAGTTTTTACACAGTCTCTAAATCCACTCCTAGGACAAGAAGCTGGTGTGATTTATGAAATGCCTCCAGGATGCCCAGTCCTCTCTGTGAGCACTTTACACTCTCAGGACCACTGTCCTCTCAACGATCCTGAGACGGAGGTCACTGTGACTTTTCCCTTTACAAAGCAACTAACTGATGTCCAGGGAGGTTTAGTGACTCATCAGGGAAGCTCAGCAGGTGGCAAGCCACACACAAAACCTGAACACAAGTCAATCTGGCGGCTGACAAATCTGCGCCTGACCTTGAACTCGAGCATAACTCAGTCGGGACTCTAGTGTGACTGGGATGTGTGTGTCTGGAGTCCTGTCCTTATTTAGAGAGGCCACAATTCTCATCTCCTTCCAGAAAGAGTCTAAAGGTGCCTGATTCATTATATATCCCTGAAAGGGTAGGGATCTCTGATGGGATTCCTCCTTGCCTGAGCCCCCGACACACTGCTCGATGCCCAGAGTTCATGAGGAAACTTCCACCTGGCCCTACATGAAGCACCGGGACACAAGAGGTGCTCAATACATTTCAGCTGCCAATCGCCATTTACAGGTCGAAGGTAGCCCCTCCTCACCATATTCATCCAATTCTCATAGCCTGAAGGATTGAAGGGAGGGTCTTGTTCCTGCCTGTTGTACAGATAAAACAAGGCACATGAGATTTCCCCCTACAGGCCACAGGGTTCCTTGCTAGATAGTACACAGGATGGACATGAGCAGGGGGCCTTCATCCAGCCCCAGCGTTGGAACCTGATGGTTCAGGGAATCGCAGCAACAGCAGCAGCAAGAGCTGCTGAACCCTGAAGGTCCTTCCTCCTCCTGCAGACCCTGCCCAGGGGATTTTATTAAGGAAGAGGAAGTAGGATGCGGATGAGAACTGTCTGTCAACTACTTTGAACTGTCTGTCCCTCTGTGAGGTGGGCATCATGCATTTTGTGTTTGTTCCACATAAGCTCTGAGGCCCATTGACTCATCCCCAGTAGGCAGGTGAAAAAGCTGAGGCTTTCCCCAAGAAAGCCCGACCAACAGTGGCCCTGCGCACGACTCCCTGCCAAGAAGCTCCGAAGCCCTGCCAGCCATACAGGCTGCCTTCTGCCACTAGGCAGGCTGTGAGCAGAAGATCATCTTCACGAAGTGCGACCCTCCTCCGCAACACCCACCGGGCGACAAAGGACTGAGTTCTGCGCCAGGGGCCTCCGAAAGCCGAGTTAGAGCAATGCCGCCACCCAGCCCGGGCCTGACAGCCCTGCCCCCTCTCCCCGCACACCGCGCGGCTACGCGTGACTCAGCGGTTCTCCCCGGAGCGCGGAGCACCGCCCTCAGCATCCACACGCCTGGGTCGCACACCTAGCCTCTGCCTCCCGGGTCCGCGCACCCGCAGGGAGTCGCCGCGCCCGCCTCATTTCCGGCAGAGCTAGGCACGGGGGAGAGCGGGCCCACGCAGGTTCCTTGGATCAGGAACCCACGTACACCGGTCCCCGGGTCTCAGTGCAACGGGCCCTCCCACCCGGGGCAGCCACCTGCTTAAGCCCTAGACACCTCCCGGTGAGGCCCGCAGCCCCGGAGCAGGAGGTGCCTACACTGCCCGGGAAGGTCTCCAGCACCAGGGTCCCCGTGGGGTGGCCAGGTTTAGTTCTCCCACTGCAGACGATTCACTCCTCCAGCCCCTAGCTGCGAGCTCAAGCTGTCCCCACCGTTTCTGCCGCAAGGCAGGGCCTGGGGACCCCGGAAGTTACTGTCACATTAGCAAAGGGCACTTATTCTCTGCATCCCACCAGCCTTTGGTGGGGACTGACGCACAGGGCCAACTTAGGGGGTTTTAAACGCAGAGCCTGTTTGGGGTAGCATGCCCCACTTTTTCCGGAAAACCATGAAGGTCTGGCCCAGCTCCAGTCTCAGTAGCACTACCCAGGAATACAACAGTAGCTGGAACGAGCCTCCTTCCCCCTCCCACGCAGGGGATCCGCCTCTGGAGGCCAGGGAGGTGCCAGGGCAGCTGAACCCTGGAGGATCTGGCAATGTAATTTTTCCCCCTGGGTCCCTCTCCAGGGAATGGACAGTCTAGAAATTTCTGCGGGCTCTGGTCAGGCTGAAAGGGCAAATGAAGGATTTTTAAGCCTTTCCACGTCCCAGAGATTTCCACACCAGATTTATTGCAAGCTTGGGCTTTGTAAATGATAGTCAGGGCCCGATCCAGTGCCACCCGGCGGGGGAAGGACAGCTGTGTTCCCGAGGGCGACACGGAGGAGGGCGCTGGGCAGCGGTTGGAGCCCCCGGGTCCCTCCCTCCCGGCCCAGGGTCGGGGTGGGGTGGGGGTGGGGGGACACGACACACAGCGCGCGGTCCAAACCTTCGGAGGGCATTCGGTGCGACGGCATCCCCACGCCGCGGCCGGCCGGAGGGGGTCTCAGACAACACGTACGTTACCTTCTGTCACATAGCTGTGGTCCCGCAGGAAGCTGTGGTTAATTTTCCGCGTGTCCGTGTCCTCGCCCATTGAAGGCCGCGCCCGGTGCCCTGGGCATGCCCCGCCGCCGCACACCGATGCAATCCGCAGAGGTCGCGCCGGGCGCACGGGCCATGCCGCCGCAGCCTAGCAGGGTCGCGGGCCGCCGGGGCCCGGGAGGGCGGGCATCGCGGCCGTGTGGCCGGGGACAGGCGGGCGCCGCGCTCAAGCGAGCGTGCGGCGGACAGGCGGCGGCCGCAGCGTGGGGCGGGCCGGGGCCGGGGCGCGCATCCCGGCCGCTTGGTTCGCGCTGCGTCCGGGCGCCTGGCGGTGGCGGCAGCGGCGGTAAGGGGACGCGCGCAGTGCTGAGCTCGGCTGCGCCGTGGCGGGGCCGTGTCGCAGGCCCCTCCCTCCGCCGCGCGCCTCTCCGCCCCCGGCCGCGCAACCACAGCGCAGGTGGAGCTGATGCACCGAACCCCGGCCACAGCGGTCACCTCTGAAGCCTGGGACGCCACCCGGGAAGAGCACCTATCTTGAGTGGAGGCCACCTTGGTGGCCAGGTGTTCCAATTAGGGACGTGGAGACGGGAGGAGAGACTTAGGGGGATCGGGAGCGAGAGGATGTCGCGTCCCTTTATTAAGAAGATGTACGTTGGTCTGACAATTGCAGGGCGGGTTGGGGGGACGCGCTGTCCGGCCTTTGGGGAGCGGAAGGTCAGCACCCACACAAGGCAGGGCTGGATAATTTGGCTGGGGGTGAGTTGCCACTGGTCCTGCCCACCTTTCTACTCACAGGTGAGATGTGACACCTGCATGGGAGCACTCAGAGGAAGGTTGACTGAGCTTCGCCCTTGCTAAGCAGGGCTTCTGACCTCTCTCCTTTCCTTCCCTTCTCCCTTCCCTCTCTCACCTCCCTTCCTTCCAGTACTCCTTCCTTCTCCCTTTCCTCTTTTTCCTTCCCTCCTTCCTTCCCCTTTCTCCTCCTTTCCCTTGCTTTTCTGTACTTCTTTCCTTCTTTTTTCTGTTCCCCTCCCCCTTCTCTACTTCCTTCTTCTCTTCCTTAGTCCTGCAGGTATTTCCAGCAACCTACGTGAGCCAGGCATATGCAGGGCCCTGAGGGTGTGGGTGGGTGTCTCTTTTACCAAGTTGCCACCTCCTCCAACCTCCAGCTGACACCTACCCTGAGAAATCTGGACTACTCTGTGCCTGAGGGATGCGCGGGAGGGGGAGTGGGCGGGCAGCAGTGTTGATCCCTAGTCTACCTGGGTTCTCAGTGAACCCTCCTGTGACAGGTACAGCAGCTTAGCCTTTCTTGGGAGAGGCTGGGCACCAGGATAAGTAGAGAGAGGGGCCTGGAGTCTGAGGTGTTGGGCGCAAGTTGAGGCAAGCGGATGTGAGGCTGTTCCCCTTTCCATAGCGTTGTTTCCGGTGACCTGAGGGACTCCAGGCACCCTTCTCCCCGGTGCAGTCCAGAAAGTGCTGAAAGGGAGAGGGTGGGTCGGAGGGACTCTAATTTCCTGCTGGACAATGAAGGCATCCAGAGACAGAAGTCTTTTCCACAGAAAGGCCTGCTGAGGATCTGTGAGGTGGAGCCGGAGCCCCGAGTGCTGCGGGGTAGTGGAGAAACAGCTAGACTACCAGAGACCTGGGCTTGGCCTGCGCTGCTTGCTGAGTGACTAGCCTGAACTCCTCCTCTATGGAGCAGGCCACCACTGCCTTCCTCCTGGCCTGCATGCAGATTCAGGGCCAAAACGGTCGGACAAGCTCACTCACCACAGGAAAGTGACTAGCAAACACGTGATCTCTTTCTGACCTGGCATGCCCTCCCCTCTCCAACACCTGCTCTACTTAGATGTCCACTCCGTATCCTTACCTAGCACCCCACTCTGCAGCCTGACCTCGTCTTACCATTATGATGAGCACCCCCCCCAGCAGTGTCCCATCCCTATCCCCTAGTCTTAAAGAGATCCTCTCTCCCCTCTTGTCTGTCCCTCTTGCCTCTCTGTCTAGCTTTATCTGCTTGGGTGCCCTGGACCACACAGAAAACAGCCTGCCATGACCTAATGCCATAGTCATAGCTGAGCCATGCTGAAGATCCCAGCTCCTATGGGCTCCAAGCCGGCATTAGTCCCTCTGCGTTTTCAACATCCTGTTTTCCTCAGGGCTCACCTGCACTGCCTCAGTGTTGTGAGAATTTTTACCTGGGGGAGGCAGGCGGAGAGGACTAGGCAACATCTCCATCCACATCCCCCCTCCCAAAGCCCCAGTGATAAAATGTTGGAGCCCACCTAAGTTCAACCTGGGAACCATCAGATATGTTAGGCTTAGCTATAGAACAGTGAATGAGGGGTGTGGGTGATGTCACCTTAAAGCAGCCGTGCTGGGAGGTCTGCACCCAGCAGAGATGATGGAGATGCATCCTTTAGTCCAAGCGGTGGTGGCTCACACCTTTAATCCCAGCACTAGGGAGGTGAAGACAGGAAGTGAAATGACTGGGCAGAGAGGGGAATACAAGGCAGGAGGAGCCAGGAGGTCAGGATTCAGTCTGAGACTTCTAGAGACAGGATACCCAATTAGGTCTGAAGATTTCGCAGAGGTAAGGACCAGTGGATGCTCTGCTTCTCTGATTTTCAGGCAAACTTTATTTGTTAAAGCAAAAACAAAATATCACAGCTTCCCACTTGTACACTCTAGCCCCTCATTGAGAACCTCCATCCCTTAAGGCCATATGTAACTAGAGCAGAATTGCATACAGCCAATTGGGAGCAGTGGCAGCTGGATATGCAGATGAGGGTGCTATAGCCCTCCCAGTCCTCCTAGGAGGAAATATCAGCAGTCAAGAAGCCCAGGTGGGGGACTGGAGAGATGGCTCAGCGGTTAAAAGTGTTGCTTGCTCTTCCAAAGGTCCTGAGTTCAATTCCCAGCAACCACATGGTGGCTCACAACCATCTGTAATGAGGTCTGGTGCCCTCTTCTGACCTGCAGGCATACATGTAGACAGAATATTGTATACATAATAAGTAAATAAATAAAAAAAGACCAAGGTGGGATGATGTTTTGGAAACAGGCCCCACTAGACCCCTGATGGTGAGCTTGGCATGGAGAATCGTCCTGGACAACACTCTGGCCCTCAGTTAGAGCCAGATCTCCTCTTCCTGCCTCCTTCCTGACACCCGTACCTCTCAGCCACAGAGCTCTCTGCTCCTCTTCTACTCCTGTGCAGGTTCATCACTGCTCCTAGCAGAAGCACAAGCCCCTGCGTCCTCTCTCCATGGACTTCTGCCTTTCTGCATTCACAGAGAATGTTCGCTGTTCCCTATGTCCCTACTGGGTAGTCATTCCCCACAGTGGCACAGAACGTGAATGGCACCGATAAACACCCTGCTTCAACGGGTCATGACGATGAAGAGCCAGCTGGCGCTAAACCAGAGATGCACCGGCAAGATCCACTGGAACCTCCCTCTCCTCCACACAAAGAGCAGCCTCCATACGCCCCTGAGCTCCAGCCATTTCATGGTCAACGCTAGAGGAATCTACACAGGTGCCTCCTCTTCCTCGACCCTCACTCGCTGCTACAACTCTCCCATGGCTCCTTCCAAGAAACTGTGCAGTATGTGTTTTCTCTGGGTTCCTTCTGACATCCAGAACATGCATTGGTGGGTGGGGGACAGATGTGTCCCTTATCCTGAAGCCTGGATCTCGAGGTGGGGCCTTTGGGAAGGCTTACAGTTAATGATATGGATAGCGGCTTTACAGGAAGAGACAGAAAAGCTTGCTCAGTTCCCCAGGTGAGAGATGTGGACTACTTCCAAACCAAGAAGAAAGCCCTCTCCGCAGAATTATGTTCGCCCAAATCTCCACTTTGGACCTGATTTTAGACAGCAACCTCCAGAGCTGGGAGAAAATACATTTCCGCTGCTGAGGGCACCCAGTCGATGGTATCATGTTATAGTTGACGAATGTCTGCAAAGGTTACATGCCCTCAGCGGGCAGCCACAAAGTGACTAGACGGACCTGCTGTGTCCTCTCTTCCGTAATCGACTCCTCTGCCAGCCTCTCTAGGCCTGCCCCAACCCACTCTGCCCCTGAATGTGAGTGTCCTTCCTAAGTCACCTGTCAGTCCTAAGTGACCTGTCAGTGTCAGGAGGAGGCTCTTTAAGAAGTGATAAGGTTGCAACTGGAGAGGGAGATCACTGGGTAAGAGCACTGGTTGCTCTTCCAGAGGACCCAGCCTCAATGCCCAGCACCCACATGGCAACTCACACCTGTCTGTAATTTCAGTTCCAGGGAATCTGAAACCCTCGCACCAATGTACATAAAATAAAATTGAAGTATTTAAAAGAAAACTCCCGGGTGAAAATGAGGCAGAGGAGTGCTTTTTCCTGTCCTGTTCTCAGCTTAGTTTCTTATACAACCCAAACCCACCTGTCTAGGGGTGGCATTCACTGACCATGATGGCCTGGGACCTCTTACCTCAGTTAACAACTAATAGATAAGGCTAATAGATAAGCCCCATAGCTAAGGCTACAGACCAATCTGTTCTGCACAATTCATTTGAGGTTCTCTGCTCCCAAGTGACTGGATTCTGTCAAGTTGACAACTAAGCTGACTCTGACAGGTGCCTTTGTTGAAACACCCCATAAATGACCTCAGGGTGACTTCTGACCACCTTTACTAGTTCGGGAACTTCCTAGAAACAGACTTATGGGATTTGACTGTAGTTGGCATTTTCTTTGACTGCCAACCAGCTCCCAAATAAAGACATGGGGACTTATTCTGAATGCTTGGCCTTAGCTTAGAGTTGCCCCACTAGCTTTTCTAACTTAATTTAACCTGTTTCTATTTATCTGTGTTTTACTTTAAGGCTTTTTAACCTTTCTTTTATTCTGCATGTCCCACTTTTGTGCTTCCTGTCTGACTAGCTGGCCTCTGGCATCTCTTTTTATTTTTCTTTTTTCCTTCTGTCTCCTTTGTCTCTGTTGAGCCTAGATCCCTCTTCTACTTACACTCTCTGCTTGGAAGTTTCGCCTATACCTCCTGCCTAGCTATTGGTCATTTAGTTTTTTATTAGACCAATCAGGTGCCTTAGGCAGGCAAGGTAAACAAATGCAACACTTTGTTGCACAGTAAACAAATATTCTGCAACATCTGATCGTCTCTCTTGCTGGTTGCTGTGATGTCTTGGAGACTCCTTCAGGCTTTTGGATACATAGTTGTGCTTTGATTCTTGTTTCTGATGGGTGGTTTTCCATTACAGAGCCATGCTGCAGTCTGCCCGGTTTTAATGGGCATGCAGGGTGGCTATTGGTTTAAAGGCTGTGTGCTAAAGTCTCCTGTGTCTCTGCACTCGCATGGTTTGTGGGTGTTTCGCTCAGCTATGGATGCTAAGCATTGAGAATTATGTTCCTGCTGCCCAGCCTCCTTCAGAGAGCTGTTTCCATGGCTTAGGGGGTCAGCTACTCACTGTTCCCACTACTGAGTCCAGCACCCTCTGGCCTGGCCCTCCTACCAGTCAGAATGGCCTGGGGTCATCAACTCTACATCCCATGCCTCCCCAGCCATCCTCACCCTCCTCTATACAACCTCATAGTCTCCCAGGCTCTCCGTCCTGCTTCCCATACTTCGGGCTCCCAACTTCCAAACGCTAGATCTAAATTCTGGAATCTCATAGTGTACACCCCAACTTCACCTCCCTGTTTGCCTCATTTCCTCCTCCACTAGACACTGGCAATTTCTGTGATACAGTGGACCCCTCAGACTCTGCATGTTCACAATCTGGACACTGCCTAGCCTGCTCCATTCAGAATCTACAGGCTAAATGACCTCTCCAATGGCAGCCAGTGGACCTCAGAACGATCTTTGGCTAGCCTTGAATCTCATATCATGCTTTACGCCTCCTGTGGAAGTACACAATCTGTCACTTCTTAAGTTAGGTGTGACAATGAGGCATGCTTTGGACCAAGGAATGTGAAGCATTCAGAGTGTCCCCTGACCCGGCACTCCACAGCCTCTGTGTGCTTTACTAGTTTTCTCTTTCATGTCCAGGAATCTTCGGCAAAGTGCTCATCTCGGTAAAGCCTCCATTAGACACTGAGTGACTGCAGATACCAAGGCCCCTTATCACATGTGTAAGGTTAGCAAGTACAAACCTATGAAGCATGGAGTCACTAAGTCCTGGAGGCTGTTCATCTCTGCAGCATGTCTTTCCCTGTCCTGACTACTATAATCTTGTGCACCAAGTGGAGACAAAGCATTCCCACATGTTTTCTCCTCCTGTCCAATGGACCAAGTTGCACGGTGCCAGGAAACATAGTTCAGAAGTACCTCTTATGCATACCACAGACCATCATGAAGAGTTGGTTTCAAGGACTAGGAGCATAGCTTAGTGGGAGCTTCCCTAGCAATATGCAAGGTCCTGGGTTTGCCGTCAGCATTGTAAGAAACAAAACAAAAGGAATTACCTGCCAGTCTGACCCTCACTGTCTTCATCCAGAATTTAGGCTGATGACGGTTCCTTTCATTCAAGACACAAGACCAGGGCTGAGGGGTTGGCTCGGGGGTTAAGAGCACTTGCAGTGCAAGTGTGATGACCTGAATTCAACCTCCCAGCACCCATATAAAAATACTAGATGTGGCTATTCCCCAGCCTATAACCCTAGCACTGAAGAGGCCCGAGACAGGAGGATCTCTGGGGCTTGCTGACTGCCGGGCTGGTTCCAGGTTCAATAACAGAGTTCTGATTCAAAGGAATAGAGTTCTTTCTGGTCCAGTGTCTTCTCTGACCACTGTGTGTACACAGGCATGCTCACCTGCACATATGTGTGTATACATACCACATGCATACACCACACTCTCTCACACCCTTATGTATATTGAAAGAAAGGAGAGAAAGAGAAACTGAGGCTTCTTCATGCCTTCTGGTCATACCCCCCTATCTTCCCTTCTTCCTAAAGGCAAGCACTGTTCCCAAGCTAGCCCCTACAGTATTATTTCTATTCTTGAACATATGTACGCACATTTGAATTATTCTGTGTAATTCTAAAATTTACGTAAACATTATCATACCGACTGCCCCATGTTGCAAATTGCTTTTACCTCCCCCGCCCCCCCTTCAGAGCATGGTTTCTTTCAACCCTACATAGTTTCCCTGTTGATCTTGAATGCAGGAAGGAAGCAGCCAATGGTGTGTGTGCCACACTTGCTCTGAGAACCTTCTTGACAGATCTGGATATGTGCACCCTGACTGTGTCTGTATTCAGTAGCATCAGGGGCTGGCAGGAAATCAGCCACCAAGAAGAACTTCCATCCCAGGAGCTGGTGAAAGCTACAAGTTTAAGTTTTTCTCTCCAGACAGAAGGCTAAGTGTTTATCTGTGGCCACAGTAGGCTATCATTTCTCCAGCCCTGCTTTCACTCACCCCGACAGACGTTTAGCTTGTCTCCACACTCTCAGGGCTGCAAACAGCCTGCAGTGCCAGCCTCCCACACAGGTCCCCACACCCAAAGGGAAAGGTTTTGGGGATGTGAAGGGGGCTCTGGGTGACAGTGAAGTGTGTATTTAACATTTGCTCCTTGCCACACTGAGAAACAATGTCCTCCTGCTGCAGGGCATGAGTCCCCGCCACAAGAACTCGTAGAAGATGCTAACCTTCTTGCAGTGAAATTTATCAGTGTTGTCATTTGGATATGTCACCTTCTGTCTCCAGTTGGGTCCATATTCTCCATACTCTGGACTGTGAGGGAGGTCTGCAGAGTGTTGTATTCTGTCCATGTTCACAGGTGAAGACATGTACTGGAGGGTTCCATCTCAAACACTACCTACAGCCCATGTGAAGAACCTAATTCCAGACCAGCCATTGAACCATACATCCCTTCCCCACTGACCTATGACATCACTTATCTTCTGCACCAGGCCCCTGTACAGATATGGGTCTACTTCTGGACTCTGTTCTGTTCCAGTAATCTTTTTTAGCTGATTCATATGACTGTACCACTCCGCTTAGGTAGTATAGCTCCATTGTAGTCCATATCTGATAGACCACAGAGCTGAATCTTGGCTTTTCTTCAGAACTGTCTTAAACTTCTCTTGAGTTTTTTAGTCTTTACACAGATTTCTAACCATTCAGATCCCATTACAAGTGCTTTTGAGGAGCTGGAAAGAAGGCTCCACAGTTAAAAGCACACACTGCTCTTGCGGAGGACCCAAGTTCATTCAGTTTCCCACATGAACATCAGGCTCACAACAGCCTATTACTCCAGCTTCAGAAGATCTGATGCCCTCAACTGGCCTCTACAGGTACTTCACTCATATCCGCATAGCCCACACACAGATACACACCTTCATATAATTAAAAATAAATTAAATCTTTGTTAAAATAATAAAATAAAAAATTTGCTGCTATTTTCATTGAAATCAGAATGAATTTATAATTAGCCAAGAAGAAATGACTGTCCTTGTGAATCCCATGGACTATGGCTTTTGTGTCTTGACTGACATATCCCCACAAGTCTCCACTAGGTGGCACTGTTTTTGGAAGGTTATGACTCCTTTACAAAGTGGAGCCCTACTGAAGTGGGTCACTGGAGATGGGTCTTGAGGTTTTGTAGCCTGGCCCCTTCCTGTTCGTTCTCTGCATTCCCCGCATTCCCACTGCCGCCTTACCTGCCGTGAGGACTGTACCCTCAAACTGTGAGGTGCTGCTCATCAAGAATTTGGTCACAGTGATAAGAAAAGGACCCAGTGCAATGGTCTGTCTGTAGATTCATTAGGTTTTCTTTCATACCCATCAATTAAACCTTATATTTTTCATAGCAAAAACAGCACTCATGGGACTGGAAAAGATGTCTCAGAAGTTAAGAGCACTTGCTATTCTTGTAGAGGACCCAGGCTTCATTCCCAGGACCATGCAGTGGATTCAACACCCTCTTCTGACTTCTGAGGATGCTGCACACACATGGTATGTAGGTAAAAGCCTATTCATATAAAATAAAGATAAATCTTTTTCTCAAGCATTTAGTTGGATGTATTATGTGTCAGCTACTGTTTTAAAGACTTTACATCTAGCTTAATCTCCCCAACTTTTCTCTGAGATAAATATTGTTATGCTCTCCTTCTACATATGAGGAAACTGGGGTACAGAGTGATTGGACATGGAAACCAAAAAGTAGCAGTGACCTGAAGCCAGGTGGTCTGGGACGGAGGCCTCTTCTTTGACCTGCTGAACTGTTCCCCACCACCTCCCAGAAAGCTAGGACACGGGATCTGAAGCGTTTGTGATAAGTCTCTGTGGGACTGTCGCCACTGTATGGGGGCTCCCTTCTCACTTGTTCAGACTGGCATCACTGTCCAGCAGGAACACTGCCCGTTTCTGTTGCGCAGTACCAACAGCTGTATTGAGTTACCATATAATTCTAATGGCTTGAGAGTGATTCTCAGGCTTCCCCCTCCCATTTGCCCCCTTCTCTTTTTTTTTTAATGTTTGGTTGGTTAATTTGGTCTGAGACGGGATCTCTTGGAGCCCAAGCTGGCCTTGAACTCCCTGGTTTTCTGAGAATCTGGTTACTGGATGTTTCTGTATCTGGGATCATGTGCCTTGTACCTTTAACCCCCGTGGTGAGAGTGAGTCAGAGAGAAACTTTGCCTTCAACCAGCTCACAGTCATAGAGGACCCTAAGGGGTCAAAACAGAAATAAATAAATGCATGTCCAGATTCTTTTTGATATAATTTTTGAATTTTGCATCTAGGTGTAGAAGTTATATTGGTTAGGGAGTCTCTTTTCCTATGTTTTTCTAGCAGGTCAGTCTTCAGGAAATCAGCTTAAGAACTTTCTTTGCATACTTTTAGGTACTGTGCAACAAAGGCCATTTTCCAAATTGTTCCCATGATGGTTGTACAATTTACACTATGGGTCATCAGGGCTAGAGACTCCAGTTTCTCTGCGTCTTTGCCAACACTCAATGTTCCAGGCTTTTCGCTGTCTGTCATTGCAGCAGAGTCAGGGGAGCAGTTCACTGCGGCTTTAGTGCCTTGCTCTATGGCTAAAGCAGTCACCCTTTCTCCTGCTTGTCATTTGGTAAAGTGTCAGTTCTGGCATTTTGCCCATTTGTGAATTAATTCATTGTTTTCTTATTATTGACTTTTGAAAGATTTCCCCCATAGTTTTAATGCAACTCACTGTCAGATATACGCTTTGCAAAGATTTTTCTCCCAGTCCAGTGCTTACTTACCTTTTGTTTGCTCATAATGGCTTCCAAAGATGAGGCGTTTTTCATTTTTAGGAAGCCCAAGTTCTTAGGGTTTTTCTTCTTATTTGAATCCTACTTCAAATGCCAAATCTAAGAAACATTTGGATAACCCACAGTCACAAAATCACGAAGGTGTGTACCCTGCTTTCTTCTGCAGCAAAAACTGGCAAACTGTTGGCAGCTGTTTATTCTGAGCTGTAGAGTGTCAGAGGAACGCAGCTGTCCCCATCCATTTATGCATTCCCTGCAGCCTCTTTCACAGCACTGTGACAGACGTGTAGAGAGTCACCAGCGACCACAAGACCCACAATCCTAAAATACTCCGCTCCTTTAAGAAAAGGGTCCTGATGAGAACATTCATAGACTTATGGCTCGCATTAAGATCTATGATTCACTTTGATTTCACTTTTATATGGTGCGCAGTATTACTGAAGCTCTTCTATATTATCTACAATCTGTATCATGAACAATAAAAACCCAGAGACAGAAATTGAGGTCAACCTGAAGGTCAAAAAAGCAAAACAGCCAGCCACTGACTCTTACCTCTACCTCAGTCCAAAATGATGATCCTGCCTCCAGGAATCTCAGAATGAGACTGGGTGTGAGAGCTGTCTCCTCCCATCTTATAGTCCTCTCTAGGGTTGGGATTAAAGGCGATTATCCCATAAATGGGATTAACCATTGGGGTTAAAGGCATGCACCACCTGGTTTCTATGGCAAACTAGTGTGGCCACTGGGACTAAAGGTGTGTGTTACCACTGCCTGATCTGTAAGGCTGACCAGTGGGGCTGTTTTACTCTCTGATCTTCAGGCAAGTTCTATTCATTAAAATACAAATGAAAGAACACTATAACAATCATTTTTGTGTGTAAGCATGTGTGTGTCTATGTATGTGTGTGTGTGTGTGCATGTGTGTGTGTGTGTGTATATGCGTGTGTGTATGTGTGCGTGTGCACGTGTGTGTCAGAGGTCAAAACTGAATGTCCTCCTCTATCACTTCCCTCATTTCTATGGACACCAACTGTTCGTGGGTTCTGGGGATCTGAACTCAAGTCCTCATCCGTGCCTGTTGTCTGTCCTGAAACTCAGGTGTGTGAGACACCATAGCGTGTGAGTCTATTTCTGGCCTCAGGTCTCTCCCACTGACCTACGTGTGTCTTGGCACCAGTAACCGGAGTCCGTGACTAAGCTCAGTTTGTCCTCTGGCTTTGTGTCTTTACTTCACAGCTAGGGCTCTGCTGGGACCTTCGAATTTGTAGATGACTTCTAGACTCAGTTGTCAGTTTCTTTTTAAAAAAAAAATTACCCTGTTCTGATTTCATTTGGATGTTAATTTACGGATTATTTTGGAGACAGTTGGCATATTAGCAACACCCAGCCTTCCAATCCACTGGTATATTCTCTCCTCATTTACTCAGATATTCCACAATTTAATTTCTGTCACCAGAGTCTGGAACCAAATAATGTTCCCACTTTCTGTGAATCAGGAGTGTTCTCATGAGACTGATGAGAGCAGGCACTGTCCTCAGTTGGGTGAGCCTGCACACTATTCCCTGGGTCTCTCCGCTTCTTCTTCCGGCTTAGTAGTTTTCTCATGCGTGTGCTTGTGGGCATCAGAGAACTCAGGCTAGCCCTTTGCCATCAGAAACTCTCTCTGTTCCATTCATCTCGCCTACCCAAACTCAGCTCAGAAGCTCCACGGGGCTAGGTAGGTAATGTCTGCCTGGTGTTCAGCTGTTGGAGAATGATAGAAGGTTCCATGCTGGGCCCGAAATTCTGCTCCTAATAGTCTTTCTTGGTCAGAAGCCAGAATTCATATTCAGCTTTAAGGGGAAGCCAGGCTCCCTGGTCCCTCCCCTTACCGTGTGGGATCCCAGTGCATCACCCCTCCAAGTGGCATTCTCTCCAAGCCTCCTTCATTGCCCACTGAAGGTGGAAGGACCTTGCCCCAGCCCCAGCTTGGTCAGTTTTGGGGGAGAATCTGTTCTCTTCCCCTTAGCATATCACAGTTAATTTAATTGACTATTTGAGAAGAAAAGGAGGCCGTGGGTGCTACTTGGGGATTTGTGGGGCAGTGAGGTATTTGACTTTGCCCTACTAGGATGTGCAAGGCACCCCCTTCAGTCCTCCCCTGGGCTTCAAACTTAAAGTGCAAGATGTCCCTTTGTCCCCAACACACCCAAGTCAAGAAAAATAAATGGGCACACAGCTAATCCCTCCCTGAGGCTAGCCCTGGGGAAATTTGGAGAACTGGCCATTAAGCATGATCGAGCAGTTTGGCCTAGAAGAGAGGTGACCTCGTCTGTGTGTGCCACTCTGGTGATCAATAATTCACAGCACTTGCAGCCCAGCAAGGGTGGAGCCCCCACATCAGCGCTGGCATCGTGAACCACACTCTAGGCCCATGCTCACTCTACTTGCCACCTGGGTCGGTGATGTCAGGGAGAAAAGAGAGGCTCTCAGGGTGGGCTCCTGAGAACTTGGTATGACGGCCCAGGAGTCGGCCTGTCATCTGTGGTCACACTCTGTCCATCAATGAAGTGGTCACTTTGTCCAGCTGCATCTGTAAGGACACTTTCTCCTGTGAGCCTTTCTTTATTACCTCAGAGCTCACAGACATTGCTAAGTCCTGGCTGAATTAATTTGTTCATTTAGTTTTTAAATGATTGGTCAGAGCTAGACGTGTGCAAAAGGGCTTGCACTGTTAAGCTGGTGATATGGGATCAATTCCCACAATCCACAGCAGAGAGAGAGAGCTGATTCACACAAGTTGTCCTCTGACTTACACACACACACACACACACACACACACACATCAAGTTCATAACAAATTAAAACAACAACAACAACCATAAAATAGAACCAAGGGAGGTGGCTGGGAATCGGAAGGTGGCAGGTGAATGAAGAAACGTCATAGACCGTACATCCCCAAGAATGAGGTGTGCCCCATCTTAGCTCAGCGTCCCAGGGAACAGTGTCTGACAAGTGACCCAGGCTGAAGGACCATGCCCACTCCATGAATGTGAAAATGTTCCAACCCTCCCTCTGCCTCCAGACCCCACAGGTTGGACTCAGAATCTCCATGCCAGTGATGGGAAACTTCGGCCTAATGGTGTTAGGTAACCTCGGCCACTTGTGAGCGGGTACTGGCCTGAATCTCTAGTATGTGGCAAAGGGGCAGGGCTTGTCTATGTTTCAGTCCGTCCTCAGCACCGCCCAGCAGCCTGCTGTGCTTCAACTGACCTTCAGGGAGCAGGCTTGGGAAGGGTGTGGGTCAGCGTTACCTGCTGACTTTGTTGCAGAGTTTGGCAGC
Organism: Myodes glareolus; assembly: GCF_982192425.1. Classification (NCBI taxonomy): domain Eukaryota; kingdom Metazoa; phylum Chordata; class Mammalia; order Rodentia; family Cricetidae; genus Myodes; species Myodes glareolus. The sequence goes on from NC_142033.1 coordinate 69,127,992, forward strand.
ACCAGAGACAACAAAAATGCTTAACTGGGACTCTGCAAGAGAAAGAAAGGCAGTCTGAACCAGTTTAGTCAGAAAGGGAACGCCACAAGAAAGGCCTGAGGCTTCAGACCCTGCCCAGCACACCTGGCATTTTTCTCTGTCCAGCTCTCAGGCATTTCTGAGGTCACTGGGTCGTGAGCATGTGCAGGGCAGACCGTGGACAAGTCAGAGTCTCCATGGCAACCTCCCACCAACCTGAACCCAGAAGATTCAGAATTGTTCCTTCCCACCTGTCCTTTGTCACTAGCTCACTTATAGAGAGCCTCCTGCAGACTTCTTGGTGGGACCAAGTTCCCCATTCTCTATAAGGAGGACATACCGATATGTCCTAACTACACCCCCAAGCTTCTGGGAACCACAAACCATGGCACGTCATGGAAAGACAGTAGGTGCAACCCGATCTTTCAGAGAAGAGCAACTGCCCTTCAGAGTCAGGGCCTCTGCCGCAGACCCTGGATCCCAGTAGGGGAACTGGACTTTGGGGTTTATTTATTTTATTTTATGTGTATGAGTGTTTTCCCTGCATGCACGTCTGTGCACCACAAGCATACAGTGCCTGTGGAGGCCAGTAGAGGGGATCAGGATCCCTTGGAACTGGAGGTACAGATGGTGGGAGCCTCCATGTGGTGCTGGAAATCAGACATTGGAGTCAGGGCTCTAAACTACTGAGACATCTTCCCAACCCCAGGGGACTAGATTTAGGAAAATTGCACTTCCGACCTGTCAAGGTGACAATGATCTACAGTGACCTGGGGACCCTGTAGGACCCTCCCATTCCTGCCACACTGCCCCCCCACCATTATTCTTCTCTGCAAGAGAAAGAAAGGCAGTCTGCACACAGCATGTATGCCCTGCCTCCGGCCTTTGGACTCTTTGCCTCCAATCCCCACCCAATCTCAACCCCATCACTATTTCTTAAGTCCCTGTAAGGCTTAGTCTCCCTAAGATATCCTCAGTGCAGCTAACCAGGGTCTACACTTAGTATTCCTCTCTTTTTACTGACTTCAAAAGGCAGGGGGTGGGGCTCCACGATAGAGTGTTTGCCTAGCATGCCTGAGGACCCAGCACCACAAGGAAACAAACATCCTAAAATACCCCTCGGTCTTTAATCTTTGTCGCTCCTTATTGTAGTGGTTCTGATGACCCCTCTGGAGTTACATATCTGATATCCTGCATATCAGATATTTACATTACGATTCATAACAGCAGCAAGATCACAGTTATGAAGTAGCAATGAAAATAATTTTATGGTTGGGGGGAACCGCCATCACATGAGGAACTGTATTAAAATGCCGAAGCACTAGGAAGGTTGAGGACCACTGCCTTGTTGTCTGACCCCTCAGCCCCAAGTCTGAATGCCAGCTTCATGTTGGGTGTGTGACTTTCATGTATTTCATCATTGTCCCCAGGCTGGTCCTTTGTATCAGCACCCTTGTCCTTGCCTGTGATGGGAGCTGTGGGTGACGGCAAAGCGGTCACCAATCTGACCGTCAAAGTGACAGGCTGCAGCCAGTATACTGGGGAGTGACATCAGAAACGTGACACTCGTGGGATGGATTCACTGCAGAGTAGAGGATACGTCCAACACTGAGCTTTCCCAAGAAGCAGCAGCGGCAGCTAGCTCTAGGTTACCTGGAGTTGAACGTACCCTTGAAGGCTTGGAGGATGGGAGGGGCAGAGACCATTCCAATTGCTTCTAACATCTCAAGCGCTCTAGGCTTCACTGAGCCCTCCCCACCCCCATTCCCACCCCCACCCCTATTCCCACCCCCACCCCCATTAACGATTTTCTCTTTGGTCAGGAGCCATAGCTTTATAATCACACCCACCTCGGTGTACTCTGTTGCTTAGCAACAACCATAAATCAACAGAACATGCTGGAATGTGCAGGCAACCCTGCCTGGCTGTTCGGCGCTTTGGCTTTCTTAAATCCAAACATGTTATCCGCCCCACATCTTGGCTGCATCCCCTCTCCACCTCCTGGGTTCACGGAGTTACCAGAAGGTGCCTTCCCAAACCACCCCTGGTCTGCTGAACTTTTCCCCAGGAGTCTTTTGTGCTTCCCTGGCATTCTGTCCAGCGCCCAGGGATGGGACAACGCAAGCTCTCTACCATGGAACAGAAAGGCCCCTTCTTTCTAAACTGGAGGCCTCTGTTTTTGCTCTCCCATCCCAGGATGCCCTGCAACTGAGGAGGCACACAGGGGATGCTGTTTCCTTACCACAGGTCCCCAAATAGCCCATCAGCATGTGCCCTGGGTTCATCATACACATGTGATATACCTCCTTGAGTACTCAGATATTCCTCACATAGACCCATTCTTCTTCATTTACCCATTCGCTCACACCCTCCTGCTCTCATTCAGTCGGTTAATGAACAGTCTAGAGCACTTCTTGTATCCAGAACACCTCAGAGTCCTGACTTACAGAGCTTGGATCCCTACTGAGGACAAAAACAACACTGGTCCCCTAAGTAAGGACCATGCCAGAAGCCCCATTATAGGGAACAAAACAAGTTCAGTCCTTGCCTGAGCAGCCAACCATCCATGCCATGGCTGGTGAGCTCCCATGATTCTTAGCAGCACACTCAGGTACCTGGGGCTGCAGGAGGCAAGGCCATGTACAGGGGCAGGATGAACAGAAGGCCATCCTGCTGGTAAGTGGCAGGTGGGTAGGGATTCTAGGTACAGAAGATGGAAATGGGCAACTCTGGAAGGAAGTAACCCCCATACTTGGCTCCACAGGAGTGGTGGCTAGGGAGGTGGGCCAGAGAGGGTCATCCATGTCCCTCTCTCTGACTCTTAACCCCTTGCCTGCTTAGCCTGCCCTGCCCAGCACAGCCATCGCACTAGGCAAAGACGGCTCCTAGCTCTGAGTACTTAAGCCAGAACCCTTGCCTGCCTTCCCTGCTATTCACACATCTGACACTCCTGAGTCCACCCTAGCAACAGTAAGCTGGTCTCAGCACCTCAAATGCCACACTGGCTAATGAGGCGCTGGGACACGGACTGAGCCACCAAACAAAGTAGCAGGGAAGGAGGACAGTATTCGTCACTTTTCCCCTTGAGGTGACAAAATCCCTGGCTGAAACAGCTAAAAGGAAGACAGATTTCCTTCGACTCGGTTTGAGGGCACAAACCATTATGGCTGAAGTCATGGGAACCAGAGCTGAAGGTGCTGGTCACATTGTGTCACAGTCGGGAAGCAGCACTCAGCTCTCTCTCTCTCTCTCTCTCTCTCTCTCTCTCTCTCTCTCTCTCTCTCTCTCTCTCTCTGCTTTGTACAGTCTGGGACCCACAGGCTGTCTCTTCAGTCAAGCCTCTTTGGAAGCATCCTCAGGGTTGGAGGGGGCACTCAGGAGATGGTGACGGAGTACTGCTGCCTTCTCTTTGGAAGGAAAGAAAGTCCCACCCTGTCTCAAGCGCCACAGAAAAACGAATCACGGGTAAATTAAGGAGCAGACTGGAAAAGTCAAACAGCCTTTGGAAAACCTTACAGAAAGTTACCACCATGGCCCTGGGGTTGAACAGGACTCTGCCAACAACCCCAAAGCACAAATGGCCAAAGAAATTCACTTTCAGCTCCAGCAAAGTCCACACGGATGCAAAGAGCAGCCTGGAGCAGGAAGAACATGGTCACCCACAGACCGAGCCGCTGATAGACTGAAAAAAATATGTGAGGGATTCTAGTTCCAGTAAAAAATATCCAAGGCACCAACCGAAACATTTGCAGGAACTAGAGCACAGTGCTGCCCATGGAGTCAGAGAGAAACACCTAGAAACGGAGACAAGGGCTGCCAAGAAATGGAGATTATCGCCCCAGGAGAGGTTATGGGCATGCCCAGACCTGTAAGGGCTAAAGAACCAGGGCTGGGGCTGTAGCTTCTGAGTAGAGGGCTTGCCTAGCATGGGCAAGAGCCCAGGTTCAATCCTCAGTACTAAAAAGTAAACAAATATGAGTTCCTTTTCCCCCAGCAAGCGAGCTGGCAAGTCCCCAGGGCACATTTACACATGGCTGGTGATGGCGAATGGCCTATGGGAGGACAGAGTGGGGAAGACCCGATAAAGTTGGCATGCCACCCCAAACCCAGCAGTTTCTCTCTGGCTCCTACAGAGTCAGCCCCAGGCCCCACAGTTTGAGAGACGTGATAATTGTCTCTGGACTTTGTCATAAGCACAAAGGGCAGGCCGCCACCCAGAAATCCAGCAGGAGAGGTGGGCAGTCACTGAGGTGACAGTGCCCAAGCATAAAGTGCCACAAGCTACTACCTGCAGTGACACATATCCGAGAGAGAAAAGGCAGTCACTAAAGAATACAGACACAGAGTCCTGATTCACAGAGCTCAGCTCCACGAGAGGGCAGGCAATCAAACACCAGCGCTGACTGGGGCAGGGGGTAAGGGAGAGCTACAAGCGAGAATGCCAAGTCACACTCCGTGCAGAAGAGACAGGTCTTGGAAACTGTGCCCAAACTGGGGCAGAGCTGCAGGCACTGAACCACCCCAAATGGGTAGTGCGTTCCTAGGTGCAGCACACACCTGCTGGCCCGGGGGTTGAGGGCCTTTCTAGAACATGGTAACGCCAGTGCCACCAACAGGAAAAGGGCTCCCCCGCAATTTCTGTATTCACCCCTACCACCTCACCATCCTAGGAGGAACCTTGCAATGTCACATTAAGAATACAACTGGTGAAACAGGGGTGCCAAACTATCACCTCTCTTCCCCCTCCGTCTTCCCTCCCCCTTTCCTTCCCCTCTCTCTTCCACATTTAGCTTGGGAAACACAAACCAGTTGGACGTCACAGAACAAAGTGGACTCTGAAAAGCAGCAGAAAGCCATGGCTGGGGAGCAGAGGGAAGGGGAGGGGGTGCCAAGTGGCAGCTCTTCATTCAGGCTTTCCTGCAATCCAGCGGCCCCAGCAACCAGGCCCTCCTCGTCCTCACAGCCCAGCACTCAAGTTCAAGGGCCTGAATACCTGGCTGAATAAAAGCCAACCTTGATGCCTGGAGGGTGGAGGACCTCAGTCATGGGCAGGTCCCCTGCAGGACCTGGTCTAGAAAAGAATGAGACAGACGTGAAGTTCACGTCCTCCCTGGTGTCCTCATTAGGGTTTCTAGTGCTGGGATGAAACACCGTGACCAAAAGCGACTTGGAGAGGAAAAGGTTTATTTGTCTTACACGTCCACATCTCTGCTCATTGCTGAAGGAAGTCAGACAGGAACTCAAATGGGGAAGGAACCTGGAGGCAGGAGCTGATGCAGAGGCCATGGAGGGGTGCTGCTTACTGGCTTGCTCTTCATGACTTGCTCAGCCTGCTTTCCTATAGAACTCAGGACCACCAGCCCAGGGATGACACCACCCACAAAGGTCTGGGCCCTATCCCATCAGTCATTAATGAAAATAATTTAATCAATAATTAAAGAAAGTGGCCTACAGGCTAGCATACAGTCCAGTCTTATAGAGGCATTTTCTCAATTGAGGCTTCTTCATTTCTGGTGATTCTAGCTTGTGTCAAGTTGACATAAGACTAGCTGGTACATGCTGCTAACTCCAGCTTACTATTTCATCTCTCTCTTTTTAATTGTTAATATTTTTCCTTTTATTGACAAAACACTCTTTTCTCACAAAATATATCCCGATATCAGTTTCCCCTCCCTCTACTCCTCCCAGTTCCTCCCCACCTCTCACCCCCATGCAGATCTACTCCCTTTCTGTCTCTTATTAGAAAAGAACAGGCTTCAGGAGATAATAATAAAACAAAATAAAATATAATAAGATCAAAAAAAAACCAATCACAATGAAGTTGGACAAGTCAAACCAACTGAAGGAAAAGAACCCAAGAGAAGACACAAGAATCAAAGACCCACTTGTTCAGGAATCCCATAAAAACACTACACTGGAAGCAATAATATATACTCAGAGGACCAGGCGCAGACCCACGTTAGCCCTGTGCTTGCTGCTTCAGTCTCTGTGAGCTCATATGGCTTCGGTCATATGATTTAGATAGAGGGACTTTGTTCTCCCAGTGTCCTCCGTCCCCTCTGGCTCATACAGGCTGCCTCCTTTTCTGAAGCTCTTAGGGGAGGGACTTGATGGAGACATCCCACTTATAACTGAGTGTACCAGTTACTCTCCCTCTCTGTGTAGTGTCTGAGGGTGGGTCTCTGTATTGGTTCCTAACTGCTGTAGGGGAAGCTTCTTTAATGGTGGTTGAACAAGGTCCTGACCTATGAGTATAGCAGAATATCATTAGTTCTGTTTTTAAGACCAGTAGTATTTGATTTTACCCTAGGTTCCTGGGCTATCTAGTCTATGGTTCTTGGTCATCAGGGAGCATTTTCTTAATCGAGGCTCCCTTCTCTCAGATGACTTTCGCTTGTGTCAAGTTGACATAAAAATACACAACACACCAAGCCTCATGCCCCTTCCTCCTTCTCTCTGTGATCCTTCCATTAGTCTTCATGATCCCAACACTACCAGCCCAGCGGCAGACTGAGACCTTTACACACACTTCCCTTCTGCGTGGGGATCTCCTCCTGCTTTGCTGCGTGCTAACTTTGTCGCAGCCTCGGGTTCCCTGGGGCATTAGGCGACACCTGCCCAGACTGACACAGACCTTTCCCAGTCATTCCAACAGACTCACGCATGCTCCGGTCGGCTCTGGAACCACACTTAGACACACTCAAAATAATGCTTCACGCAGCTCCTAAGCGCGGCTCCTTTGTGTAACCTAAATACTGTCCCTTGATGTCACCTCCATGCCCAGATCCTTGAATGCTCCCCACAACTGTAATCCCCACCTCAAGTATGAGCCACCCCCAACCTTCTCCTTCACAGTACACCCAGGCATGGCACACAGGAAATTGCCTCTCCTCCCGCTGCCTGTGAGCTTCTGAGGGGGAAACTTGTGAATCTCTTCACTGCAACTCCAGACTGGAACTGTAAGTGCTGGAGGAACAAAGGCACGGGTGGTAAGGTGTTCATGGAGAATCCTCATGAGGGCGCTGGGAGACAGGGGTCATCTGGGCCCGTCCACTCCATCTCCTCAGGGCTGAGGGCTTAAACAGAGCATCATTTGGAAGGGACCCTGCCCCCATAGGACCCCTCCGGGCCCTCATTACTCCAGAAGGGACACCAATCAACTTCCTAGGGGTTACTATGTCACAAACATGTGACCAGGTAGAAGGGAGGTGTGTGCTGTCTAGACTTAGGTCAGCTTGACACAAGACCCTGTCGGTTTAGAAGAGGGAACCTCAGCTGAGATAATATCCCCACCAGGTGAGCCTGTGTGCAAGCCTGTAGTGCGTTTTCCTGATTGATGATTGATTGGGGAAGGGCCAGTTCACTACGGGAGGCGCCACCTCTGAGCTGGTGGCCCTGGATGCCGTAAGAAAGCAGGCCGAGCAAACCAGTGCACAACACACCTCCATTGCCTCTGCATCAGCTCCTGCTGCCTTGTTCCTGCCATCTTTGAGTCCCGCCCTGACTTCCTCCGGTGATGGACTATGACGTGGATCTGTGAGGAAATTAAACTCATTCCCAATCACAAGCTGCCTATGACTGTGGCGTCTTATCACAGTCATAGAAACTCCAGCTAAGACGAGGTATGTTTAAGCCTAGCGCTGGAAGCCTCTACACCCACCCACCCACCAGTGACAAATAGCCTAAGGGCCCTGCATGGCACACATTCTCTGGACACCCCATGAGGAAAGCTTCGAAATCCCAGACACAGGATAAATTGCTCTAATTTAGGAGATCATCTCTAATTCTGCAGGGCCCTGGGGGAGCCGGGTCTAATGGTGACAAAAGCTGATACTGGCAGAATGGTCACATTAACAACAGTCAGCCACAGGCACACACGCACATCCTTGCGCGCATTGGGGGCAGACGTCAGCAGGGAAGGTGGGGGCGCTCTTCCCCACTGCCTTCCAGATGAGCAGGACGTGTCTATGCAACTCTGGAGGAGGAATAATCACTGTGAAGGAGGCTTTTTTAAGCTGGGATAGTGAGCTATAAATTATTCAGCGATCCGGATGCTATTTTCTGACAAACGCTCAGACTCACCACCTCCCTTGCACAGGCCCCAGAATGCTGGGCTTCGGTGCTGTGCCTTGTCTGCCCAGGGGCTGCCATAAAATGTAATTGGCTGGTCCTAGGAACAGAGGAAATAATTACCATGGGGCATGGAAGTGTCTCTGAAAGTAACATGGTGGCAGGACAGAATATACTCCCCAAGCTCATGAACCCCATCTACATCAGGAACACCAGCCAGACAAAGTGGGAGAGAGCTGGAGTCCCGTCTTTCCCTCTGCAAATGCTTACAAAGCTCCACAGAGTGGCCCAGTCCTGTTCTCAGGTTTGGCTTAGGTACCAAGATCCACCCCCCTGAGTATTTTAGGTCACATGTGCTCCTGCCACCAACTCTGTGACATTCAGTCATGTAACCCTTCCCAGAGATTGCTGGCCCTGGCCTGTGTACTACAGATCCACAGTGGAGGAGAGACCATGGGCTCATCCCCAGCAGGAAGGCGCGTCATTGGCCTACTTTAGATTGGGGAAGTCAAGGCCCAGGTGGCATGCGACACTGGAGAGTCACCCACGGTGTCACTGTATTGGTCCCCTGATGCACCCTGAACCTTGGGAGATGTTGGGGTCTAGAGTGGAGGACACATGGGGCCCAGGTCTCATTATGAGTCATCAAAGTCATGACTGATGTGGCTCCCAGGGGAGAACGCCTGGAAAGTTGAATGTTTGGGTCTCCAGAGCTCGGCACAGATGAGGAGCTGTTCTATGTAGACCTGTGATTGCAGTAGTGCCCCTGCTACTATGGAAAACATTCACTTCCATTTCTGATATGGGATTCTCAGCTGTATGCTGTGAATAAGTTTTATTACCATTCGTTAATAAAGAAGCTGCTTTGGCCTATGGCAGAACAGAAATATAACAAGGTGGGAAATCCAAACAGAGATAGAAGAGGAAAGAAGGTGGAGTCAGGGAGATGCCATGTAGCTGCCCAAGGAGAAGGACACTGGAACCTTACTGGTAAGTCACAGCCTCGTGGCGAAACATAGATGAATAGAAATGGGCTAATTTAAGATGTAAAAGCTAGCTAAGAATATGCCTGAAGCATTGGCCAAGCAGTGTTGTAATTAATATAGTTTTTGTGTGATTATTTAGGTCTTTGTGGCTGGGAAACCAAAAAGCAGTCTCTTTTACACATTTCCTGGACCCATCCTCTTGGCATTTTTGACACTGAATTTCTCTGTTCATCAGGAGAGTTCTGAGCCAGGCACTTTGTAAGTGAAAGCACTTAATTGGCTTGCCTACAGTTTCAGAGGGCTAGTCTATGACCGTCATGGCAGGGAGCATGGCAGCAGTCGGACACAACACTGGGCCAGTAACTGAGGACCTTCCATCTGATCCTCAAGCAGGAGGCAGAGAAAGAGACAGAGACAGACACACACACACACATAGAGATAGAGACAGACTGACAGACACAACACACACATACACACACACACACACAGGGATAGAGAGAGAGACACAGAGAGAGACTGAGCCTGGTGTGGGCTTTTGAAATCTCAAAGCCCACCCCCAGTGACACATCTCCAACAAGGCCATACCTCCTAATCCTTCCAAAACATTCTGCCAACTGAGGTATAGATGAGCCTACGGAGGCCATTCTCAATCAACCACCATACCAGCTGTGAAGGACCCGGAGCGGCCAGGAGTGTTAAAGTTAGCTCAATTTGGGATATAACCAGGCTCGTTAAAAGATAACACAATTCTATTTTTATTTATTATAAGGGGAAAACTCATGAAACAGGAATGAGAAGTCCAAGCTCAGCTCTGCTGCGAGGGAACCACACAGAGAGAGGACACCTGTGTGTGCCATTTTTCTCCAGGTCCCAAAAAGCCACACCCTAACTCAGCCCCACCTCTTAAAGATAATTGGTTGGCAAAGATTTCCTATCACAGGAGTCTGTCCCAGGAGCAGCACCGAGGTGTGGTTTTGTCTGTAAAGAGCCTTTGTTAAGTCTTGGGAGAGAGAGGTCGTTAGTCTCTAGCCTGAGGCTAGTGAGGCACAGGGGGATCTTGTTCTAGTTTTGATTCTGTTGCAGTTCTAAAACACCGAGACAAAAAGCAAATTAGGAGAGGAAGCGTTTATTTAGCTCACGAGTTATAGCTCATTGTTGGGTGGAATTCAAGGCAGGAACCTCAAACAGCTAGTCACATGACACTCACAGTCAAGAACAGAGAGAATCCACATTAACTGTCTTGTTTGCTTGTGCTCAGCTAGATTCCACCTCTTACACAGTCTAGGACACCAAGCCTGGGGAATGGTGCTGCCCGTGGTGGGCTGCGTCTTCCCACACCAATTAACATAAAGACAGCCCCTCACAGTCATGGCCACAAGCCAACCTGATCCATACAATTCAGTTAGACTCTCTTTTCAGGTGATTCTAGGCTGTGGCAAGCTGAACAACTTGAAACTAGCCGTCATAGGCCTGAAGCCTAGAAAGGCCCGACCTCCTAGGAGATGAGCCTAGTGTAACTGCAAGGAGACTGGTTATTGGCCTCAGCGGAGTAGCTGAGTGGAGCAGTTAGACCCAGTTGGGCACCTCTTTCCTGAGGCCTGGAGAGGGAATCTAGGGGGGTAAACATGAAAGTGAAGTCAGACCTGAGCATGGAACAGACAGAATCCACTTATCAGGGAATCCTGTCACACCAGGGTCCCCAGCTCCATCCTTCAGTGATGCCGTCTCTGATAGCAGGTGTACAGAGTGGCCCCCAGGAAGCCTGGGGTGGATGCCCAGGCAGGCAGGCAGGCAGGCCAGGAGGGCATCCCAAACCCCCTTCTCCCTACTTTGATTTGTGTGTGGAAGTCTCCGTATAGGAAACACCTTCCCTGAAGTTACCACCCGCTAGCCTCTGGAATGAATTGTTTTGAATCAAAACAACTGGAGAAAATATTTCACAAATCCCTGGTGACAGTAAATTAAATCAACACTAGTTCTGAGACTTGCTAAAAATATTCAAATACAGATGGGGTGTAGAAACCAGGCCTCTTAGACTAGGCAGCTGGGAAATACAAAAGCAGCCACACAAACGAGCCCCAGATTCACTTTATGTAAGGAAAAACTCATTTTCCTCCTTTTCACATTTTTTTTTGTCTTTTCAGGAAATACAAAGCCTGTTATAATTGGATTATTCTTGTCCTATTTATCTAAGTATCAGGTGGAAAATATCCTGCAATTAATCTTTTCAATTCTCTGAACCTATGATTGTAAGAGAGATTTAATTTCATTTGCTGAATGAACCAACTGGAAGGCTCAGTATTCTGTTCAATTAAAGAAGTATTTATCCCAGGCTGGAGAGATGGCTCAGCAGCTAAGAGCACTGGAGTTCCGTTCCCAGCACCCACACCAGGCAGCTCACCACCACGTGCATGTAATCGTAGCTCCAAGGGCTCTGACACCCTCTTCTGGCTTCTAGGTACTGCATACATACGGCATATATTCACATGACACACAGAAACTTAAATAAAAGATACAAATAAATCTTTCCAAAAGAAAACAGAAGTGTTTACCAGCCATCCTGATGATCCAGGCCTGCACTCTTAACTATTTCAAGAACTGAGGCAGGAGGATTGAAAGTTTAAGGCTGGTCTGAATGACTTAATGAGACTCTGTCTCAAAAAGTAGAACAAACCAGGCGGTGGCGGTGCACACCTTTAATCCCAACACTCGGGAGGCAGAGACAAGCAGATCTCTGTGAGTTCGAGGCCAGCCTGGGCTACAGAGTTAGTTCCAGGACAGGCTCTAAAGCTACACAGTGATATGGGATTCCCCTCTCTATGCTGTGAATACCATTGGTTAATAAAGAAGCTGCTTTGGGCCCATTGCAGCGCAGAATAGGGCAAGGTGGGAATTCCAAGCAGATAGAGGAAAAGAGAGTAGGTGGAGTCAGAGAGAAGACATGTAGTCACCGAAGGAGACAGACACCAGGGAACTTTGCCAGTAAGCCATAAGCCTCGTGGTAAAATATAAAATAATAGAAATGGTTTAATTTAAGATATAAGAGCTAGCTAGCAATATGCTTAAATGATTGGCCAAGCAGTGTTGTAATTAATACAGTTTCTGTGTGATCATTTTGGGTCTGGGCTGTTGGGAATGAACAAACAGCCTCCACCTACAATACAGAGAAACCCAGTCTCAAAAAAATCAAACAAATAAACAAACAAACAAAAAGTAAAATGAAGACTGGGAACAACTGGTCTAGTCTACAAAGACCCTATATGTAAATTAGGACCCATTTGCAGGTCTTAGGAGTAAGGACCCACCAAACCATTTGAGGGCACATTGTTCAATCTCACCAGGAGGCCATGCAGATGGTGCTGCTTGGGGACACCTCTTGAAGGAAGGGACAGTTTTAAGTATTAAAGGTAGCATCTAGTCAGTCCTGTTTCTGTCGATGCAAATACTAGGGCTCTCATAAGATCCAGAACCTTCTCAGGTCTGAGACAGCAGCAGACAAGTCTTGGTGGCCAGCATCTTTTGGCCAAGATGCCAGTCTTGTGTGGGGCACCAGGATGGAGAGGGGGCCGCACTGTAGAGCAGCAAAGGCCCTGATGTTTGAACAGCGGTGAATGTGATTTTAACTGAACAACCTGGTGTGACTTGGGGCAAAGAAACCCAGCTCCTCCTGTTGGTTTACTCAAGCATAGCGTGAGAGCCAAAGCAGAACTCACCTCCAACCACCGACTATGAGTTAAAATTAGTGCAGCTAGGGAACTCACAGGGATGCCTGCAAAGTGTGGGAAACAGGGTGGATTCTGCCAGAGAAGTTAGCTGGGACCCTGCTCAGCTCACACTTACCAAGCCTGCCACACATCACAGGCTAGCAGGGGCTTGTGACTTTGTCTATATATTGTGGGGGAAAAAAACGGTGTGGGCTAGACCACATCTCTCTGACACCTGCAGGCCTTTCTGGCACGCACGGGCAATGGCAATCCTTGGCACTCTCTGGCTGGTAGCCACAGCACAGCTGTCTAGCTCTCTGGTCGTGTACGTGTCTCTCTCTGGTGTCTCTCTTTCTGAGGTCCTCACCCCTGTCTCACTCTCACGACGTCATCTTTACTAATCATACCTGCAGTGACTCACTTCAAAACAAGTTCAAAACTCTGAGGTCTGGGGATCAAGGACCATAACAATATACCTTTGGAGGACACAATTCATGCTATCTAAGTGTTGGAAGCGTTTTTATGGTGGGTGACCTTAGGACTGCCCAGTGTTTTCCCAGATGCCTCATGGTCCCAATGCCTTCCCCCAGAGTTCTGCCCCAAGAGATCCAAGACCCTGGGAGCATCTCTTGATTCTGTGGTCTGTGAAGAGGATAATTAGAAGGACATCTTGTTAGAAAGCTGAGTACACCACAAATCCCTACTGTGCCTCAACCATCAACAACGCTGCCTGGTGGAGACGGCTGCCCTACTTGTAGATGAGTTGGCTGCCTCTCAAAGTTGGACCTTTAAGCCTGTCAGGCATGGGATCCAGTCTAGTCCAGTTCCAGTTCCCAGCCACACCTACCCTCCATCTGTCCATCACTGCAGGTGTGAGTAGCACCCCAGACTTCAGCTTTAGGAAATCTCCTTGTGAGGCACATTCTGTCTGTCCTAGTTTGATGTCTGGTGCTACGATAAAAAACACTGGGGGAAACCAACGTGGATAGCAAAGGGTTTCTTGGACTTAGAGGTCATAGCTCATCGTCAGTGGGAGTCACAGCAGAAAATCGTGGCGGGAGTGTGAAGCAATAACCATGGAGGGATGCTGTCATGGGCTTGCTGCCTCTGGCTTGCTCATATCCTCCCCCTAGCCCGCTACCATCTTCCTAGAGATGGAAACCCAGACTTGGACTAGACACTCCCCACATCAATGAGGAAGGAAGAAAATGCCCCACCGACCAGTCTAAGGAAGGCAATTCCTCAGTTGAGACTTCTTCTCACTTCATGGGGCCTCTGGGTCAGGCCCTCCTGGCCAGACCACACCATGGCAAGCATTATGAATCAGAGAACATGGATCCTAATGCTTCAGGCAGAAGTCACTGAAAAGTCGTTTAAGAAGGCTCTGTCAAGGTGCCAGTGTGTGGACAGACTCCTGAATAACAACAAAAGCCTGGAGCCACTCGACACTGTCACTCAAAATCGCTATGCTAAATCCATTCTGCTTACAAGGCGCTTCAAAGGTGTGTGTGGACAGCCAAGTGCACCAGGCGCTCGGCCCACGAGAGGCCAAACCACTGTCCAGTGTCTTCTTTTCCCCCATCAAGTCCATTTTGTGTTGTCCAACTATGCTTGGGAGCAGAGCCTGCCCGGGCACTTGGTCAGCCTACCTGGAGTCAGGTTACCGAAGAAAGCTGACCCTGCTTCTCCCAGCACCTGTCAAACGCCAATAACTCCTCAGCTGGTGGTGGGAGTCTGCGCCCATCTTCCTACCCACTCTCCGCGCTGGGATTTTGACTGACTTGAGCCTGTTCAATGCTGGGTGGGTAAGGAGGTAAAGTGGAAAGAATGGCCGTGGGAGGAGCGGGGGAGGTAAATATGAGCAAAATTCATTATATGACGTTCTTAAAGAATTAATAAGAATATTCTTAGATTACTCTCCAGAGCTAGTGAAATGGATCCGTGGATAAAGTTGCTTGCCACCAAGCCCGATGACCTGAGTTTGACTCCTGGGACTCGCACGGTAGAAGGAAAGGACAGATTGCTGCAAGTTGTCTTCGGACCTCCACCTGCACGTTGTGGTGTCCTCATGGGCACACACAGACCCATGAGCAACTATGTAAATGCAACTAAGAAAAATCATCATAAGGGGCAGGAGAGATGGCTCAGTGGGTAAGAGCACCGACTGCTCTACCAAAGGATCCAGGTTCAATTCTCAGCTCCCACATGATAACTCACAACTATCCGCAGCTTCAATTCCAGTGTGTCCGACACTGTCACATGAACATATATGCAGGCAAAACACGATGTACATAAAATAAAAATAAATAAATTGTTTTAAAAAGAAATAAAAAGAGAAATCACTATGCCAAATCTTAATAAAACTCTGACATAATTCTTTCTTTTCATGATAGCATGAGGCACAAACAAAAAGCAAGAGTCCACAGAAGAGGCTGTGGGTGGGGTGGGGGCCCTGGATCTCATCCCAGGTTTGATTCCAGACCTGGGGCTGCCATGACAGGTCATTCTTTAAAGCCTCAGTTTCCTTCCACTGAAAACTGAACACAATGAGCCCAGATATGCTTCCATCTGGAAATCACCATATGGATTCCAACAAGGTGTAATAATAAAATCAAAGCGACTGGCCATACATCTGCCACTGGCTGCTGCAGAACCCCATAGTAGGAGTTTTCCCAGGAGACTGGAGAGGTGCAGCGACTTGAGCCTCCCCCACAGCAGCATACACTCAACTGGTGGCTAAATGATAAGGGTCCTGGGGAAAATAGTAGCAATTGTTGCTGACTTAGCATTAAAGAAGTTCATGGCCACAGTACTCAGAACTGTGCAACCTCACCCGTGCAAATCCTGCAAGGTCCATGCAGAAGCAAGGAGCACAATGCAAAAGACTTCACCCATAGTCAGTGGAAGAGCACAGGTGAAATAAAGTTGGTGGGTATTGCCTCTCCTGACTTCATGACATCCCTGGAAGACTCTTGACACAAAGGACATGCTCAGTAAGTGTTGACTGATGTTTCTGTCCCACCAGGTTCCCGCAGTCATTAAGTCCCAAAGAAATTACACAGAGGTCTACATTAATTATAAACTGATTGGCCTAGTAGCTCAGGCTTCTTATTAGCTCTTATACCTTATATTAGCCCATAATACTTGTCTGTGTTAGCCACGTGGCTGGTTTGGTACCTTTTATGGCGAGGCAGTCACATCTTTCTTCCTCTGTGTCTGGGTGATGACTGTAGACTGAATCTTTCCTCTTCCCAGAATTCTCCTATTCTCGTGGCCCCACCTATACTTCTTGCCTGGTTGCCCCACCTATACTTCTTGCCTGGCTACTGGCCAATCAGTGTTTTATTAAAATACAATTGACAGGGTACAGGCCATTGTCCCACAGCAAGTAAGTACCATGCATGGTCACAGAGACATAAATGACCACATTGAGAGATCACCCCACCCCACACAACCTCAATGAGATTCATAAGAATGTTTTAAAATGGTTATCCTGGGAGCTGGAGAGATGACTCAGAGATTAAAAACGCATACCAATCTTCCAGAAGATCAGAGTCCAATTCCTCATTGCCCAATCATCTTTCAACCACCTGGAACTCTATCTCCAGGAAGATCCAACTCCTCTGGTCTCTATGGCACAGTACTCAAATGCACGTACCTACACACAGTCACACACATATATAAATACTTAAAAATGATAAAATTAAAACATAATGCAGTCATCCCCATCTTACAGACTATAGTATCAAGGATCAGAATGGTACTGTAACTAGTCTATAGCCACACAGTTGGTGAGGGCCAGTTCCAGCCAAGACCCTCAAGGTGTGGATGTCACTAAGCATTTCAGTGTCCCTTCTAACCTTAGTAGTGCAAAAGTAAGGGACCACAGATACTTGATAACTTGATAATCTAATATGGTGGGTTTTTTTTTTTAATTTAAACGTGTGTTTTCAAAGTGGGGAGGGGGGGATGAGGATGAAGGCCCCAAGAGTTCATGGGACCTGTAAGATTCTCCATGCAGGATTAGGATTTCAGCACCAAGAACAGCGCCTTCTACGTCGCAGCGCCCTCTGGTGGCAGACATAGGGACAAACAGGATGCGACGTGAAAGGAGAGTGGGAAAGAAAAGTGGGGGAAGAGGAACAGAAAATGGGGCAAGGCACAAGGACAGAGGCCTCTAAAGCACCCAAAGGCTCACACTCTTCAGAGACCCTGGTGGTAGAAGCTTGCCAAACAAGACTTGGGTTTACACCGTTGGTCCTCTGTGAGGGTCAGCTTTAATAATTGACTCAATGCATTCTAGAATCATCTTGAAAGAGTCTCAGGGAAGGATTTTCTTTATTGAATTGCTCTGTGGAGATCATCTTAATTAAGTTAATTGAGATGGAAGAATTGAGATAGCACCATTCCCTAGGCAGGAGACCCTGAAATGTATAAGAGTAGAGAAGTGGAGCCGAGCACAGTCGAGCAAGCATGCACACATGCATTCTCTCCCTGCCCTTGACTGTGGGTGTCAGGTGTCTCAGGCTCCTGTTGAAACAGCTCCTGTTATTGACTCACCCCATTTTCCCTAAGTGACCTGGTGTCTGGTTTCTTTACCGCAGCAACAGAAGCACAACTGTGACCTTCTTCAGGCGCACAGATCACTGTGGTGACCCTGCCTGCCACACTTGCTCCACCTGTGCCACCCCCTCTGCCTATGTCAGGCTCCTGCGCTCCAACAAGCATCTCTAAACACAGGACTCTCTGTACATAACCACAGCATGGCTGACACTCTAATAAGCAACAACAGCTCTTTGTTCTCATCTGCCAGAGGCCCTGACCACTAGACGATGGGCCAGCAGACACCAAGTGTTCACAAGGAACAGTTTGGGACACTGGCCTCATCTATACAAAGAATTCCTGCCAGGAGAACAGGGTGAGGTTCGATGTAATAAAAACCCTTCTCGGGGCTGGAGAGACGGTTCAGTGGTTAAGAGCACTAAGCTGGGCAGTAGTAGCACACACCTTTAATCTCAGCACTTGTGAGGTAGAAGCAGGTGGATCTCTGAGAGTTCAAGGCCAACCCAGTCTACAGAGCTAGTTCCAGGACAGGCTCCAAAGCAACACAGAGAAACCCTGTCTCAACAACAAAACAAAACAAACAAACAAACAAATGAGCACTAGTTGCTCTTGCAGAGGACTCAGGTTCAATTCCCAGCACCCACATGGTGGCTCGTAACCACCTGTAACTCCAGTTCCAGGGGCCCTTTTCTGACCTCCACAAGCACCATGCATATATGTAGCAAACAAATATGCATGCAGACAAAACATTCATACACACAATAAATAAATACAAATATTAAAATAATAAAACCCCTTTAGACTCCACATTACATAACGCAGAGAAGGCTGGGGGACTGTTGACAGAGGTTGCTAGTTCATTTCCCATCTGCCCATACTCGGGGTAATCACACTAAAAATATATTAATTGCAATGCTGTCTGACTGATAGCTTAAGCCTATTTCTAGCTCTTATACCTTAAATTAACCCATTTCTATTATTTTATATTTTATCATGAGGCTCATGACCTACCAGCAAGGTTCCAGCTGGCAGCTCGCATCTTTCTCCTCTAGCAACTACATGGTGTCTCCCAAACTCTGCCTACTCTCTCTATATATACCTCTTCCAACCTGGTTATATTCTGTTAAACCATTGGCCGAAAGTAGCTTTATTCATTAGCCAATAAAAGCAATGCATATACGGAAGGACTTCCCACACCAGGAGACAAGTCCACAACACTGCATGAAAGCTCTGTCCAGAAGGCAGGGTACCCTCTGGGGCTGAGGACTAAGTGTTTGCAGTGGGTTCACGCCATATGTAGAAGGTTTATCTTTCTAACCTGTGGTGCAGAAACCTTCACGCACCCACACAGGGAAACACAAAACCATCTTGCCTCTCTCACATCTCACAGAGTATACAAAAAGGGCCAGAGGACTAATTGAAAACCAGTAGCTAGGATTCAGCATTTCTAATCATGAGGTGAGTATGAACTGGAATCATAGCAGAAACTGCTGGGGTAGCAGATGTAGTCACATGACATTTAAGGGACCAAAGGAGGCGCCGTGCACTCTCCAGCTAACTGGAACAAGGGTATATGGCCTTCAGCTTTGAGACTAATGTGTTTTTCCACCCAGGGTGTTCTATGCAGCAGTCACTGACTGGGAAGGTTTGTGGCTAGCCTGGCCCTGGCAGCTCTAGCTTGAACATTTCCCAAGACAAGATCCTAGGCAGATATAGAAAGAAACACACTCAGGTGACACTGCAAAACTGAGCATTTTAAAAAAGCGACAGTCTCAAAAAAACCAAAAAAAAAAAAAAACCAAACAAACAAAAAAAAGCAACAAAGCAAATCCTCACCATGTGTCACCACCCAGCACTTTATTTTCGACTTTGCTGCTTGAAGCGTATGATGCAACTGAGATCTTGGGGACGGAGGCAGTGGCTAATCCACAGGCCAGGGCTCCAGAGCCTCTTCACACTTTGCCTGCATACCTTGGTCTTGGACAAGTCATTCTGCCTCTATAAGGCAAAGTAAGACTGAACACCCGCCTTTGCCCTCTCTGGTCCCCATGGCCCCCAGCTGGCATAAAGGATCACAGTTTTGATTCATTCTCTTTTCCATTTACCATTCCACATTGCCAGCCAGGACCCTCAGAACCCCCAGCCAGGACCCTCATCCAGGACCCTCAGGACCCACAGGATCCCCGCCAGGACGCTCAGGACCCTCAGGACCCCCAGCAGGACCCCTCAGGATCCTCAGGACCCCCATCCAGGACCCTCAGGACCCTCAGTCAGAACCCCTCAGGACCCTCATCCAAGACCCTCAGGACCCCCAGTCAGGACCCTCAGGACCCTCAGCCAGGACCCCTCGGGTGCACATGAAGTCCCATTGACCTCTTCACCCTCACCTCCCAGTGTCTCCTCCACTAACCCTATCCTGGCTAACCCTAACCCATGTCCTTCAGCAAACACCAGCACTCCCAGGGTTTGAGTCTGCACTGTTATTGACCCATCTGCCAGGAATCTCCTCCACCAGGAACCCCTCCTCCATCCTCACTGCCCAGCTCATGGAACTCCTCTGGAAGGGCCCCCTGCCCTGGATAGACCTGACAATCCTCACTCCCTGCAGCAGGCTCTGGGCTGCCAGGGACCAGGATTTCTCCAGGGCCATCCTCCACCCTTTCCCATTTTCCTGAGTCTCCTCGTCTCTAAGCTGGACAGCCTAGTGGTTAGGCAGGAAGTTCTACATCTCAAATCCCAGCCATTCCACATGTGATTACCTCAAGTAAGCTTTGTACCCTTTTACCTGTTTATCCCTGACCCAGGCAGGGACAAGAAGCATGGGGGGGCCAGGCAGTGGTGGCACACACCTTTAATCCCAGCACTCAGTAGGCAGAGGCAAGTGGATCTCTGTGAGTTCGAAGTCAGCCTGGTCAACAGAGTGAGTTCCAGGACAGCCAGGGCTACACAAAGAAACCCAGTCTTGAAAAACAAAAATATCAAAAGAAAAGAAAGAGGAAAAAAGGAAAATGGAAACAGAGTGTTCACAGGGAAGTGGGTACTTGGTCGGAGCCTGGCGTGCATGACTGTTTGTCCAGGGCCCTGCCTGAGTTTCTTCCCCTTGTTGCTGTGGTAAGATAGATATCCTGACAAAAACAGGGTGCCTCAAGGGAGGAAGGGGGAGCAAATGACACTGGCTCACGGTGCAAGGCTCAGGGACTCAGCCACCTGTGTTTTTCTCTGATTCTCGCTGTGTGTGTTTCATGCGGCCACTGTAACAAATCTACACACATTCAATGACTCTGGTTGGCAGAAAACACCTCGCCTGACAATTCTGGGAGTCAGAAATCTGAAATCAGCACACCAGTTCCAGGTCCTAGCGTGGTACATGCAGGCTATCCCCATGGGGGTCTTGAGGAACTGCTTCTCCTCATCTTTCAGCTCCTTGAGGCTGCCCGTCCACCACGGCCTTGGCTCCTCCCTCCACACTTGAAGCCAGCAATGGCCTGTTGAGACTTCTAGGGACTCTTCCTTCCTCTTTCTCATGTCAGTTGCTTCACTGTCGCCTAAATAAAATGCCCTGACAAATACAGTTAAGAAAGAAAGGCTTTGCTTTGCTTTCAGTTCCAGCAGAGAGAGTTCATCGTAGCTGGGAAGGCAGGGCAGCAGGGGCTTGAGGCTGGCCTGGCAGGAAACAGTGGTCACATTTCATCCCTACTCAGAAAGCAGAGAGAAGAAGAGGGAGGAAGGGGGATGGGGGGAGAAAGAGGGAGAGAGAAGGAGAGAGGGAGAGAAGGGAGAGAAAGAGAGAGAGAGAGAGAGAGAGAGAGAGAGAGAGAGAGAGAAGAGAAGTGGGATCAGGCTATAAACCTCCCCCAGTGATGCACTTTCTCCAGCAGGCTCCCCATCCTAAAGATTCCACAATCTCTCTAAACAACACCACCAATGGGTCCAAGTGTTCAAATACATGAGTCTTTGGGGGGACATTTCTCATTCAGCCTACAGCAGACACTCAAATTTAAAGTCAATCTTGTTATACTTTGTATGTATGTGTGTGTGTGCGTGTGTGTGTGTGTGTGTGTATATATATATATATATGAGAGTCATCTATAATAGTCAAGCTTGTAGTCATGTTAGTTAGATTTTCTAGATTACAGAGTTGTATTTCAGATGGATAGGCAGTCTTCAAATCTTTCAGAGACCTTCAGAACATGGCATTTAAAATGTTTTAAGAACTTAGGACTTTTCATGACAATGAGACATATCTGTTCCTGGCAGCACCAAGCTACTTCAAAAGGATGATGGGCATCAAAGAGGCTCCTTATGGAGTTTGCTAGTCATTTGGGCAAGAAACTGCTCTTGCCTGGACTGCTTTATGATAAGCTGCATTAACTGGACATGCAGGACCCACAGAAAAATGACTGCTGAATTTACCTAAAGGTGAGACGATCCTGCGTCATGAAAGAGTCTGCCAGACATTCTGCAGGACACAGAAGAAAGTGACTGACAAACTGCTAATAGAGGTGAAATTGTCTTTGAAATTTCCTGCTTCATGGAAAAGTCTGCCAGATACTATGGGCCTATAGGCTGAAGATGGGTGCCCCAACATTACCGAAGAATTTTGGGTGACTGTTCAGGCAGCAGGTCTCTGTCAATTCTAGAGTTTTGAAAGTTACTTACAATGAACTTCCTGTTTACTTAGGTAATATTATATCCTTCTGGAGTCTTTAATGGAGTTGAAGAATAGATAGTTACAGTTTTCCTTAGTTGTGACAAATGATAAAGTAGATATAAATATTGTAACTGTCTTGCTTGATACCTGTTTTGTCAAATGTAATTTTACCATGTTAAAGTTAAAATCTTCCTTTTTTATTTAAACAGAAAAGAGGAGGTGATATGGGATTCCCCTCTGGATTCTGTGCACACCATTGGTTAATAAAAAAGCTGTCTTGGCCTGATAGAGTAGAACGAAGTTAGGCAGGGAAAACTGGATTGAATGCTGGGAGAGGGAAGGCAGAGTCAGGAATAAGCCATGAAGCCACCACTGGAGACAAACACGCTGAAACTTTGTTGGTAGGTCACGAAGTTAATGGACCAAGCAGTGATCTAATTAATACGGTTTCTATGTGATTATTTCAGGGCTAAGATGCTGGGAACTAACTAGCGGACTCCCTCAACAATTCACCCCACTCTTTGGTCCAGGGATGCTTTTACCTTCAGAAAAGACAGTGGTTTAGGGGACCAGTGAAGCACGCTGGGATTCCCATAGTAATGAGGATCTGATTTCAGATCCCGAGCATCCATGTAAATACAGGGTACAGTGGTGAGGATCTGTGACCCCCACACTGGAAGGCAGAGACAGGAGGCTTTCTGGAGCTACTGACCAGCCATCTTAGCCAATCAGTGAGCTCCAGGTTCAGTGAGAGATGCCACCTCAAAACATAAGGTGGAGAGTGGTACAGGAGGATACCCAGCGCCAACCCGGGGTCTCCACATGCATGTATACCCACATGTACCCACAGACATGCACATACACCACACATACCAATAAGAGTACAGTGTTCTAAACTGTTACTCTTCAAACATACGCTAATTTGACACTTAAATGCTGGAAAATATTAAATAATTGTTTTTCAGATTAAACCATTATATTCCTGTGAGAACAAGTAATGCTGTTGCCTGTTTAGTGGAAGCAATACATTCGTAGCATACCTGAACCAAGACATTTCAGGTGGTGTTTGCTGTGTGGCCTGTGCGTGGTGCAAAGCGCTTGTGCTGTGTGTGAAGATCCAAGGCTGCAGTGACATCACCTGAAGCAACACAAGTGATCAACCGCCAGAAATACCTCAGATTCTTCACAGGTTTGAGTGTGGTATTACGCATACAGAAACCTTTTACTGTAGCCAACAACTTTGCAGCCTCACACGCGTGGTCATGACACACAATTTTAAGAAGCTACAGTCGGGCTGAAGAGATGTCACAACAGTTAATAGCACAGGCTGCTCTTCCTAAGGACCCAGGTCCCATTGCTAGAGTCCACATGGTGACCCACATCCCATTGGCCAACACTCGTCATGCAAAGGAGGCTGGGAAATGTAGTCCAACTGTGAGCTCTGAAGGCGCTGTGGCCACACAAGTTGGTAAATGGCTACCCATATCTGCTAGAGAGGGGCTAACCTATTGTGAGATCTAGAGGTCTCAGGTCTGTGGACAGGATGGAGAAGGATCAGTGCTTACTCAGAGAATAATCTGTTTTCAGGTCGCATTTGCTGAGGGGCAAGTGAACAAGTCGAACAGGCCAGATACTCAGCTCTGGCCCCACACTGCCCAAGAACCCAATACTACAGGCCCCTTGCTCACCAGGGAGGGACGAGAGAGGTGGCTCAGAGTACTGATCTACTAGCTGTGAGACCATCAGTCCTAATGGGTGGGTAGACAGGAACTTCACTCATTTAGATCTCATTTCCCTCACAGCTCATGTCTCCCCTGTTATCACATTCCGTCCTGTGGAGAGCAAAGAGATTAAACACCTGCCCCAGCTCACCATCCAGGACCCCAGATTTGATTTTGAACCTACCAACCTCGACCTCTTTATAGCTACGTCTGTAAAAGCCAGTTTTACTCCACTGAAATGGACTCAAAAGTTCCAAGTCAAGCCATACTGAAACTGGAAGTCGGCATGCAAATGATTGTTATCCTGGAAGGCTTCCGGGTATGGAGACAACAGCAGTCTCCAAGGTTTGGGGCGCCAACCTTTGGCTGCAAAGCCACCAGCTAGTGACGAGAGCTGCACCGTGCACTCCAGCCGACAGGGGGCGCCGCAGTCCACGGACCCGGAAGTGGGCCGTTCCGCCCGGGACAGCCGCCCGGGCAGCGTCCCGCCTGCCCAGCCATGGGGCCGCTGCGCTGGCTGCCGCTGCTCGGCCAGCTGCTGCTGCTGCGGCCGCTAGCGGCCCACTCGGCGGGCCCCATCCAGGCCTTCGTGGTGCCCCACAGTCACATGGACGTGGGCTGGGTCTACACGGTCCAGGTAAGTGGCGGGCGTTCCTGAGCCTCTTGCACAGTCGCTGCCTCCTGCAGGGGACGCCCGGCTCAGCCAGGAAGCGGGGAGTCCTGGGCTCCAGCCTCCACCCTGGGTCCCTGCTGTCTGAGCCGCAGCCTCGGGCTGGCTGGCCACTTCCTGCCTCGAAGTCCTGGTATTACATCTTATTGGATGGTCCCTGCAAAAGTCAGGGCAGGAGAGTGTGTCCCCAAGGTGTGGGTTGACAGGTAACCAATCTCGGGAGTAGACCTGGGGTAGCATAAGGTGGGGCCGACTACCAAGCAGGTGACTGTCAGCTGACTACTGGGAAGTGGGCTGACCCTCTGTGGTGCTGACACAGGGGCTAGCCTGTTCAGCTTCCTCTGCACAGCACCACCCAGCCAACTAAGCTTGGTGCTGGGCCTATAACCTCGTGGTTCTTTCTGTTCAGAACCTTGGACAGGGCGGCGTTTCCGTCCTTTGCCTCAGTTTCCCCATCTGTAAAAAGAGAGTGGTTACTCCTATCCTGGATGCACTGGGGCTATTAGGTACCAGGACACTTGGTCTCTGGATCTTCTTTTTGGTTCTCTGGGCTCACCACCACCCTCAGCCTCTCTGGAGCTGTTGTGATGGCCTCCTCAGGAAAGCATGCGGGCCTATGCAGCCAATGTCTATACCACTGTGGTGGCAGAATTGACCCGCGGGCAGCACCGGCGATTCATCGCTGTGGAGCAAGAGTTCTTCCGGCTGTGGTGGGATGGTGTGGCCTCTGAGAAGCAGAAACTCCAGGTAAGGTAATGACAGGAGTGGCAGGCTATGGGTTCCCAGGTATCCCAGGTGTCATGTGACAGTCCCAGCAGGAGACTAGATAGAGAGTTACGGACATGCCAGCTGTTAAAAATAAAGTGGGAGGGGGCTTGTGGTCAGGGTCACTGCCCAGAGAGAGGGTAATGTAATATTTTCTTTTTCTATCTATTCTCGGGGAGGAAAAAAAATTCTCACAAGTCAGCACTCCTTCCCAAGAGTCATGGGGGTTGGTGTTGAATCAACACCCAGGTGAACCTTGCCCCCTCCCCTATTTGCACACACTGACTGTCTCCTGCCCCTCCTAGCTGTGTTTGGGATCCTTGTGGCTCACACAGTTAATTCACACAATACAGAAAATCCTGGGCAGGTTTGTACCTGGTCCAGGCATCTGTAAGCCATGGCTTCTTCTGCTATAAAATGAGATAGCTACCCCCCCACCCCCCCACCAGACAGCTCATGCCAAGAATGAGTCTGAGGAAACACCTGGAACAATACTTAAGAACTCTTCGTTTTCTTTCCAACATTCACCTTTCCTTTTCTTTTCTTTCTTACTGCTTTTCTTTTCTTTTCTTTGAGACAGGGTTTCTCTGTATAGCACTGACTGTCCTAGAACATTCTCTGTAGCCCAGACAGACCTCAAACTCACAGAGATCCACCTGCTTCTGCCTCCCATTTGCTGGGATTAAAGGTGTGCACCACCACTGCCTGACTGCATTCACCTTTCTGAACAACCACTGCACGTGAGCTTAGAAGACCAAGCAGGCTTAGCAGGAGTCTTCTAGGTCTTACTGGGGCTGGCCTGGGGGTCTCATCAAGTCTGTCAAGTCATGCATGGTGCATAACCTCATGTTTGAGGTCCCTTGCATATACCAGGAATGGAGACTGTCATGTAGACTTGCGGAGGTGGTCTGGCACCAGCCTCAAGGATTTACAGTTTATAAATAAACAGGTGTGGTGTTGAAACAGGGGTCTCGGACTTTAGAGCCTTCCTCTTCCAATGGGGTCTGTCTTTAACCCTCTGTGAGGGACGTGGCTTTTGGGTAAAGCTCTTGTAGGAATCTACTAGTCCGGTTCCCTGGAGGCCAGGGTTTTGTCTGCTGTGTTCAGTGCAGAATCCCCAATAGCTGAACAGCTCCCCATGTGTAGTGGGCTGTTTTGGGTAAGTCACCTCAGCACACAAGCCAAAAACACCATACACATAGCCTGGCAGCCCACCACCCACCCTCGTACCCATGATTTTTCTCTACTTATCCCTGCTTTCATTTATCTGACATACATTCATCAGCAAGACCACACCGAAACCAGGACAGCAGGCCTGTCTCTCTCTAAGCTGCCAGACCCCAAAAGAAGACAGGCTGAGGAGCCTTTCCCTGAACGGAAGAATCTGAATGAAAAGTGACCGTTTACGGTGACAGATGGCCCCTGGCTGAATGGGTGTGCCAGGAGAGGAAACTGGTGGGACACTTGGAGATTCACGTGCAGTGTGGACAGTGCACAATACAGTCTGAGCTTTGTTTACTGACTAGAATGATAATACTGGGGTTAGCATCATCCCCATTCCTCTGAGGCACACACGAAAGTACTCACAGTACAGCAGGCTGCAGTTGATTCACCCTAAGTGCTTCAGACAAAATAGAGAAAGGTATAGACACAGAAATATTTCGGTAGGAGGGTCCAAAGCTATTGCCACCGAGGGGTTCTGGGGAGGAGTATGAGGAAGCATTTTGCTCTGTTCTTGCAGGTTTTTTTTAAAGTCTCAAGTTATTGAAAATTAAAAACACATTTATGGTTACAGACATGGATCTAGGTCTCAGATAGCTACTGTGGGCTATGTGCTTCTGAGCGTTGAGGACAGGGACAGTGTTCTGGTTTTGTGGAGTGAGCAAGGGTGGGCGTTTTATGAAAGCCCCTGAGAAATGCTTGGTACCCATGACATGACCGTTTTCTTCTGCCTGTCTGTGCCCAGGTCCGCCAGCTCCTGGATGAAGGACGCCTGGAGTTTGTGCTCGGAGGCCAGGTCATGCATGACGAGGCTGTGACCCACTTGGACGACCAGATCCTACAGCTCACAGGTTTGGCTGCTGTACTGTCTTCTTTTATCATTGCTGATAAGTAGTTGAGAAAAGCAGTTACGCCATTTGCTTGGCCTACAGTTTTTGTGTTCAGCCTACAGTTCCTGACTCTGTTGACTGTGGGCCTGCGGATAGCAGGACCGTGTTGACGAAGACACTGTTGATTTCATGGTGGACAGGAAGGAACCAGAGACAAAGGGGACCTGCCCTAGTGACCTACATTCTCCAGTCAGGCCCGGTATCCTGAAATCTCCAATCCCTCCCACATGGCCTCAACCCCCCCGGGAGATGAGACTACAGGGCAGTGGTTCTCAACCTGTGGGTCGCACATCAGATGTGTCCACTATGATTCGTAACTGTAGCAAAGTTACAATAATGAAGTAGCAATGAAATATCTTATGGTTGAGCATTAGAAAGGTTGAAAAGCACTGCTGTGGGGGATATTTCCTATTCAAGCCATAACAGCCGCTCCTCCTGTCACGCAGAGGCCTGGAGTAGGTAGAAATGTATGTCTGGTCTCCATGTCCTGAGTTCTGCCTGCTTCTCTGAACAGGGTGCTTGGGCAAAGGGAAACAGTGAGGGGTAGACCTGAGCAGGGGGGTCCAGAGTCAGGTGACCTAGCACCATCATGGCCCCATGGACCTTGGCTTCAGGAAAGGGATATATCATCAAGTTGCTTCCTTGACAGATTAGTTTGATATGATGTTAATCCCTGCCTCTTGAGAGAATGCAGATGGGATAATTCATATGAAGTACTTTAAGCAGAATATATAGTTCCCTAATGAATGCCCAGGGAATATTATCTGCTTTCACCACCATCACCGATATGACTGCCACCATCTCTACCGCTCTTCCTCCAACATTATCATCAGCACCGTCCCTACCTCCACTGTCTCCATCACTACTGCCATCACCTTTATCACTCCTACCATCAGTCACCTTATCACCATCACTACCGCCATCACCACTATTACCATCACCACCATCGTTCTTATCACCATCACTACCGCCATTGCCCTTATCACCATCACTACCGCCATCACCACCATCACCACCACCACCATCATCCTTATCACCATCACCACCACCATCACTGTTATCACCACCACCATCACCCTTATCACCATCGCTACCGCCACCACCACTATCACCATCACCACCAGCACCATCACCGTCAGTCACCCTTATTACCACCACCATCACCACTATCACCATCACCCTTATCAAAATCACCATCACCATCACCACTATCATCATCACCACCACTATTACCACCACCATCTTGCCACCATTCCCACTGGCAGGCCATCACTACCCCTAGTTATAACCACACCACTGTGCCCCTTCTCCCTGCCGTCACCTCCAGTTGCGGTGGTGTACTTGGCTCACACAGTCCTCGCGGAGACTGAGATGCCCTGGGACTCTTAGTCTCATTTTGCAGTGTGAAAACTGAGACCCCAGGGACTGGAGAGAGGCTCAGTGGTTAAGAGCAGTTGCTGCTCTTGCAGAGGATCTGGGTTCAGTTCCCAGACTCCACATCAGGAAGCTCACAGCTCTTCTGGTCTCTGTGGACACCTGCACTCATGTACACTTATCCACCTAGATACACATATTTTTTTTCTAAAATAAACCTTAAAAATAGAGTTGTAAAAACCGAGACTCAGTGAATGAAATGACTCCGCCAAGGGCCGATAGCCATTCCCAGACTTGGGGCCCCAGACAGCAGCAAGTCCCATGATCTCTGCACTCTGGCATGGGTCCAGCCGCCCTGGGAAAGCACAGAGGGATACCACAGCGTATTGTAAAATCTTCGCACCTTTCTTGTCTCCCTTTTGAAATAAGGGAGGAGATCTTCACTTGAGGCCCACCAAGCTTATTAACCCACATGTTATCGACTATCTTCATAATCCATGCTGCTGGAAGACAAATTTCAGCACATTAGAGCGGTAGGGTTGATCTGAGCAAGCCGCACTAGACTGCAGGCAATCCAGGGAGACACTGATGGGATTGAAGGGAGGCATGGGACGACTCCTTGGTGGTTCCTGACGGAGTGTGCTTCCTCTTGTTTGCACAGAACTGGGCTTTGGGTTGTACATGCGTATTCCCTGGGCCGTGGAAAAGTCACGGCCTCATGACTTAGCCATCATTGGTTGAGCTGGCTCTGTAGTCCTGTCAACTAGAAGATGTGGAAGGCAGTTAGCATGCCTCTGACTCAGACTCACAGTGTCCTTCACCACAGGCTGGCTCTGTGCCCTGAGCAGTGAGGGCTCTGCCAGTATGGGAGCAGCTTGGAGAGCTTACCTGACCCCAGCATGCTGCCATTGACCATGCAGCCCCGTGCTCCATCTGCCCTGTTTCCTGCACATGCCAGCCTGCCCCGCTGGGAGAACAGTGCTAGTCCATGCCGTCTGCCTGACCTTTACCCGCTCTGCACACCTGGCCCACAGGACCACAAGCATCCTCCATGCTTTTTGCCCTTCCTGACCATCCTTGCTCTCTGTGCCTCAACCTTGTTTATGGCTTACTACTCCACATCCAAATCCTGGCACCTCCTGGGTCTCAGTCAGAGTCCCAGGCCTAGAGGGTCACTGAGTCCTTGTATAACACTCTTGCCTTGCAGACTACAGACCCACTGGGTAGCAGGAAGAAAGCGCTTGGGACAAGATTTGGGAGAGATAGTCAGTGGTCCACTCAGCACGCTGTTTCTTCTCCTCTAACTCTGAACCTAGTGACTGTGTCATTGTGGTGGCTTCTGGATGATGTCCGAGAAGACAAATGGCTGGATGAGTCTGACCCAGGGTGCTTTGCTCTGTAACAAAACTACCCCCAAACTTAGCAACATCCAACAGCGAGCATTGAGTATGCCCACTTTCTGGATGGGGAGCCCCAGGTCCATTGGAGTTGCCCTCGGGGTGTCAGGCCCGGCTCCATCACTGGAGACAGGAAGTTCATTCACTAGTCCTGAGGGAAATGAGTCAGACACATGAGGTTCCTCTTCCAGGAGGTCCCTAATGCCACCAGATCAATAGAGACATGTAGGATACTGTTGCTGGGGGCTGGGAAGTTCTGTTTCAGCTTTGCAAGACTGAAGGTTCTGGAACTGAATGGTGGTATGTACGAATGTGCTGAAGCCCAGGAACTGTCCATCTAGAGATTGGTGGTGAATTGAATTCAATGTGTTCCATTAAGAGTTAAGATGAGGGCTGGAGGGATGGCTCAGCAGTTAAGAGCACGGGCTGCTCTTCCATAGGTCCTGAGTTCAAATCCCAGCAACCACATGATAGCTCACAACCATCCATAATGAGATCAGGTATACATGCAGGAGACAAAACACTATATACATAATAAATAAATAAACCTGAGAGACAGAGACAGACAGATACTATGACCACGGCAACTCTTATAAAGGAAAGCATTAGCTTTGAGTTTCAGAGTTCAGTCCATTATCATCATGGTAGGAAGCATGGTGGCGTGTTTTAGAAGAAAAAAAAAAGAGTTAAGATGAAAACCCTGCTCTGCCCCCATCATGACCCGCTCAGCCTCAGAACTGACGTGGTACCCAGAGAGCCAGGGTAAGTGTGGTGGAAAGGCTACCCTGGCCAGCCCAGCTCTGTGACCACTGTCTTTGCAGAAGGACATGGCTTTCTCTATGAGACATTTGGAATCCGGCCACAGTTCTCCTGGCACGTGGACCCCTTCGGTGCATCGGCGACGACCCCAACCCTGTTTGCCCTGGCAGGCTTCAACGCCCATCTCATCTCCCGGATCGATTACGACCTCAAGGATGCCATGCAGGAGGCCCAGGTGCGTCCCATGCCGTACCTGCTGTCCCTCCTCCCGCCTTCCTGCTCTTCACCGGGCTTTGCAGCAACTGTCTGACTCCAGCCTTACTCCTGCAGCTGCCTCCAAGAGTAACCTCCCGCCTCTGGGCCTTTCGGCCCTTTAGCAGGGCCTGGGCTAGCTCCTTCACAGGTTGGAGCTGAGCTGCATTCTAGAAATGTGGATGAAGGACTAGAGGGACAGGCAGAGAGCTCAGCTGGGGACATCACACACAAGCAGTTACAGTGGGTTGACTCGGGGCTAGGAAGGGCCAGGTCTGGTGTCAGCTGCATTCAACCAGCACCCCCATCAACCCGGGACCTGCTTGGGAGGTGGGGTGTCAGTTGCACCTGAGTCTTGAGCAGCAGCCATGTACCCTCAAACCTCTAGAGGCTGTAGGTGCTGGGTCATTGTGCATTTGGAGTGGTGGGGAAGGGCAGGCTGCTGTCCTAATGGCTGGACTTGGGGTTTACCCTCACCTCTCTCCTTGGCATGCAGGTGGCCATTTTCTCCTCACACCCCCGCTGTGGTGTGCTCTGTCTATGCCCCCACCCCATACTTTTCTTGAAACAGCCTTTCTTCTCCCTTTATCTCTTCTCCTTCCCCCTCTTTCCCCTCTTCCCCACTGCCTTCCCCTCCTCACCTCTCTTCCCTTTCTGTTCCCTCCCTATTCTTTCCCCTGGTCTGGTCTGTTCTACTGGGCTAGAAGATCACAGCTGGGACCACCTTGCAATGCTCAGCAAATGCTCGGCCCCTGGGCTCCGCCCACCCCTTTCCATCCGGACACCAGTCCGTCTGTGTTAAGATCCTTCTTCCTTTTAAGATCTATTTTATTTCTAATTACACGTGAGTGTACCTGTGTGTGGATTTATGTGTAGAAAGGTCAAAGGGTCAAGTGCCCTGGAACTGGAGTTACAGGTAGTTGTGGCTGCTGGACATGGCTGCTGGAAATCGAATTCCAGTCCCTGAAAGAGCAGCATCTGCTGGTAACCATAGAGTCATCTCTCCAGCCCCAGTTAGGAGCCTTCTGATGGCCTCGTGTTGACCCAGCCACTCCACATGGAGTGCCATTGTGCTAATAGAGAGCGCGTCTTTGTGCAGGGCATGGGCAGAGTTACCCTTGCAGCTGGGGAGAGCAAGGCTCCAGAGGAAAAAGGAGGGAAAGGTGTCCCATGTGAGATTACCCAGGGAGCAGTGGTAGAGCTGGCCACTAGAGTTACACACAGGTAGCTGTGGGACGCAGGAACACTCGGTTGTCACCCACAAAGCACAGGCACTGACCCTGAACTCACAGACATTGCTCATTTCAAGCGTGGGTGGCTCTAGAGTCCTGAGTGTAGCTTCCCCCTGTTTTTCACTCAGAAACCAGGTCATAGATGGGTCTGAGAGCTTGTCCAGGGTCCCCAAGCTGTGCTGAGCGGAACCCCAAGCCTGTCTTATGCCACCTGAGACTGGACTGCACAGTAGTGACCTCTCCATGGCTGTGGGTATTCAAGCAGAACAGAGTGAACTCCTTTGAGGCCTGGCCTGGCAGAGCTGGCACTGAGGAGCAGGTGTTGGAGGGACACGGACACGTACATAAGGCTGATCTCACAGCTACAGGTGGCCCTGGTAGTGCCTGCCTGAGAGAACCTTACAGAGGAGGTGACAGAAGGGAGCCTTGTCCCTGGGCCTCGAGACAGACTGAAGGTGTGGGCATGCCATGGAGGTGCAAGGGGGTGGAGGGAAGAGAACAGGGGCACCAGTAAGCGTGACCCTTGGCCCTCCGCGATTCTCCCTGGTCCGCAGGGTCTACAGTTCGTGTGGCGTGGGTCCCCATCCCTGTTGGAGCAGCAGGAGATCTTCACTCACACCATGGACCGCTATAGCTACTGCACCCCCTCACACGTCTCCTTCTCTAACAGGTAGGTGCCCCTGTCTGCAGCTGCCCTGCCTGTCTGTGACATGTCTGCTCCTGGGAACAACTGTGCAGGCCCTGAACCTGTGGGTCAGAAGCAACTTTTTAGCAGCATCTACTCACGAGGTTTCCCAAGCCTCACAAACGTGAGGGTGCTGATAGAACCCCACTTTACTACTCCAAAAGCCAAGGGGGTTGACATCTCAGTAAGTGGAGATGGCTCTCAAAGTATTATACCTAACATTGTCCTCTGGCTTCTACATGCATGCACACACAGGTGCGTACACATCTGCACACACACATACAGGATGAAGGTTTTCTTAAATAGTTTTTATTTATTTTTATGCATGAGACATAAAGTGCAGGTTGTGTGTGCAATGCCCATGGAGGTCAGAAGATGGTATTGGATCTCACCCCCCACCGCCTACCACAGAACTGGAGTTAACAGGCAGTTGTGAGCTTCCCAGTGTGGGTGCTGAAAGCTAAACCTAGGCTGTCTGAAAGAGCAGCTCTCGGTTACTGAGCCCCCTCTCCTGCCCCAGGATGAGGTTGATGTAACATGAGGGCCGGCTTGTTGGGGTTTCTGTCCCGCCCAGTACCCCAACAAGCCAGCAAGTCCCAAGGAAAATCACACGGAGTCTACATTAGGTTATAAACTGATTGGCCCATTAGGTCAGGCTTCTTGTTAACTCTTATAACATATATTACCCCATTATCCTTATCTATGTTAGCCACATGGGCTCAGTACCTTTCTCAGTGTGACAGCTTACATGTTGCCTCTTCGGTGGTCTGCACAGGAGTGGCTGAGGAATCTTTCTCCTCCCTAGCCTTATCCTATTCTCATTACTCCGCCTCTACTTCCTGTCTGGTTGACTTGCCTATACTTCCTGCCTGGCCAATCAGCGTTTTATTAAAATACATGATTGACAGAATACAGATAATTCTCCCGCACCATTTCCCTCTTTTTTTTTTTTTTTAAACAAAGGAAAATACCCATAGTCCATTTGTTGGGAATGTGGGCGTAGTATTTCAGGCTATTTCCTGCTGGTTGGGGGCGCTGATAGTCTTAAGGGGACCTAAAGAAAATTTAGAGTTATAATCAAGTCATGACTGGAGTATCCTGTGAGTCTCGATCATCTCAGGCAGCAGTCTTGGATCAGTTCTGGATGTAGACCTCTGTCATCTGAGCCATCTGTTCCTATCGGAGATTTTTCAGGTGGCCTCCCTTGGTCAAAGGTGATTATTCTTAACTCTGAATAAATCCAGAGTCTCTTGTTTTCTGTGGAAACAAAAGCAAAATCTCTTCTCCAAAGTAACATACCTTTTGACTTCAGTTTTGAAGCCAAGGTATTTTCAAAATTCCTATCTTGGGTTAGTTCAGCAGCATTTATAAACAAAAGTCTTTTAGCAGTTGTTGCTCCTTCCTCAGCAATCAAACAATTTAAAGAGAGCATAATAGCATACAGTATGAAGATTCTCTGTGCATTTTCCATCTTTATGTGGCTTTATTTTAACCTCTATTTCTTTTATTTTTACTTTTACTTTTTGAGACAGGTTCTCCGTATATCTTTGTCCTGGAATAACTCTGTAGACCAGGCTGTCCTTGAACTCACAGAGATCTGCCTGTCTCTACCTCCCCA
The DNA here is from genome assembly GCF_982192425.1 of Myodes glareolus. Classification (NCBI taxonomy): domain Eukaryota; kingdom Metazoa; phylum Chordata; class Mammalia; order Rodentia; family Cricetidae; genus Myodes; species Myodes glareolus. The sequence continues at coordinate 69,162,568 of NC_142033.1, forward strand.
GTGCTGGGATTAAAGGCATATGCTACCATACTTTGAACTCACAGAGATCCATGTGTCTCTGCTTCCCCAGTGCTAGGATTAAAGGTGTGTGCTACCACACCTTGAACTCAGAGATCTGTCTGTCTCTGCCTCCCAGACATTGGGATTAAAGGTGTGTGCTACCACACCTTGAACTCAGAGATCTGTCTGTCTCTGCCTCCCAGGCATTGGGATTAAAGGTGTGTTCTACCACACCCAACTACTCTCTTTCTTTCTTTTTACTTTAAGAACTTTAACTTTTATCCTGCATATATTTTTAACACACTGTAAACCAGTTAGAGGTTTTCTTTCTCTTTGAATCTCTCTTTACTGTATATCTCTCTTTTTCTGACTACTAAGCCTTTAATTTACTAAGCAATATGGAGAGCCGTGGCTTTGATGGCTAGATCCAGTTCATTCCTTAGCTTTCCAGCCTCATGGCTGAGATACCAGCCAGAGCTGCAGTTCACTGCCACAACTCTATGGCGTTTCAAGGTCCTTGCTAGCAAGCAAGCTGCAGCATTCTGCTCACAGACCACACTCAGTTGGACTGCCTGCCTGAAACAGTCAGAGATTGCCCTGGCAGGACGGCCCAGAAAACCGGCATTTTAAAACAGCGCAGCGTTTTTCCTGCTACGACTGAAAACCGAAAAGCATGCGTTCAGCTTTTCATCAACACCGTTTAAGTGTTTCATGGCAGGACCTCTTAAAGGAGCTACAAAGTTTTGCAGCTAAAGCTGAGTCAGGAAGCCTCTCTTAGATGAGAGTGCTTGATTGCCTCTAGCAAGCAGAGTAGAACCGAGAAATTGCTGCCACCAAGAAAACATGCTTTACTCTATTCTTTCTCAAACTTTCTCAGGCTTTCTGTGGATGCAGTTATCCACGTGGGCGCCATCTGTAACATGAGGGGCCGGCTTGTTGGGGTTTCTGTCCCGCCCAGTATCCCACAGCCGGCAAACCCCAAAGAAAATCACACACAGGACTTCATAAGGTTATAAACTGATTGGCCCATTAGGTCAGGCTTCTTGTTAACTCTTATAACATATATTACCCCATTATCCTTATCTATGTTAGCCACATGGGCTCAGTACCTTTCTCAGTGTGACAGCTTACATGTTGCCTCTTCGGTGGTCTGCACAGGAGTGGCTGAGGAATCTTTCTCCTCCCTAGCCTTATCCTATTCTCATTACTCCGCCTCTACTTCCTGTCTGGTTGACTTGCCTATACTTCCTGCCTGGCCAATCAGCGTTTTATTAAAATACATGATTGACAGAATACAGATAATTCTCCCGCACCATTTCCCTCTTCCTGCCTGGCCAATCAGCGTTTTATTAAAATACATGATTGACAGAATACAGATAATTCTCCCGCACCAGGTTGATACAACACTCCAGGGACATTGCACTTGGTCTTAGTGGGCCCCTGCCTGCTCCAGGCCTCAGCTGTCCTCATCTGCAAGGTGAGAAAATTGAGCCAGCCGATATCCAGGAACCCCAGCACCAGGCCTCCTTTCTCACAGTTCCCTTCACAGTGCTGCAGCGCCTCTTCACCCTCCAGCTCTCCATCCTGCTTCCTTGTGATTGTCCCTTGCCACAGTGACCAGCCGGCTCCCTGCCTCTGTCTGTCTGGCCCCAAGAATGAGCTGAGTTCCAGGGAAGGCCCTGGGCCAGGGGTGATCAGGGATTTCTCAGATGTGGGGACATTGTGGCTGGCCTGGCTTTGTAGGGTCAGCTGGAAAGTCAGTTGTTAACTAAACCTGTAGCCCAAGGTCCTCTCCCCTCTCAGGGATCAGTCACCATGTACAGGTGTCGGGAATGGAAAGGGGCAGGACCACAGCACAGAAGCACCACGCTGTCTCACGGAATCAACTGTCAGGCGTCCTGTGCTGAGGAGGTCCCTGCCCTGACAACAGACAGCCTGGGCTCTGAAGTCTGGCAGGTCCAGGTTCAGACCCTAGTTCCGTCCCATGCACCTGCAGGTCCTCATGTGAGGTGCTCACCGCTTGGGAGTGGAAAGTAAGCAGAGAGGAGACAGGAGCTTGCCACTTGCCAGGGTGCTCTACCAGGCACGGTACCTAGCTTTTATGCCACAAATTATTTCTGTTACTCCTCCCATTGCCTCATTGCTTACCAAGGAGAGACAGGGTTTGGCAAAGGTAGCCTGGCCCTGTAGGCAGGTGGCCCGGGATCTCATGACTGCCACCATGGCATGAACAGAGGTGGCACTTCCTGAACTTCTCCAGAGCTTGGAGACCAGGAGAACTTGTTAGAGATAACCCTGTTGCTATAGAAACCTCTGATGTTTACTCTCGTCAGATTTTGGGGTTGGTCTTGAGAGAGGATTTTTTTTTTATTGTTTGATTGCTTGGGCGGTTCTGGTTTGGTGTGTGTGTGTGTGCGTGTGCGTGTGTGTGTGTGTGTGTGTGTGTGTGTGTGTGTGTTATGTGTGTCTCAGATTCATTATTTTCATTTTATGTGTCTGGGATGTTTTCCCTGCGTCTATGTGTATGCACCAGTGCCTGCAGAGGACACTGGATCCCCGAAATTGGAGGCCCAGGTGTTTGTGAGTCTCCATGTAGGTGCTGGGAACCGAGCTCAGGTCCTCTGCAGGAGATGGCTCGGGACTACTAAGCCATGTTTTGTACTACTGAAAAGCCCCAGGTTTTTGTTTTTCTGATGCAGTTTCCCTCTGTAGCCCAGGCTAGCCTTGAACTTGTGTAAGCCTTCCTCTTCTGACCTGGTGAGCGCCAGGGTCACAGATATGAGCCATCACCCCAGATTTAATTTTTATTTAACTGTATTACAATGGTCTTTTTTATCTTAACTCCTGATATTTGGGACAGTTTTGTACCCAAGATGAATCTTTACCCTGGTCTCAGGCAAGCAAGGTGATGGCCTCCAGGAGACAGGGCACAGGTGACCCTCATTCAATCCCCATTCATGGTGGGGAAGACAAGGCAGCTGGCTACGTGTGGCCCTGAAGCAATATTCACACGATCCTGCGGGCAAACCACACTCAACTGAAGCCTCTGCTTCAGTCTCTCCTGCTGGGCCTCTATCCTCCCTCAGGTCTGGATTTTACTGGAATGGTGTAGCCGTCTTCCCGGAGCCACCCCCAGATGGCGTGTATCCCAACATGAGTGAGCCCGTCACCCCAACCAACATCCACCTCTACGCTGAAGCCCTGGTGGCCAATGTTAAACAGAGGGCCGCATGGTTCCGGACTCCCCATGTCCTCTGGCCCTGGGTATGGCATGCTCCACTTGGGTGTCCTTCATTGCAGCCAGGGTGTGGCCCTATGGCGGGAGCAGCCTGCATGGAGGCAGACTCTAATCTAGCCTACCTCCACCTGGTTCTCAATGCTCCCTCCTTCCCTGCAGACCCCTTGGCCACACCCACCATTCCACCCTGCCCTGCTGCCCCTCCAGGCTGATAGGTAACCTCTCAGCCATAGCGGCCTCTATTCCCACCACTCATATTATTTGGGACCAAAGCCCGACTGACTTGCTCAGCTCTACATGCATCAGGTTGCTCCTCTGTGCTACGGGTTTACGGCGCTACCTGCCATGAGGCCCAGGAATACCCCATCAGCATCACTAACCTTTATTGAGGCACCAATTGCTCTGTGAGGTATTTGTCTCATCCATCTAACTGGCACCTATAGACCCAAGAAAAAGGCATTTCTGAAATTCATTTTGCAACAGGGATCTGAGGCCCAGAGAGGTTAAAGAATTGTCCTGAGGCCACGCAGCTACTTAACAGAGCAAAGAGAAAGGAATGGCATTCTATATGGACCTGGTGACCCACAGCCTGCCTTCCTAACCTATTGCTGCTTGTGGTCAGGATGTGTGAGTCAGGACTATGCAATAATGATCACATTATCGCAGTTAGTCCTAGAGATGATTACTTAGGAAAAGCCTGTCTGCTACAGGAGTCTTTCTGGTGTCCTTGGCCAAGGAGGGTGGGTGGGCTTCGGGAACGGCAGTGATAAGTCTTCCTGCCTGGGCAAGGCCTCTGAAGGCTCTTAGAGATTCAGGCCACTGCTCTGTGTCCTGCAGGGATGTGACAAGCAGTTTTTCAATGCCTCGGTGCAGTTTGACAACATGGACCCCCTGCTGGAGTACATCAACAATCGCACGGCCGAGTACGGCGTCTCAGTGCGGTACGCCACACTGAGGGATTACTTCCAAGCCCTGCACGCCTTCAACACGACCTGGGCCATCCGTGACCACCGTGACTTCCTTCCCTATTCTTCAGGTATGAGCCTCAGGAGGCTGAGGGGCAATTTGGTATCCAGAGTAGAGCTCTTCCTTCTAGCTCAGCATGGGCTTGGGGGCAGAGGGGTGCCAGGCTGAGTCCCACCTGTTCTTCCCACCTCAACACCTGTACAGTCGCAGGGCCCCCTCCTGGCAGTGCCCTTCTGCCCACTCTTCTACATGCTGCTCCCCTGGGCAGCCCCTGCTCGCACTGATGGCAGGCAACCAGTGCCTCCCCTGGGTACCAGCAGCCACACTTTCTTCTTGCTCTATTCTGTCATTGTCATTGCGAAGGATGTCATCTGTTTCCGACCTGTGTCCTCAGGCCTGGCCTGAGCAGGCTTCAGCACTCTGCCTCTGGTCCCAGGCTGGATGAAGTCTGGGACCCATCTAGCCTCACAGGAGGGACACTGATGGTGCCATTGTGTCCATGTGACCATCGAGAGCAGTGGCCATGACCCATCCCACCCCTGCTTTCGATGCTCCATGATATAGTGAAGGCACCCAGCTTCAATACCACCAGGCCAGTGTGCCCCTCCTGCTGGCAGCTACTGCAAACAGGCCCGGCTCTTCTGTCTAGCTTCCAACAGAGCCAGGGCATGTAGAAAGTACCTCGCCCACTCCATGGCCCGGGCCCTGCCTCAGAACAATGACAGAGTAATGGTTTTTTGTGTCTTTGTTGTGGGGCTGGGGTACAACTCAATGGTAGAGCACTTGTCTAGCACATAGAAGGTGTAAGCGCCATCCCTAATGCCAAAAACAAAACGCAAATCTCTGCTCTGGTTGCAGCGCCTACCTTGTCCCCAGTCTGCCCAACCTAGCCTGATGTTCCCATCAGGCCTCAGATCCTGCCTAAAAACCCTAGGTCCTGGTCTCTCTGGGTGAACTACAGATATTGGGGCACTCTCCCCTAGGTGACCAGGCAGCCCCAGCACCCTTCGCTGTTCCCAGGTTCACACTCAGCACCGTGGGCTAGATGCTCAGCCTCACTGCATGTACTTACCTCCCAGAACCACAGCAGGCCTGGACCGGCTTCTACACATCCCGCAGCACCCTGAAGGGGTTAGCAAGGCAAGCCAGTACCATGCTGTATGCTGGGGAGTCCATGTTCACACACTACATGTGGCCAGAGCCCCATGGGACTATGGACCCTACGTGGGCCCTGCAGCAGCTCCAACAGCTTCGCTGGGCTGTGTCTGAGGTAAAGTCCCTGGAAGGCCTCAGTGAGACTGGGTCCTCTCAGGTGTGGTGTGTGTCTCCCCATGACTAGAGGCTCCACTGTACAGAGAGAAAACTACAGTCCCCTCTGGTCTCAAGGCTGGCACAGTGTGCAACTGGGCCACAGCTGGACCCAAGGTCTCAAGGCACAAAGGGAGTAGCTTTCTTAAGCTTCAGTGCTGACTTTACGAAGAATGGAGAGTAGAATAGCATTGGTATCCTGCACGGATCCAAATCTCAGCCCAGCCTATGGCCTCAGGCTCAGGATTTTCCCTCCCTGGGCCCCAGTTCTTATCTGTACACTCACCCCACAGGGTGGTGTGGCAATGGAATGACATGATGGCCATCTCCACCTGCCTCCCTTCCCTGTATTCATGGGGAAGTAGAGACACAAGAAGTCTTGTCATTTGTCACCCCTCCAGAGTCAGGCAGGCCCTTTTTTTCACCGTTGACTGTATAGTTTATTTAAACCAAACATGATAACACAGAGAGCAGACTGAGGTGGCAGATGCCCAGACTCTTTGTGGGGTTACAGATGCCAAACACCTGTGTGAGTGTTTGGACCCACAAATCAGGCAGGTCATTTTACAGACGCCTGGAGGTAAATCTCCGGGAGATGTGCTGGAAAGAAGCAGGTAGGCTTTCCTGTATGTCAGATCAGTGCAATGTGTGGTTTCCGCCGGGGAATCTCGGTCTCCTGCTCTGCAGAAGGGGAGGGTCCCGTTCTCCCTGGTGCAGTGGGAACAGCACACATGGGAAAGTAGTGATGGATGGACAGGAAGCTGGCTCTCTGCCAGGAGGACTCAGGCAGGGTATTTCCATGAGGTCAGGGAAAGCTGGGCCAGTTCTTTAGCCTCTTGCCTCAGTTTCCCGTCTGTAGGATGGGAGGGATGCTTGCCTTCTCCCCTGGTATTCTGGAGAGCAGGTACCTCCGAGGAGCAAGTCTGACACCCTTCTTTCTTGACTTTGATGGCAACAGGTCCAGCACCACGACGCCATCACAGGCACTGAGTCCCCCAAGGTGAACAACATGTACGTGGAACATCTCAGAACGGGGATTCTGGGCGTACGCAAACTGATGGCCTCCATTGCTCTGGACAGGCCCCCAGTGTCTGACACAGGTAAGCCAGGCTCCTGCAGGGATGCAGTGGCTTTGTCTTGAAAAGAATCTGGGGCCAGGAGTATTAGCACATACCTATAATCCCAGCACTAGGGAGGCAGAGGCAGGTGGCTCTCTGTAAGTTCGAAGATTTAGCCTGGTCTTCATACCAAGTTTCAGGATAGCCAGAACTGCATAATAGAGAGGCCTTGGGACAAGGGTTGGATACCAGACCCTCAGGTGAGCCTGAGGCCCTGTAATCCCCGTACCATGGAGTGATCCTGCCTGCAGGTTCAGCGCTTTGGACCTCTTTCCTCATCCTGGAATCCAGGATGGACTATTGGCTCAGCTGGACTGAGCAGGAACTCCTGAGTTCTGAGAACTTTCTGAGTCTAGAATGTTCCCCGTGGGTATTTAATGCCTTGCATAGTCTATGAGAGGGAGGTTCACTTTTGAACTGAAGAAACTGAGATTCAGAGGGGTTGTGGCTCAGCTCAGCCTCACAAGCTATGGTGAGGAGGAGCCAGAGTTCGAACCTGACACACTGTGCTCCCCCTACATTCTCTGGCCCAGCCCTGCCTGGTCCCTGCTTTCCCTCTCCAGCCCAAGCAACCATGGCCCAGCCTCTTTGTCCATCGAGTGTCACATGTGTAGAGTGACCCGTCATACAACTGGGAAACTAGGGACATCATGAGCAGCCAGGGACCAGGCCCCAGGTCCCCATACCCCACTTTGCTCATTTTATACCTTTTGCTGGCCCTTTCTAGCTCCTATGGCCTCCTCACTTCCCTGATGGGATCTGGGCTGTGCCTCCCACCTGCCCTGCCCTTCAATCTCTCTGTGTGTGACCCAATCCGGCCTGTAGGTTCTGCCCAGGGCTATCACAGGAGACACAAGTCTGATAGGAGCGACAGTTGGAGAAAGAGAAGAACCTGGGTTGTGGCATCAGTGCTAGGTAGGGCACTAAGGTGGGCATGAGCACATAGGTAGGCTTCCCTGAGCAGGGAATAGGTCGAGAAGAACCAGAGTGAATAGGTAGAGGAGGCAGCAAGGCCCAGGAGGGAGTTTGGAGACTGAGCACTGTGTTCAAGAATCACCACCCTAAGGGATGGAACAGAAAGGGAGCCAGACCCACATCACAAGAGCCCCCTGTGCTGACTGGGGCACTCAGCCTTGGAGTCATGCCTAATCCCCTAGGGGCTCTGGAAGGCCAGGTCTTCAGGAGTTCCCAAAAGCTTCAGGGGCTCTCAACTGACACCTGTTCTCTCTGTAGACAAAGGGCCTGTAGGATACTTTACTTCTGTGTACAACCCACTGGCCTGGAAGATCACCACCATTGTCACCCTGACTGTCGCTTTCCCCAATGTAAGCGTCACCGATGAGTTGGGCCACCCAGTGTCAGCACAGGTATGGGAGAGAAGTCCTGTTGGAGGGAGTTTGCTGTCTGCCACTTGGTAACCTTGTGCATTCTACCTGTGAAAAGGCTCTGGGCATCTTAAAGAGGCACTTATAAAAAGATTTGTTTATTTAATATATTTATTTATTTAATATATATGTGTGTGTGTATAGATAGATAGATAGATAGATAGATAGATAGATAGATAGATAGATAGATAGATAGATAGATAGTGTTCTGTCTGCATTAATGCCTGCAGGCCAGAAGAGGGCGCCAAATCTCATTCCTGATGGTTGTGAGCCACCATGTGTTTGCTGGGAATTGAACTCAGGACCTCTGGAAGAGCAGCCAGTGCTCTTAACTGCTGAGTTATCTCTCCAGCCCTTTAACAGAGGTGCCAATGTTGGGGGTGGGACCTAGGCTGTGTTCCTGAGACATTCAGTATGAGACATAGTTCGCTTTCTACCCTTCCCTCTGCCAGGATGGGGAAGGGCAAAACATGTGGAGGAGAAGTGAGTGGAAGGAAGGGCCCCAGAGGGTTGTCTCAGAGATCAAAACCAAAGCTGGTGAAGATGTCATGGGAATCTTTCCAGGAGGTGGAAGGACACCACTGCCTGGGCGGATGGTGACCTCCCGATCTGGGAGTGTGAGGCAGGGCTTATGGGGTGACTGAGAAGACTTCCTTTCCATGCTGCTGACTTGCAGATTCAGAACTCTACAAAGGACCCTTCGGCCTATGACCTGCTTATCCTGGCCACCATCCCAGGCCTCAGCTACCGGCACTACAAAGTCAGGCGCATCCGTGGGGATCAGGCAGACACCGGGAAACACGCCGCCCCCATGGCCAGCACCCTCAAGTATAGTCTCAAGCTGAGGAACCAGACTAGCCAGGGAGGCAGGTTCCTGGTGCCTGTGACCAACGACTGCTATACTTTGCTGTTCGACCAGGAAACCAACATGTTACATAGTATTCAGGAGAGGTAAGTTGAGGCCAGCACTGCCTCTGAACTGTGCCTGGGGCCTGGACACGTGGGCAGTGTCCTATGACCCCTTCTGTGCTCTCCTTCCTCACCAGACCGCTTCCTGCCCCTGTGTTCCTTAAGAGGAAAACCTGGGCCACTGCAAAAAGGCCGCCCTAACCATCTCATTCCAGAGTCCTGACCCATAGACAAAGGGGGACTAGGGACCCCATGAGTGGTACTCATGGGGTCCACTTCTCAACTACAAAATAGTTTCGCTGTTTAAACACAAAGGGCCCTTAAACCCTTTATTCCCGCCCACCGCCCCTCATTTGTCCATCTGTCCACTGAGCTAGCCAGCCACTGACCATACATCTGTGTATACTTATAACTAGGATTCTACCCACCCATGTCCGTCCACCCATTCACCCACACCTCTGGGGATCAAGGCACTTTAAGGCATGAAGTATCTGTGGCCTGTGACACGGGGATGGCTCGGGTCGGCACGACAACACTCCACTCTGGTGCTGGTGCGGTTCCTGGGCCAATAGCAGACTGAAGAGCAGTCTGGGAATAGCGCTCCCTGACGGCAGCCTCATGTCACCTCACGCTTGTGACTTCACCTGACAGTCCTTGGCTATGTGTGGGACCAGAGATTTTTCCCTGAAGCTTCTGGTAGCTTCCGCGGGCTCTTCCAGAGTGTTTCCTTCCCTTCTGATCCCCGGCCACAGCCCTGCTGCAGATGAATGATCTTGTTGAGGATAACACCAACCGTTCTCCCCTCACCCCTGCAGACAGAGCAACCACACGGTGCTCATGACCCAAGAGTTCCTGGAGTACCATGCCAACGGAGATGTGAAGCAGGGCCCCATTTCAGACAATTACCTGTTTGCGCCAAATGATACTGCGGAGCCTGCCTGGGAAGCGGTGGGGATGGAGATGGTGGTGGGCCAGCTGGCAACGGACATAAGGCAGTACTTCTACAGGTGCTCCCCTGGGTCCCCACGGCCCCTGCAAGGTTCCGGAGTGGGGGGGGGGGGGTCACTGTGCCTAGGGGGCCTGCCTGTCCTTGCACTTGGACACGACTCTGGCCCGTGACTAATCAGTGCTAACTGGATGAGAGAATTGCTCTCTTCTGCCTGTGTTTCTTGGGTGTGCCTGAGCAGTCATTTTGTTGCTACCTGAGCCAAAGCATGGGAGAGGGGCTTCTGTTACTCCACGGATGATCCAGGGCTTGCACAAATCTCCACAGGGTCCATAGTCCTCCCTCTGGGTTACTGTGTCCAGGACTGCCAGTGTCCACCTGCATATAGCTGCCTCCTGGCACCCGGCCTCCTGGATGAGGGAAGGAGCCTCATCCAGGCCCCACAGCACTCTCTTCTGTGCCCCGCTCCTAGGAATATAACAGACCGGGATTACATCTATGCAATCCGCTCTCGTCTGGCCCATGTGCATCCGAGCCCCTCTGGAGAACTGCTCTGCCAGCGGATAGAGCAGCAGTACCGTGTGGGCCCCCTGGAGCTGAACCGTGAGGCCATCCTGAGGACCAGCAGTGACCTAAACAGCCAAAAAATCCTCTACTCTGACAACAATGGCTACCAGATGCAGCAGAGGCCCTACAAGGCTTTCAAGAGCAACCCTATCGCCCGGGTATGCCTGCAGCAGCTCCGTGCTGCACCCCAGTGTGTTTTTCCTGGCCCTGTTAAGCACCTATTCATAGCGATAGAGGCTTCTTGGGAAAGCTGTTTCAAAGGCCCTGACCAGCATCCTGCCCTGTGGGCTCTGCACCTTGACAGTGCCAGTTTTGAGACCTGTCTGTTTCCCTGTTTCCTCTTGGCTTTGTCAGGGGTCGTTCTTGATGCCCTGTGTGTTGAACAGGGGCCTGGAGTCCCCTCAGTCAGGCTACATGGCTAGGAAGCAGCAGACTGGATGCTGTGCCACTGTGTCTAGGGAACAATTGGTGTCTGCCTGACCCTGTACTGAAGCTGCCACTGGGTGGCACTTGCATCTGCAGAATTACTACCCCATGGTACAGTCAGCCTTCATCGAAGATGACAAGAGCAGGCTGGTGCTGCTGGCAGAGCGAGCACATGGTGTCTCCAGTCAAGAGAGAGGTCAGGTGGAGGTAAGAGAGGCCTGGTTGCCCTCCCATGGGCCCAACAGCGTGGCCAGGGGCACGGAAGGACCTCAGATGATTTTGCAGGTAATGCTCCATCGGCGGCTGTGGAACAACCTGGACTGGGACCTGAACTACAACCTCACACTGAATGACACCTCCGTTGTGCACTCGGAGCTCTGGCTGTTGCTGGGGTCTAAACCCATCGCTGCTGCTCTGCGCCCGCGGAGTGGGGTGGCGCTGCAGCACAGGCCTGTCGTGCTGTTCAGAGAGCTAATGGATGGAGAGGCCCCCGTTCACAGTGAGCATCACTGCTACCTAGGATGCGCCCACCCGGGGTGGTGGCCTCTAAGGTTGCTGGGCAGCTTCCCAAGGGCCCTCAGAGTCTGAGTGCTGAGTGTGGCTCCCTCAAGCTCACTCTGCTAGTCTGTGCAGAGCTGAGACTCACACCTGTTCCACCCTCTCTCCTCCCTCAGTCCTTCTGCAGCTCCTTCCCTGCTGTCTTTTTTTTCTTAGCATCACCCTTTTTTTAAGTGTCAGAAGCACGCCATTTAAAGACCCGACTGAATCAGGGTGGGCTGTCAGTATGGGAGAGTGCCTCGAGGCCAGGGCTGTCTAGCCTTTTGGCTTTTCCTGGCAACATTAGACAAAGAATTGTCGTGGGCACGTCCATTAAATCCAGGAGTATAGTGCTCATGGCCCACGACTTATGAGAGTGCACGTACTTATTTTGTGTGCTGTTGCAAAGTGGCTGTCGTCTGCGGCACACACTTGAGAACTGCTGTCAGCTTCCATAGTGAACAACAAAATCTCTCAGCGAACTCAGTGTCTTGAGTAAGTGTATGATCTTATGCTGGCTGCAGCCATAGCTGTCCTGGGCCACAGGATGGACACCTGACAGAATCTACCTAGCCATGATCCAAATGCAGCCTTTGTGCCGTGCCTCCTCTAGGGTTTCTGTGACTGTACTGAGAAAGAGGCCCTGAAGTGCTGCATTTTTTTTTTTACCTTTTTTGCAAGACAGGGTTTCTCTGTAGCTTTGGAGCCTGTCCTGGAACTAGCTCTTGTAGACCAGGCTGACCTCGAATTCACAGAGATCTGCCTGCCTCTGCCTCCTGAGTGCTGGGATTAAAGGCGTGTACCACCACCGCCTGGAGAGGTGCTGCATTTTTAAAGGGCTCTGCAGCACAGCCTCTGCAGACTCAAAGGCCTGGAGAGGAGGTGGCTCTGTGTGCCTTCTTCCTACTCGCTCACAGAGGTTTGCATGAGAGTGCTTGGTTTGTCAGGTAGAATCCTTCCCAGGCATCAGGAAGAAGGCAAGCAACTGTCACTCATGCAAGAAATGTCTCCTCTGTGTAGTGTGTAAGGTGCAGTGTCTGTCCTGCGGGAGTTCTTGGGCTGACTGAGAATGGCTGTGGAGCACTTATTCAGAGAACATTTGTTTGGAGCATGCTACTGAGGGCCTAAAACCTTATGTTTGAGATCATGAGTCTCTCTCTCTCTCTCTCTCTCTCTCTCTCTCTCTCTCTCTCACACACACACACACACACACACACACACACACTTTCTCACACACACGCAGGCTCACCAGGAGTCAGATGCAGAAACAGAGTCACAGAGCCTGGGGAATGCATTAAGGAAACGCTAAAGCCAGGCATGGCAACCCAGGCTTCTTCTCTTAAATCTTGGAAAACTGAGGCAGAATTGCTGATGTTCAAGGCCATCTTGGTCTAAACTGTAAGACCTTCCCTTAAAAAGAGAGAGAAAGCCACGTGATGGTGGCACACACCATTAATCCCAGAACTTGGGAGGCAGAGGCCGGCGGATCTCTGAGTTTAAGGCCTGCCTGGTCTACAAAGTGAGTTCTATGACAGCCAGGGCTAAACAGAAAAACCCTGTCTCGAAAAAAAGAAAATAAATAAATATTTAAATAGTCAAAAAAATAAAGAGAGAAAGAAAAGGGAAGGAAGGGGAAGGAACTAGAGGGAGGAGGAGCTGAGGGAGAGTGTAGAACTGTTGTGGGTATCCAGAGAGCAGGTGTTCCTGGCAGGGTTTCCTTCCAATTCTCTGTCCTCACACTGCACCCTGAAGATGGCCATGTGAGGTATGGGCTCCCCCTGGTGGCTAGGGTCTTTGATGCAGGTGAAGATTCAGTATGTCTGAAAAGTCTCTCTCTCTCTCTCTCCTCTCTCCTCTTTCCCTCTCTCTCCCTCTCCCTCTCTTCCTCTCTCTCTCTCTCTCTCTCTCTCTCTCTCTCTCTCTCTCTCTCTCTCTCTCAAAATCCCTGAGGGCCACAGGAGAATGTACTGCAAAGCTGTACTTAAGCTCATGACCTGGAGCCTACAGGCCATCCCTCCTCTCACCTGAGCTGTTTGCCTCCTCCTCCTCCTCCTCACCTTTTCCTCCTCCTCTCCCCTTTTCTCTTTACCTTCCTTCCTCCTCCCTCCGGGACAGGGCTAGACAACTCCTTGGCTTCTCCCAGAGAACAGCTGTCTCCCACCGTGTAAATCAGATGCCTGTCTCTGTCGAAGAATACCTGAGATAACCAAGTTAAGAACAAGGAGGTTTTCTTTTAGCTCATGGGTTCATGGGCTTCACTCTGTGGTCACTTGTCTCTGTTGCTTTTTGGTGGCACAGTATATCATGGTGGGGAATACAGGGCACAATCCTGTTCATCTCATGATAGCTGAAAAGCAAAGAGGGAGAGAAAGGGCCTGGAGCAAAACCCAGTGACCTAACTTCCTCCCAGAGGCCTCACCTTCGAACATTCTACCACCCCAGTAGCCCACAGTCTGGGCACAAAGCTTTTAGCAGGTGGGAAACAGAAGATCCAAACCTCACAGCATGCAAAAGGAGCTGAGACTTTGGCTTTCTAGACTGAACTGATCCTATTGGTTCCGCCTGAGTCAGGTGACCCAGGCCTAGGCCAGTCCTTGTGAATTGGGTATGATGAGAAGGGAGCCGCACCTGTTGAAAGTCAGTGTGGAAGGAGCAGGTCAGAGGGCCTCTGTGGGGGACCGATAGGTGGCGGAAGACAGGGGCAAGGGAGCACTCTGGATTCAGAATAGAAAGCAGGCTTGTGTAGGCTTGTGTGTGGGTGTGAGCAAATGTGTCCCTCTCTGGGGCTAAGTCTCCTCTGGAGTCTGAAGTGGCCAGATGGCAAGTTAACATCCCTCCATGTCTTCAGCTGTGTAAACTCAGCAGCTGGATGTGGAGAGAGCAGCCTGGGGGCAGGACATGCCTGTAGGGGATGGGGCAAGGGTAGAACAGGGGGCTGAGGTCAGATTGTCAGGCTCATTGTGCTGTGGGTTGGGCATGGTCAAGTGGTACAGGACTGGAAGGGGCAGAGGCTCCCACGTGGAAAGCTGAGTGTCTAAGGGAGTTGGTTCCGAAGCCCTTCCTCACTGTCTGTCTGCCTTGCAGGACCCAAGAACCCCCAGGCTGTGGCATTACCCCCTAACCTGCACTTGCAGATCCTCAGCATTCCCGGCTGGAAGTACAGCAGGAACCATGCCCGGCAACTGAAGAACCTTCGGAGAGGTGAGGCAGCCCACCAGGATGATTCCTCACCTAGTCCACCAGGTCCCCTGCCCCCCCCCCCCCCCCGTCTGACACCTACCTAGAGACCAAGGCCTGCAGAGGGGTGGAGTCAGTCAGCTATCTGGGGCAGGGTGGTCCCAGCCTCTAGCCCCCAGCCCAGGACCAGTCACGCACTCTGCAGATAGATGCCATGCAGCCCCCAGACAGCGGTCCGCGTGCTGCCCAGCCCTCAGGGCTGCTTCGTGCTGGTACCTGTGTTAGTCAGCTGTTTCATCTCGTGACAGAACACCTGAGAAATCCACTCAGGCAGACAGAGCTGATCTAGCACACAGCCGTGGAGACTCCAGCCCCTCACAGCAGGCAACATGTGGCAGAGCAGCAACCCAGGGCATGATGTGGTGGGGGCGGGAGGGAGGGGAAGAGGACTGAATTCCCCACGTTTTTCCTTTCCTCTTGTATCCCACATGGGCCTCTATGGGAAGATGCCGACATTCAGGGTAGGTCGTCCCACCTAGGTTGATCCTCTTGCTCGGAGGACACCGAGAATGTGCTATGCCAATCTCCTAGGTGTCTCTTAATCCAGTCAAGCTGTCAATCAAGATCAACCATCATGCGCTTCTTCCAGACAGTCCTCCTGCAGCCCCTAAGTACCTCCGTTCCCACTTACCTTCAGAATTGAGGCAGCCTGACTGACTATCAGGAGTTTTGTTGATTCACTCAGAAGATGATTTTTCAGGGTGCCAGGTCCCCAGTGTCTGAGCTCCTGAGACGGTGATGACAATGAGAAGGGAAGCAGGCATCAGGGGTAACACCCACACAACACATCTCTTCTGCTCACTTTTTGAGTCACGTGACCACAAGCCATGCGGTCACATCCCAGAGAGGGCAGTGAGAAACTGGAGGACTTGTGGACAGGCCCAAAGATGGCCACTGTAGGAATGAGGACGCTCGCTTCAGCCCCTGAATATGTGAGAGGTACAGGGTTGGCACAGCCCCATTTGGATCCTGCCTCTGCTGCCCGTGAGCCGGGTGACAATGGGCAGTGACTGCTGGTCCAAGTGGCAGCTGCTGTCCCTGCAGGGAGGCTGAGATGTGGAATGAAGTCTAGACTGTCAAGTGCCAGATCAAGACTGTAGCTTTGAGCTTGCTTGATGGGGGTCCTCACTGCCATGTCCATCCCCACAGGCCACCAAAAGAAGCCCCAGGTCAACCTGCAGCGTGTGCTGCTTCGCCTGCACCACCTGTATGAAGAAGGGGAGGACCCAACGCTGTCTCAGCCTGTGACAGTGGATCTCAAGGTAAACCGCCCATGGCTACCAACCCCAGACCTGTCAGGCCTCCAAGAATGTTGTACTCCTGGGGAAGCAACTCTGTCTGAGGTTCCATCCTGAGCTACACCTTTGCCAGAGGACTATGCGTGTTCACAAATGAGGCATGCTGGGCTCCCAACAGATGCTCTCCCTTCAAGGTGGATGAGATTTCCCAGTTAACACCACAGGCCACATCTGGTTCTTCCATGTTTAATTTTGTACCTTTTGAGGGGTAGGACATGTGGTATACATGTATGGCTCTGTGCATAAGGGAGCAGAGCTCAATGTTAGGGCACCATCCTTTCATTTCTCTACCTTATTTTATTATTATCTTTTGAGAGAGGTTTCCTCCGTAGCTTTAGAGCCTGTCCTGGAACTCACTCTGTAGACCAGGCTGACCTCGAACTCAGAAACCCACCTGTCTCTGCCTCCCAAGAGCTGGAATTAAAGGCGTGCGCCACTGCTACCTGGCCACTCTACCTTATTTTGTTAGACAGGGTCTCCCACTGAACCTGGAGCTCACTGGGTAGCTGAACTAACCACTGAGCTCTAGGGAACCTCTTGTCTCTCTGTCCTCACCCCCATCACTGGGGTTACAGACAAAACAGGCACTTTGCCCCCCACCCCCAAGTCACTTCCTCAGTCCATTGCAGAACCTTTCAAATAACATGGAAATCATTTGTGTCGTCAGAAAACCAACCAGTTCTCCCTTAACGTTCTAACAAAGGAAACTTGGCATCAGAGAATTGAAAGTCTGTGTCCATGTGCACATGTCGATCAAGCTCCTCCAATCTTCTGGGGCTCAGTTTCCCTACCTGCAAAGCTGGGGAGGTACCAGTTTTGGGCTCTGAAGAGTGCACAGAGGCTTGGGACAATGGTGTGGGCACAGTGCCTGCTGTCTCTGCAGGCTTCCAGGCACCTGCCCACCTAAATGTCTGTCCCCACGTGGGCTTGTTCATCTGGCAGACCTGCTAGGGAGGCACACACCACCAGTCTTAGTTTCCTTAAACTGTGAACAGGTTGGCAGCCTGCCCTGTCAGAGAAAATGAGGCAGTTGTACGAGGCAGTGAGGCACTGTTGGTGGCCACCCCTCTGTTTGGGTTAAATGAGCCTCATGACTCTGGGACATCAATAGTCTCCCTCCCTCCTTTTGATTCTACTCTACAGGTAGCCCTTCAAGGACTAGGGTCCGTAGTAGCTGTGGAGGAACGCTCACTCACAGGGACCTGGGACAAGCAGATGCTGCGGCGCTGGCACTGGAGGACAAAGACTGGCCACCTAAGAGGTTTGGGACCCCTGCCAGGCTGGGGAACCACACAGACCTGCCACGTGCTGGGTGGCCTTGTGTGGCTACTTTCCCTCTCTGAAGCTATAGCCTTTGTTACTTATCAGATACATTAGCAATAGTTTTGTCTCAGTCCCCGCCTGCCAGGCTCCACACAGGGTGTATGCATGTGTGTGTGTGTGTGTGTGTGTGCGTGTGCGTGTGTGTGCGTGTGCATGTGTGTGAGTGTATGTATGTGTATGTGCATTTGTGTGCATGTGTATGCGTGTGTATATGTGCATATGTATTTGCGTAGGTGTGTCTGTATAAGAGAGTTGGGGGTATTTCAATCACGCAGGGAGAGTACAGGCCCATAAAGAGGCTCCCTGCCAAGGCTGGAGCCCAAGCCCCAGCAGGACTTGAATAGAACAGTAAGGTAAGGGTAGATTTTTCAGATGGTCCCACTCAGCCCTTAGATGTTCATCACAGACCCACAGGGAAAACAGACTGGTGGGCAGTACACTGCCCTTCAGTGTAGACCCAGGAGAAGTTAAATGGTAAAACCCACTTTAATAGGAATCCTAGGAGGAGGGGTGAGCCAAGGGCCATTGCCACGAGGGAGCCATAGCAGACTATAGAAAGCTGCTGTGGTACAAGGGGAGTCCAGGAGGAAGAGCCAAACAGACAGACTCTTCCTTGTCCTCCCCAGGCTACCCCACCTCCCGACCCGAGTCACCAGGAGACACCATCATCACTGTGTACCCCAAGGAAATCCGGACCTTCTTCATTTACTTCCAGAAGTAACACCAATGCAGCTGGGCCTGGGACCATGGAACGGAAGTCCTGCCCCTTCCCCTGCCCCAGATGAACCTCAGAGGGAAGAGAAAGCTGCTCACCCGACAGCAGTGTGGCAGAAAGCAGCCGTGTGGGCAGGCAGGGGTCTCTCATATTTTTTAATAAAAACTTAAGGTCTGGACTCTTCCTTCCCATGTTCAAGTCAGCCCTTCCCTCCCTTCTCACATGAGTGACTCCTCCCTCCCTCTCTCCCTCCTTCCCTACCTCTCCCTCTCTCCCTCAGTTTTTGAAAAGAGTCTTTATTTTTGAAAAGTTAAGGTGAACGAATTGTGGAAACTGAAAGACAGCAAGAGTAGGATCAGGCGACCACACAGCTCCCAGCAGATCTTCAGGCCCTGTGTCTGAATGCGGCACGCCACAGTATGTGCCTGTCATTCTTCCCACACCTCTACTGATCCAAACCCCCATTATGTGGATATTTTGATGACCAAGAGAAGTCAGGGTCAGGGTGCCCTGCCCTGTGGAAAGTCCAAGGCTCTCCCCACTCCATCTGGGTCTAGGAAGGTGTGCGTCCAAACAGACTAGGCTCCCAAAAGGCCAGTACATGCAGTAGAATCAAAACCCGGTGTCATTATCATTGACATGTCTTAGGACTGGAAGGGGAGGGAGAGGGGGAGGGAAATGGGAGGATGGGAGGAAGTGGAAATTTTTAATAAATAAATAAATAAAATAAGAAGAGTTGCAGTGGGGGGCTGGAGAGATAGATGGCTCAGAGGTAAAAAGCACTGACTGCTCTTCCAAAGGTTCTGAGTTCAATTCCCAGCATCCACATGATGGCTTACAACCATCTATAATGAAATCTGGTGCCCTCTTCTGACATGCAGGAATATATACAGGCAGAACATAATAATAAATAAAAAATAAATAAATAAATGTTTTTAAAAAAGAGTTGCAGTGGTCATTATGTCTCTTCACATAAGAGTTGCGGTGGCCATGGTGTCTCTTCACAGCAATAGAAACCCTAACTAAGACACCAGATGTGGTTCCATTTCACTTCCCAGGACGGGGGTGTAACTCTGGAGTGGCAGACTTGAGTAGTATGTGCCAGGTCTTAACTTCTGTCCCCAACACCAGAAAGAATAAAGAAGGTAGCAAGAAGAAAAGAGGTCATTTTCATAAATGTTCCTTCTAATGAAGAAGTAATTTCTTATACTGGAGGAAGTCTACAAGTCCTTGCAAGGTGACCCTTGTGGCTAATAACACATTTCCAGGACACTGTGTCACATCTCCACCCTTGCTCTGGCTTCCAGTGAGACCTTCACTTCCCATGTACACATTGACCACACACACACTTGCATTTCTGAGGCTCGCAGTCCTGGCTCCGCAGGCTACGCATTTATTTCTTGCGCTTCTAGAGGCTTTGAGTTCAAGACCAAGGTGTCAACAGATTGGGGCTGCCCTCCTGCTTTGCAGATGACTGCCTTCAGAATATGTCTTCACATAGTACATATCAGAGGGCAGGACTGAGCTCTTGGGACTCTGGCAGTCCAGTAACTTGCTCTGCAAACCAAGCAAGCCTCGAACTCAGAGATTCTACCTCTGTCTCCTGAGTGCTGGGACTAAAGGCATATGCCATCACTGCCTAGCTAAGGACATTAATCTTATCATGGGGGTCCCACACTCAAGACCAAATATAGCCCTCTGAAGGGACCCATCTCCCCTAATGGTGAGGATGTCAATAGAATTTGACAAGGGTCATGTGGTGGTTTGAAAGAAAATGGCCCCCAAAGGGAGTGGCGCTTTTAGGAGATGTGGCTTTGCTGGAGGAAGTATGTCACTGTGGAAGCAGGCTTTTGAGGTCTCCTCCTATGCTAAAGCTATGCTGAGTGTTACAGTTCACTTCCTGATGCCTGTGGATCAAGATGCAGAACTCTAAACTCCTTTACCAGCACCATGTCTGCCCGCATGCTGCCATGTCCCGCTATGGTGATAATGGACTGAACCTCTGAAATGTGAGCTAGCCACCCCAATTAAATGTTTTCCTTTATAAGAGTTGTTGTGGTCATGGTGTCTCTTCACAGCAATAGAAACCCTAACTAAGACAGGTCACATTTTGTACAAGGCACAAAATTCCTTCCAGCCTTGACAATGAAGTATATCATCCTTGGAGCACCTGCTCTCAAGGCCAGCATCAGTGCGAGGACCACAGTCACAGCTCCCTCCCAGGTGTCCAGGACCATGCTGTCTTTGGAAGTCATTTAAGGCAGCTCCATGTTCCAAGTTTCTAAGCACATTGCATTCAGGATCACTCCTGAGGGCATCAAGAGGGGACAGAAATGACCACCTCTCGCCCTGCAGGCCAGGACCGACCGGACCCACAGGACTTGGAGTTGCTGTTCTTCCCCACATGGCCTTTCTTGTCTCTTCTAGGACAAACTGCTTTTCAGTCTCCACCTTGGGGAGACGAGGCTCCACATCAGCAGGTTGCTTACCACTCTTGGTCAGCTGAGAATCCTGCACCCCTGTTTATTTCCCAGTGGCGGCTACCATGCCCTGAGGGGGCCCCAGTCAAGCTGATTGCAAAACCGTACCTTCAACTTCTTTATTTTATTGCGACACAGGGTCTCACTATTTTATCCTGACTGTCCTGGAATTCACTATGTAAATAGGCCTTATCTAAAATAAAAAAACAAAAATAATTCATAACAGGAATAAAGATACTCTTGCAATAATAAAAATTCATAACAGGGATAAACATACTCTTACAATAATAAAAAATACTCAAAGTTGTGTGAAGCATCTAAAGTCACACAATGGAATTTAGGGTCTTAAATGCTATATTAGAAACAAAGAAAAGTGCTAAAATCAATTTTACTTAAGGAACTAAACAGAATAAAGAAAAAGGGTAGAGAACAGAACTGGGAAATGACTTAGTAGGTAAAGCATTTGCCCTGCAAGCCCAAAGACGTGTGTTTGAACCCCCGAACCCGATAAAGCCAAGCACAGTAGCTCCTGTGTAATTCCTGTGCTCCCTGACCAGAGGGGAGGTGGAGACAGAAGAATCACTTGAAGTTTATAGACCAGCTAGCCCATGTAAACAACAGCAACAAAAGACAGGCAACAAAAGACAGACTGCGTGTGCACACACACGGGTGAGGTTGGGGCAGAGGAACAGAAGGACAGCTCAGCAGGTAAGGGTATTTGTTACCAAGCTTAAAACCTGATTTTGATCCCTCAGACCCACATGTAGGAAAAAAGTTGCCCTCCCCCTTCCACAAGCCCTCAAGAGCAACAGTACCTCCTCCCCATCCTACTCTAAATGCTAAATAAATAAATAAATGAAGAAAACTACAAACAGAAAACAAAGCGGAGCCAAAGCTCCACGGGATGAATACTGCACAGATCTGCCTTGTGTCCTGCCCCCGGAGCAGCGAAAGTCATTTGGTCCTAAGCCTTTGTGTGTATGTGTGTGTGTGTGTGTGTGTGTGTGTGTGTGTGTGAGAGAGAGAGAGAGAGAGAGAGAGAGAGAGAGGAGAACATCTGTGTAAGGGTGTAAGGATGAAGAGCAGAGGTATCCTCCGTTGCTCCACCTTATTCTTTTGTTGTTATTGTTGTTGTTGTTGTTGTTGGTTTTGTTTTTTTATTTTTTGAGACAGGGTTTTGCTGTAGTTTTAGAGCCTGGCCTGGAACTAGCTCTTGTAGACCAGGCTGGCCTTGAATTCACAGAGATCCATCTGCCTCTACCTCCCGAGTGCTGGGATTAAAGGCATATGCCACCACCACCCGGCATTTTTTTTTTCTTCTGCTCATCTAGAGAACCACCTCATTCTTTTTGAGATAGAGTCTTCCACTGATCCTGGAGCTCCCCAGTTCAGCTAGACTGACTGACCAACAAGCTTGAGATTCACCTGTACACACACACACACACACACACACACACACACACACACACACACACAGTGCTGGGGTTACAGACATGAGCCACTGCACCCTCTTCACATGGTGAAGGGTCTGCACTTGGGTCTCCAAATTTGCACAGCAAGCACATTAGCTCCCCAGCCTGTCCATCCCCTTTCTCGTAATTTTAAAACAGGGCTTTCAGGTTCCCAGAAAACATGAGCAAAATGTGCAGGGCCCACACGGGCCCTGACTTCTCACACCACCCACCTTACAGCACTGGAGCATTGTTTCCAACAACGGGGCCTCAGTGTACAGCGCTAACAGCAAAGCTTCTGCTTCTGTTAGAGTTCACTCTTGGAAACCATGGCTTCAAACTAACACGTGATGGCATGTGTGCACCATTGTTGTGTCTCTCAGAGCAGCTTCACTGCCCTAGAAGGCCCCCATTCTCTATTTGTCCCACCCTCCTGAACTGCCCATCTTTCTGTGTCCCTGGTCTGCCCTTTCTGGAAACTTCAGTAGTTAGAATCATGTGGTAGACATGCAAGTGGCCTGCCTTAATAACATTTAACTCAGTGTGTCTTTTCATCATTTGGTTGCTTATTCCTTTTAGGGCTGAATGATATTCCATGCTCATTCACCTACTGAAGGTTGATTGCTTCTGACTTTGCACAGTAACAAAGGGGCTGTAACATTATGTGCAGGATTGCAGCAATGCAATGTACTGAAAATATCTTACATTCTAAAAAACTGGAACTTTTGCTCAACAACCAAAGTTAACAATACACCTGAGGTCACTTAAGATTGCTAGCTTACTGAGTGCTCAAACTGTTGCTTTAACTCGCCTTTAAAAGAAAAGTGTAAACCAGTCAATGGTGGCACATTCCTTTAATTCTAGCACTAAGGATGCAGAGGCAGGTAGATCTCTGTGAGTTGGAGGCCAGCCTGGTCTACAGAGTGAGTTCCAGGACAGTCAGAGATACACAGAGAAACCCTGTCTCAAAACACCAAAAAAAAAAAAAAAAAAAAAAAAAAGGAGAGGGAGAGAGAGAGAGAGAGAGAGAGAGAGAGAGAGAACTGTAACAACCAATCTTACTTGCCTTAAATTTCCTATGTAATCAATTTTTACAACATAAAAATGCATATCTAGAATCTTAAATTATGCACTCTTTCATGCCCTTGACCCAGATAAAGTAGCAAATACAAAAATTGAAAGTAACTTCCTAAAATCTACCATAAAGGTTGAAAACAATCATTTGTGGTTATTGGTTTGTAAACAATGATGCTTGTTTGCTGGGTCAGTTGGAACCAGCGACTTAATCCCTTGTACAACCCTGTTAAAGACTTCAGTAAAGTGTCCCATTCCTTACTCACATGATGCTTTCAATACCAGTCAGTAAAGATAGAGGGAAACCCTTTGTAGGGACAGACATGCCATTCACAGAGAGAAGAGACAGCTCACACAACAGACACGGAGACATACACAGGGATAAACAGAGTCATAAGACAGCCTTCAGGGGCTGGAGAGATGGCTCAGAGGTTAAGAGCACTGATTGCTCTTCCAGAGGTCCTGAGTTCAATTCCCAGCAACCACATGGTGGCTCCCAACCATCTGTAATGAGATCTGGCGCCCTCCTCTGGCATGCGGGCATACATGGAGGCAGAATGTTGTAAAATAAATAAATAAATTTTAAAAAAAAAGACAGCCTTCAGGCAGGTGTAGGTTCAGACTCCTGAGACAGAGAGACAGAGAATAAAATACACAGGGAGCATGAAGTAGACCGATCAATCTAGACTCTCTTAGTTAACTTCAAGGGGAAGGGCTTCTAGTTCTTTCCTTAATGTGACACTGATGACATTGGTAACTAATAATCACTAGTGTGTGTAATCCATGCACCAGGTTTTATGTGGATATATGGGTTCAACTCATTTGTTAGGTTATACAGTAGAAGCTGTCTTGGCAATAGAGATCGTGTTCACACACGCATGCACGCATGCACGCACAGGACTTCCCAGGTCCATGTTTGATAGCCTTTCCCCGTGTCAGGGTTCTGCAATCTAACTATCCTAGTGTCATGGACAACAGTATTCATTGTCCTCTGAGCCATTTACTCTTTTTTTTTTTTGAGACAGGGCTCTTGTAGACCTGACTAGCCTCAAACTCACAGAGATCTGCCTATCTCTGCCTCCCGAGTGCTGGGATTAAAGGCATGTGCCACCACCACGTGGTTTTACTCTTACTTTTTTTAATGGCATCACTTCCTCTGATGTCAAAAAAAACCTAAAGGCTGGATTATTTGTATTAAAAGACACTGAATGGGGGCTGGAGAGATGGCTCAGAGGTTAAGAGCATTGCCTGCTCTTCTTGGGGTCCTGAGTTCAATTCCCAGCAACCACATGGTGGCTCACAACCATCTGTAATGAGGTCTGGTGCCCTCTTCTGGTCTGCAGGCATACACATAGACAGAATATTGAATATATAATAAATAAATAAATATTTAAAAAAGACACTGAATGTAAAGAATCTAAGAAACTAATTAAAAACGTGCACTTTAAACTGGGGAGTGGTGGTGCATGCCTTTAATCCCAGCGCTCGGAAGGCAGAGGCAGGTAGACCTCTGTGAGTTAGAGGTTAGCCTGGTCTACAGAGAGAGTTCCAGGATGGCCCAGACTATTACACAGAGAAACGCTGTTTTGAAAAACCAAAACCAAAATAAATAAATAAATAAAGGAATAAACAAATAAATAAAAGACATGTGTTACCCAAAACATGCACTTTATATATGCCTACAATTAGTATTTACAAAGTAGTATCATGACTCCTGGCTGGAAAGCCATCCAAATACACAGTTCAGATTCTTGAGAGGGTGCTGTCTGATCAGTAGATTAAGGATTCTGTTTCTTTCTTAAAATTCTATCTTGAGTGACTGCTAAAGCAAGCTATGTGAGCCAAGTTCTGTCCTTTCACACCAAATGACCACCAACTGAGCTTGGTCAGTTGGGGCCTCAGGACCCATCAGACAGAAGGAGAACTGTCTGGTAAGGCACATCCAGCACCAGTGCCTGGTGGAAGAGGTGGAACTATGAACAAGATGCTGCCCTTGGTACAGTTTAGAAAAGCTGGTTTGTTTGGTTTTTGTCCTGTTCTGTTTTTGTTGTTGGTTGTTTGGTTGGTTTTTTGATGTATTTTGTTTTGAGACAGGGTCTCACTATGTAATTATATAACTATATTGGACCTCATTATGTAGACCAGGCTGACCTCGAACCCAGAGATCCACCTCCCTCCACCTCCCAGGTGCTGGGATTAAAGATGAGAGTCACCATGTCTGGCTCTGCTTTTGTTTTCCATATTACTTTCACCTGGGAAATTGAGGCAAGAGGACTGCTGAAAACTTCAAGACAATTTTAAGGCACATAATTGAGTTCCAGGACAGCTTTGGCTACAGCGTGAGATCCTGCCTCAAAATAAATAAATAAACAAATAAATAAATAAAATCAGAATAAGACACAGTGAAGTGAGATCCTGTCAATAAATAAATAAATAAATAAATAAAATGAGAATAAGAGACAGTGAAAAGTGATTTTGGCAACGTCCAGAACTGCTCCAGGGACCTTGGAAGGATGGGTAGCAGATGTTTGCGCGCGGCCGTGAAGGCGCTCGCCCCGCCCCTTCACGGACGTGCGCGCGCCCGCAGCGCGACCGTAAAGAGGGGCGCGGCAGTGTCGTGAAAAGGGTCGCAAGGCGCAGAGCTCTGGTTGACGGTTGGGACTCCATTTTGTTCGTCGCTCGTCAGCTCGGCGGTCGCTAGTCTCCGTGGCCTCTCCTCGGCCGAAAGTTGAACAGCGGCCGAAGTTTTGAGGACTCGGCCGGAGCTCGGTCACTGAGTGTCCCGCAGACCAGCACAGCGGCGGAGATGCGGCCCCTGGATGCGGTGGAGCTGGCGGAGCCCGAGGAGGTGGAGGTGCTGGAGCCGGAGGAGGACTTCGAGCAGTTTCTGCTGCCCGTCATCCACGAGATGCGCGAGGACATCGCGTCGCTGACGCGCGAGCGCGGGCGCGCGCCCGTGCGCAACCGGGGCAAGCTGTGGGAGATGGACAATATGCTGATCCAGATCAAGACGCAGGTGGAGGCCTCCGAAGAGAGCGCGCTCAACCACCTCCAGGGCGCGGGCGGCGCCGAGCCCCGCGGCCCCAGGGCGGAGAAGGCCGAGGAGAAGGCGCAGGAGATGGCGAAGATGGCCGAGATGCTGGTGCAGCTGGTGCGGCGGATAGAGAAGAGCGAGTCGTCGTGAGCGGGGCCGCGGTAAGGGAGGGATCCCGGCATGGCGTGGGCGACTGTGGGAGGAGGCTGGCTGGTCGCCTCGGGAGTGAACTAGGCCCCTCTGGGGAAGGGCCCCAGCAGATTGTCGGTGGGGAGGCCGTGGAAGATTCCAGGTTGTGCTGGGAGGCGTGGGGCAGTCTCCAGGAGAGGCCCGGTGTTTGCCGTGCTGTCCAGCGGGATTAACATCTTGATGATGAATCTCTCCCGCCCGTGCTTTAGGTCTCCAGCCAATGGATTCTGGTCGAGTGATGGCGATTGGCTGACATGACACCCTAGAGAAGCTGAAACCAGAGAGCCTTTTGTTTTCCCTTTTTTTTTTTCTTTTCTTTTTTTCTTCCCCCCCCCCCCCCCTCTGTCTTGACTCTGTTCTCACTGACACTAAGTTTCTGCTACGGTCTGCGGTTGACGACCTCGATATGAGTTTTGATTATTCAGCGGTTCTTTTTTGTTTGTTTGTTTGGGGGAAATAACTTTGATTTGGAAAATGCGCTCACATACGGGAATTGGGGCCTAGATTGTAAGCCCTTGTGGCAGTCGGATGACGTTCGTTCCTGGGCTTTGGTTGTTGTTTATGCATTTTGAGGTGCTTTGCTCCTTCTTGGGTGACCTGATAGCTCCCTGGAACTTTGGGTCCCTGTGAAACTTGTGACTCGGGTTGGAGCTCACCGGCTCTGGAAGTTCTGAAGGAGCTACGTTCTAGAAGACCAGTCCATGCAGCAATGTCAGAAGAAGGGACAAGAAGGGACCAGACTGGGACTGCGGATGGGCCGGATATGGCTAGGACTGATGACCTGGGAGATGGGTCGGAGGATAGTATTGTTTCTATCAGGGGGGGCCTTAATTTCTATGTGAGACCAAAGGAGGAGAGATGTATTTTGTGCAAAATTTAAATTTTATGTGCTCCGCTATCTATTGTAACCTGTTTGGTGAGTTTGTTTGGACAGCCTAACTCATTTCTAAATGAAATGGAACCCAGAATGGGACACGAAGTCTTGACAGTCTGTACAAGTTGATATTTTATCCCCATATATTTGAGGAGATCTGGGCATAAAATAAAAGACATTTGCAGTGCCCGTTGTGGGCTGAGAAGGAAATCTTGGAACTGTCTGCAGTGGACCCTAAACTTCAAGGAAGAGGCGTCTTCAAGGTTCATATGTAGTCAAGCTATAAGTGTATTGAGTAGCAGACCTGAGAAGCATTTGAGGTCAAAACCCCTACCATGTTTGAAAAATCTTACATGTTAATAAAATATTCGTTTGCTTGAAAAGATATAAACCCAGAAAATTATTAAGAAACATTTAAGTGAAGTCTTTCTTCAGTGTTCTGTGCTTAGTTGGGATGAACATGAATCCTACAGCTTTAAGAGCTCTGGGTAAGCAGACAGGGGAGTTTCTGCTCTGGCTTCTGTGGGACCTGAGTGAGAACAGGAGACGGTTGGTTGCTGTAGGAAGGAACCTTTCTTAAGTCCACAGTCTCCGTGTCTGCCTTCATCCTCCACTGTTATGGAGACTAAGAATCGACATACTGTAGCACATCTAGATGACAACAGCTCCCTCCAAGAAAGAAGGGCTGGATAGCCAGCTCCTGGGATTGACCCTCTATGGGACGTGCCCCTACCAAGCCATAGCCTTGCCTATCACCCTCTTTCCTGGGTGACTCAGGCCCTGCCTTGTAAGGACATCCCAAACATCTTAGAATTTAGTACGTCTGTTGAGTGCCCAGCCCAGCTTCTGACTACACAACGTGTTCCTTCCAGGGGTGTTAATCTCTGAAGAGCTCACTTCCATAGTTACTTAGTACTGCGTCCCAAGGTACCAGCTTACAAGCTATTTATTATTTATTTTCGATTTTTCAAGGCAAGGTTTCTCTGTAACTTTTGGAGCCTGTCCTGGAACTAGCTCTTGTAGACCAGGCTGGTCTTGAACTCGCAGAGATCCACCTCTTGTCTCTGCCTCCTGAGTGCTGGGATTAAAGGTGCGTGCCACCACCACCCTGCTTAGCTTGCAAGTTTAGCTTGCAGATACAATTGCCTCAGTGTGGTGGGGAGGTATAGGACAGCTTTCCAGAGTGCTGGGTTGATAAACTTGGCCTTGGAGACCAGGACAACAGGGGTTCTAGTACTGGCAAGAAGGGTCCAGTAGGAATATGACTCAGAAGGCAAATACCAAAAATACCTGTGATTGGCACATGACTACAGATGTCACTCAGATTTTGTTTTCCGCAGACTCCTTTACTGTCCCAGGATAGTATATTACATTGGGTTGCTGCTTTTTTGAATGGATAGTCAGTTCTAGAGATGGCTCAAAGGGTAAAGGCGAGCCTGCAGCCAAAGAACAGAGTTTGGTCACAGGGACCCACATGGTAGGAGGCAGAAACTGACTCCTTCCAGGGGTCCTCTGACCTCCACATACCCACTGTGTCATATGGTACTCCTTCATAGATTTTTTTTTTTTTAAGTTTTAAAGCAAGAGATGACTCAATAGTTAAGGGCACTTGCTGCTCTTGTAGAGGACCCAAGTTCAGTCCCCAGCACCCACATGGCAGCTCACAACTGTCTGAAACCCTGGTTTTAGGGGATTTGATACCCTACTGAACTTCCAAGACACTGGCACATTCATGGTGCACATGCATGCATACAAACATACACATGAAAACCAAAAGTGTTAGTTACACAATTCAAGGTAGAAGTGTTCTCCTTACTCTCCTAGGCATTTAACAGCCATTTAATCATCTAGTCCTGCCAACAGTACATATATTTAACATGACTCCTTCAGTTTTTGTTTTTAGATAGGCTTTCATTGTATAGCCTAGGCCTGCCTCTGGATTCTCCTACCTTAGCCTCCTGCAGTGCTGGGATTGTAGGTGTGCACCAACCTTTGAGAGAAAAAATAGTGGTGCACCGTGAACCTTAACACCCTCCTCCATCCACATCTAACACTGGCTCGGAAGCCTCTCTGTCTTTTCCTTTCTTGTTATGGCAGATTTGGAGTCCAGGGCCTCCGGCTGCATCCTCTCTTCTGAGCAGCATCCCCAGCTTCCCTCCCGCTATAAGGACAGAGCAGTAGTCAGTGTACTGGTGGTGTTTACAGCTAAGTTTGGAGAATTTCCAGATTCTTTCCAGTAACTCCTTAGTTTCTTTTTCATATGATTCGAGTCTATTGCAACTGACTCCCAAGCCTCATTTGCTCCATTTCACACCTTCCATCCTGGTTTGCTAGCAGCTAGAGAATCAATTGAATGTTGACTTTGTGAGCACAGCAAGGGGGGAGTGGCTCCACAAGGCATTCTTGGTAGCTGTGCAGCACTGAGTTGATCTGGCTCCATTTGCCATAATTTATTACAGATTCCCAGGTCTTTCATGAGCCCCTGGCTCCAGAGGTTACATCATAGAGGGCTGCACAGAAAAGCTTATTGGGGTTCTTGGCTGGGGTGCAGATGCCATCACAAGCTGAGACCAGTGTGTTCCATAATAGGGTATTATGGGTGTGTCAACAAACTTACTTTGCAGAATGCGGCATCACCTATTCTGAGGTCAGAAAAGACCCAGGGTGATGGAGCGTGTGACACAGACTGATGAGAAAAGAGCTTGTGTGAGCAGCTCTTGGGCTGTTGTGCACTCTACCAAGTAGAAAGGACTTGCTGGAAGAAAGCAGGTTTAATGGTGGACATTGTAGCCCATGATACAGCACTGGGGTAAGGGATGCATTAACAGATGTCTGCTTCCAGGAGAGGCTTCCCTAAAGAACTCTGAATCCTGCTGAAGATAGGGGTTCAGGAGCAGCAGAGCAGGGTAACAGGAGGCACCCACTCATTTGACCTGCTCCCTGCATCCGTGGTCTTGGGCAGGCACTGGTCTGTTCAGGTCCTGCTACCCTTCCCTGGGGTAGAGTGCTGTAGCCATTAGTGCTGCTCTCACACGGAATCTGGGCACACAGTAGGGTTGCACTTTCTGGACTCTGTTTAGGTGGGGCCATGTGAATGGTTCTACCTGTGAGCTACGAGGGAAGGTGACACCTGTCAGTCCAGCCAGAGTCTGGCATGGAGACAGCAGCATTTGAGGCGGTGGTTGGTAGTCAGCTTGTTTGGACACTCTATGGTCAACATGTAACACAAATGAGGGCAGTTGCTATGGCCCTGAGACGGGACTGTATACTGATGGTGGCACAACCTTCACTAAGGTAACCAGTGTAAATGCTTGCTCTCCTGCTGGTGTCCCCAGACTGTCCTCTCTGAGACTGCGTTCATCTCAGAGCACAACCCTCCCCTGCCCGGAGGCCTTGCCAGGTACATAACTTCCCAATAGGTCCCTTTGTGCTACCTTCTTAAGAACTCCAAGGTAACATGCCGTCCAGATTCAAACTGAGAGCCTGGCCTCCGTATCTAGAGAGCAGATAAGTCTGGAGCAGCGTGGTGTCTGCCATCATCTGAAGATCATAGGGTTTGCCATCCCATTCCTACTGTAGCCGTGTAAACCCTGCAGGGCTTGCTTCAGCCTCCTCTCCAGCTAGGTGTGGCTTTACCAAGACCCCCATAGTGTTTTGTGGGCCACTGTTCCTTCCTCCTGTCGAACTAATTTATGATTCACAAACTTTTCCATATTCTTTGTCTCTTCAAAGCAGTTTTCTCTAACAGCGAAGGGACAGACGGCCCAGGCAGTCACCCTGCTGGTGATGGGCCCTAGCAGCACCTGATCATGGCCTGTGCAGACAGACGGTGACCCTGCTGGATTCATCGGGGCTACCTTTAGCCAGAAGGAGTTATGAAGACAAAGGAAACACCAGTTAGGAGTAGGGACAGGGACATAACTGCAACACTGGACCATGGAGTACAAACAGATGCATAGGAAATGAGCGGAGAGAGTAGCAGCTGACATGAACTGGGAAGGTGGGTGGGATTGTGGCAGTCACCAGCCCCAGGTCACTGGGGATGAGTAGCCCAGGGGAGGGCAGAGGCTCCTGGCTGTACAGAGGCCAGGTTTTGAACAGGTAGCCACGTGAGCACGTTATTCACCCAGAGTGACTTTGGGACTAAGAGGGAGGGGTGGTCATAAATCAGGTGCCAACATCTGCACTGGCAATAGGATTGTTATAGCTGGGGTGAAAGGCAGAAAAAGGCCAACATGTGCTCCCAGGTAACACCATGTGGGTGGGAGGGAGGGCAAGGAATTGATGTACTTCAGCCAAACTCCTGGCTGATGTTTTCTTGAAGGATATGGAGATAGAGTGGCTGTCCTTCCATCAGCCTGGGACCTTGGGACCAAATGGCACTATGCTCCTGGAACCAACCAGCAAAGTGAGGTGGGGTGGAAGGCAGGACTTCTCTAAGTCAGCCTGTGCTAGCCATGGCTTACTCAGCCCCATTGGCCAGAGGGCTTTAGAAAGAGTGAGGAGTGTCAGCAGCGGCTTGGTGTAGGAAGAGCATCCTAGGCTGAGCTCAGCTCTGCAGTGGTGACGGGTGTGGTAAATGTAGTTCTGAACTTAGCTTGTCGGCTGGCGACCACTATGGAAGAACCAAAGATGTGGCAGCCAAAGTTGACACTCCACCAAGCTCTCTGCAGTCGCTTCTGCAGAACTATCCAAGAAGACAATGCGCTGCTTCAGGGCTCTCATTTCAGGCAGACAACTCTTCCTCCCAAACTCTTGCAGGTAAGTGATAGGAAACCAGAAGCCATCTAGAGAGATGGAGAGATTTGCCAGGGACTTTCTCCCCAGGCAAAGTGCAGGCTACATTGTCACCTTCCTTCCATGTGGACACCATTGACTGGAGGGGATAGTGAAGGGTGGAGTAGGCGATCAGCTGGGGTTACATAGGAGCAGACAGGAGGTGTCTGCAAGCCAGGTCACTAAAGCCTGTGGTTGTTCTACCCTGAAGGCAGGCCCAGCCCATGCTCCAGCAGGAAGCAAGCTTCAGAAACAGCAAAACTTCATGGGAGCGTTTTCCAGACGGGTTTATATGAGAACTAGACAGTAGCAGAGCAGAACCGGGAGCCGTGAACCCACTTGGGGTCACCGCTTTCTGCGGAGCCTTTGGTGATGTCTGTGGACTGTGGATACCATGGGCTTCCTCTTTCATGCTGTCGGAGTGGAAGAGTGTGGTTGGCCTACTGCAATGTTTTATCTCAGCGCACAGCCCTCTGCTCAGAGAGCTCACTAGCCAACACTTTCCCCAGGGACATGATTCATAAAAACCCAGAGACGCTGGAGCTCCAGGGACGCATCCCTTCTCTGTGCTCTGTTAGAGACAAGTATAGCCAACACTCCAGCAGAGGCAGGGAAAGGAATGGTGGAGACCCATGGACACAAGTTGAAAACTACCACAGCCGGGGCTGGAGAGATGGCTCAGCGATATAGGAACACTTGTTGCTCTTGCAGATGACCCAGGTTCCCAGCTGCCTGTAACTCCAGCTCCAGGGGATCCAGTGCTCTCCTCTGATATTCTCCAGCATGAAGTACACATGGTGCACAAACATACATACATTTTTTATTAATTTATTTTATGTGTCTATTTTATGGAATAGACATAAAATAAATTAATAAAAAAAATAAACCATTAAACCCACCACAGTCAGCCCTATGGCATGCCTGCAACAGGATATCTAAAATACTGTAGATCCAAATAATCTGAGTTACCAATATTAACAATAGTTTCTGGGTTTCAAGAGGTCAAATCAGCACATTAAAAAGTGAAGCACTTCTAGTCAGAAGCAAAGGAAAGAGAGTTACAAAGAATAATAGGAACCAATAAATTAATGGCATTTGTCTCCTCGAATTAACAAGCTGCCGCAAACTTACTTGCCTGAAACAGCGCAGTTCTCAGTTCTGGGGGCAGGCCTGAAATCAAGTGTGGGCAGGGCTGCCTCCTTATGCTGCAGGATGCAGAGAAATCTCCTGTCCCTTGCCCCACCCCAGGACGGACAGGCCTTGGTTTCCTTCTGTTGACCCATCAGTCTTGCCTGCCTTCCTCATCAGTCTCTGTCTTCTCGTGGCCTCAAAGGACACCAGTCATTGGACTTAGGGCCCACCTGAGCCCAGCACAACTGACTGAGTTGCAAAGACTATTTTCAAAAAGGTCGCGTCTTGAGCTTTGAGTAAGAATCAATTTTGGGGAGCGCCCCAATACAAATGGCAACTAGAGATTTTTTTAAAGATTTTTTTATTTTTATGCAAGTGTGTAGGTTTTTCTGTGTGTACGACTGTGTTACATGTTGACCATAGAGTGTCCAAACAAGCTGACTACCAACCACCGCCTCAAACGCTGCTGTCTCCATGCCAGACTCTGGCTGGACTGACAAGTGTCACCTTCCCTCATAGCTCACAGGTAGAACCATTCACATGGCCCCACCTAAACAGAGTCCAGAGAGTGCAACCCTACTGTGTGCCCAGATTCCGTGTGTGAGCAGCACTAATGGCTACAGCACTCCACCCCAGGGAAGGGTAGCAGGACCTCAACAGACCAGTGCCTGCCCAAGACCACAGAGTTTACAAGGCCACAGTGCCACGTGGACGACGTGAGTTTCACCCCAGGTTTCTCAGAAGCAGGAGCAGTCTGTTCACAGAGACAGTGAGGGGAATGGACTCTTCCAGAGCCAGGAGCCATGCTGGGTAGCTAGTGTTTAATGGGAACAGTTCCAGTTTGGGGAAGATGAGTGTTCAGGGCACGGATAGACAAGACAGTGGGTGTGTGCTTAAGGCCGCCACAGCATGCCCTGGCAGTTATAATGGTGAGTGTAGGTTGTACACATTTGTCCAGAAGAATTTAAAGTAATGTGCTTATCAATTAAGCCATTAACCTTTTTTGGACAAGGTGTGGTAGCACATGCTGGTAATCCTGACACTCGGGAGTCTGAGACAGGCATTTGTGGCTTGTCCTACACTGGAACACCGTCCCTACTTCATATTAAGAGCATGCTCATTTCATAATAAGAGCACTGGACACTTGGAGTAGTAGGGCAGTTTATTTCATGACTTGCAAAGTCCCAGTCAGGCTAGGATAGCAGATAGGCAGGTGAAGTGGAGAACGAGCCTTACAAATGCCCACGTGGGCTAGAGAGATGGCTCAGAGGTTAAGAGCATGGGTGGTCTTCCCGAGGACCTGGGTCCAGTTCTCCAGGTTCAGTTCCCTGCACCCACATGAATCATGGTTCTCTGTGACTTCAGTTCCAGCTGATCCTGTGCCTTCTCTGGCCTCTGTGGTTAGCAGGCACACACGTGGTATCCAGACATACATAAACTACCATACGCATAAAATAATAAAACTCTAATGTATGACCCTTCCTCTCTCTTTTGATAATCGGGAAGGAACAATCTTACAGATCACCTAGGTCTTATTTTTCTTCTGTCACTTTTTGGTCCATTTTTCAAGAAAAATCTTGTATGGCTTATTAAAGCAAAACCCACAGCACTCACCTCAAAGGGAATAAAAGATAGCTCATTCTGGAGTCATCTTAAGTGACCATGGCCAGGAAACACAAATTTAGGTTACCTCTAATTCCGTGTTCCAACATGGAAGCAGTTTCCTGAAGTTTTTATAGTTTCACAGAGCAGAGGAAGCCGTAAATCAAAGCAAGTTTACAATACACTGGTGGCTGCATCTGAGAGGCAGCTACATCCAGACAAGGAAAGCTGTTCTAGTGTCTCAAGACGCTGTCTGGTGGCATCCTTAGCTTTTGGTTTGGTAGATGCTAGTTGCCTGTAAGTCAATCGTTTCTAAAAGGGTTTTTATCTGTTGTCACAAGGTGTTAGCTTTGACACAGGTGAGCAAGGAATGACTGCTCCAGCGACTGGAACTCCCTCTGGGCCTGCAGCATTCCCGTCTCTCCACGGTGGAAATTCTAATCGGAGAGCTGCTCTCTGCAGACGGCTCTCCTTCACAGCCAGATGCAGCTTCTTCCCGGAAGTTTTGTTCACAGGGTTCCTCTCTACATTTTACATCCTGTTCATTTTAAAGCTTAGCACACACATGACCTTGCAGGTAAGCTTGGCCATAATTTTCTACCCTAAATTTATAGTTTGGCAGGGAGGGGTAGCTTAGTAGAGTCGGGGGAGGGGCTAGACCAGTGGGCTTTGGGTGAAGGACAGTTAGACCAACAAGCATCAGCAGGGGTGGGAAGTAATTAAATCAGCAGGCATGGTGCTGGTAGTTAGATCAGGAGGCATTAGCAAGAGGGGGATAGTTAGGCTCCAGGTATTAGAAAGTGGGAGATAGTTATGCCCCAGGCATTAGAAAGTGAGGGATAGTTAGAGCAGCAGGTATTAGGAAGTGGGGGGGGGGGAGATAGTTAGAGCAGCAGGCATTAGGAAGTGGGGGGGATAGTTATGCACCAGGAATTAGGAAGTGGGGGATAGTTAGAGCACCAGGCATTAGCAAGGGTCTAGTGTTTTTTGTTGGTCTGGAGCTGGACCAAAGATTATTCTGAACATTTTTTGTTTGTTTTTGTTCTTTCAAGATAGAAAGATAGATTTCTCTGTGTAACCTTCCTGGTTGTCCTAGAACTCACTTTATAGACCAGGCTGACCTTGAACTCAAGAGATTCTTCTGCCTCTGCCTCCCAAGTGCTAGGATTAAAGGCGTGCACCACCACTACCTGGCTGACTCCTGTCTCTTTTAAAAATGAACCTGCAGATATTATTCCCGACAAGTGTACACTTGTAATCCCAGCACTGGGAAGGTAAAGACTGGGATGAGAGATCTTGTCTTACAAAAAAAAAAAAAAAAATTGAGGGACTCGCACAATGGCTCAGTGGTTAACAGTATGTACTGCTCTTGCAGAGGTCTGGGGTTCAGATCCCAGAACCCAAAGGACTGTTCACAACCACCTGTAACTCTAGTTCCAGGGAATCCAGCACCCTCTACTGACCTCTGCAGACACACATGTGGTACACATGCATACACGAAAGCAAAACATTCATACATATAAAAATAAATTTTTTTGATTGTTTTTTGAGATAGGGTTTCTCTGTAGCTTTGGAGCCTATCCTGGAACTAGCTCTGTAGACCAGGCTGGCCTTGAACCCACAGAGATCTGCCTGCCTCTACCTCTGCCTCTGCCTCCTGAGTGCTGGGATTAAAGGCGTGAGCCACCACCACCCGACTAAATAAATCTTTTAAGGAAATTGATGACATCTGTCATACACACACAGAGAGACGCCCTATGCATACAAAAGTAAATAAGGACCAATAAGACAGCTCAGCAGGTAAAGGCACCTGCACCCACACCTGATAACATACACTCGACATACAGGACCCACAGGGGCAGGACCGCGAGGCGGTGTAGCTGTGGGTTGTGGTTGAGTGGGGATGTGTATATGTCCATGGAGCACAAGAGTGTGAGGGACCCCCTGTTGAAGGAGACTTGCTGAGCTCCAAAGGAAGGGTCAGGGACACCAAAGTGAGGAGGTCAGCAGGGGAAGCTTTATAACGATGACCATCAAGCTGGGCTGTCACTCAGTAGACTTGGCTAGCATGTCCTCTGGGTTTAATCTCCAGCCCCACTACAGACTATACAAGGACAGCCTGGGCTAAAAGGGGAGGGCAGACGGAAACTTACTGTACAGGATTTGTTCTGGACTTGTCCAGGACTCCAAGTTGCCCACAGGCAGACTCTGGTTTAGAAAGAGGCAGCGGCCATCCTTTCTGTCTTTCTCCATTTCACAATCTGCGATAAACACTCAGTTTCCAGAAACCTCCGAGCTGCATGACTTTATCTGAGATGGTCAGTGCACAAGGCTTGGGAAAGGCAGCGCTGATGACATGACGTGCACATGCGCTTCTGAACAGCTACGCAAGTGCCCTGCTGCTGAGCTGAATGCCCAGCCTTTCTTAGGTTTTTAATTTTGAAATCGGGGTATTGCTGAAATTTCCCAGGCTGGCCTTGAACTTATATTCCACTTGCTTCAGCCTCCCAAAACAGCTCCTAATATAGGCGTGTACCACCAGCCATCTGACTAAATGCCCTTACACAAACAATGTGGTCCTGAACACAGGCTGCTTTGTGGTCTTGTTTTTTTTTGTTTGTTTGGTTTTCTTTTGTTTTCGTTTGTTTCTGTAGGGTGTGTACATGTACTTGTGTTGTGGGGTATTCACCAGAGAAGACTGCTTGGACTTGGGTTTAAGCCAATAAAAAGTCTTTATTAGCCGGCCTGTGACTACATTGAGCACTCAGAATCCCAGTGCAGCCCTGAGCCTTTCTCGGGGTTTGTTTGTTTGTTTGTTTGTTTTTTATAAGCATAAAAACTATGTCCT
This sequence comes from Myodes glareolus, assembly GCF_982192425.1. Classification (NCBI taxonomy): domain Eukaryota; kingdom Metazoa; phylum Chordata; class Mammalia; order Rodentia; family Cricetidae; genus Myodes; species Myodes glareolus. Next base: position 69,200,000 of record NC_142033.1, read on the forward strand.
TTGGGCTGGAGAGATAGCTCAAAGGTTAAGAGCATTGACTGCTTTTCCGGAAGTCCTGAGTTCAATTCCCAGCAACCACATGGTGGCTCACAACCATCTGTAATGAGATCTGGTGCCCTCTTCTGGCCTGCAGGCATACATGGAGGCTGAACACTGTGTACATCATAAATAAAAAAATAAATAAATAATCTTTAAAACAAACAAACAAACAAAAAACTATGTCCTAGGTTGACATACTTCAGTTAACAAGAACGGTTAGCTAGAAGCAGAATGATAGAAGCAAAAAACAAGGTTACTATATTTAAAGACTTTTCCATAACTGCAGACTTTGATTAGGTCTTTGTTTTCATGTCTGGCAGGTGTCTGTGTGCTGAATTTTACAGCGTGAATGGCACTTCCACCATGAAGTCAGCTGTGTCGGGTCTGGGGGTCTGCTAAGGCTGCACTTGTGAGCGTGTGTGCCTGTGGAGGTCAGAGGTCGGCATAGGGCGTTCTCAGTTGTTGTCCCCCGTACTGAAAGAAAAAAGAAATAAAAAAGGAAGGACATGACTGCTCCTAGATGTGGGGGAGGAGACGGCTTATTGTAGATATGAGGGAGAGAACAGCCAGAGGCGTCTGGAAGAGTCCAGTGCAGAGGGAGAAAGAAGTAGACTGACCAGGGCCAGCAGACTGGACCTGGCCAGGGCTCTCTGCAAGAGAAGGGAGAATAGCAAGGGACAGAGAATAGAGACTACGTAGTGAGAGAAGCGTGGGCAGAGCAGAGAGAGAGTACATGGGAGGATGAGCGGCTGCGGGGAGGGAAGCCCCTGAGCTGCAGGGGTGGGAGGGGGTTAGGGTAGAGAGGAGGTGGAGAGGGCTAGTTGCTAGGCGTGGACTTCGAAAAGTCTGACACACACCGCAGGTGGTCCTACGCCCTTCGGCCAGAGGTAAAAGAAATGATTCCTTTTGGCAGATGGGAACCAGTTTCACGAGTTTCTGAGCGATGCCGGCTTTTAACCAATCTCCAGAAATCCTATAGTCCAGGTTGAGCTCATTTCTAGATGTCTGGACTGCCCTTTGGAGTTTTCTTTGGACCTGACCCTGGGGATCTGAACATGAGGCCTCCCGCTTGCCTGAGAAGCACTTTGTCAACTGAGCCACTCCCCCAGCCCCCCTTTCCTTGTGATTTTGAATTCTGAAAATCCAGCTTTGTGTTTTGATCTTTATTGTGTTTTTTTTTTTCTTTTTGCATCTATTTATTGTGTGCTTGTGAAGTGGGTATGAGAGTGCCACAGCATCCGTGGAGAGGTCAGAGGTCAGCATTCAGGAGTCACTTCCTGCTTTCCACCTGGATTTCCCCAGATCTGCAAGCAGACTTGGCTTGTCTGCAGGTACCTTCACCAGCTATGGCCTCACTGGCCTCTGATGTGGATTTTCAATGCTGCCTGCTGGAATCTGAGGGCAGACCTCTGCAGGTGAGAGGACCGAACTTGTTACAGATGGAGACGCAGCTACTTCAGAGAAGACTGAGCGGGGTCCAGGAGATTCTTGGGCATGGAGAAGGGTGGGGTGGGAGTTGGGAGACCGCATCAGCTCAAAGACAGAGGGCAGGATTTTGTTCTGCTTGGCTGTTTTCCACAAATAAAATTTTCTTAGCGTGTTATGTGGTGCACACACGTGACCTACCTGGTGAGTCACCTGGCATGGAGAACTGTAGGAATTAGATAGAAGATGAACGGAGGGCTGGGACTGGGAGAAAGGAGCTGGAAAACACAGCTCCAGCCTGGTCCTGTTTGAACAGCCAGGCGAGCTATTGTAAAACCGCAGCTCCAGCTTTCACAAGAGGCCTCTGTTTAAAAAGTAACAGAATGTCTTAGCCTTAGGGCAAAAGGTTTTAACTGTCAGCCAGGAGCCTTCCCTGATAGAACATACTGCTGCATCGGGTCCCTGGAGGACTGGGGAAGGAAGGGTGGAGCTTGGCACGGTGGGCGTGGTCGCTCAGGAGGCATTTTCCGAACTTAGTTTACAGGACAAGCTTTACCAGGACTGAGGATGGAGAGCTGTGATGATGTTTTTCCTCGAGGAGCGAACGGCAGGCAGCTTTTAGAATCCCAATACAAATGATCAAAGCCATTGTCAGGAAAGTGAGGTACATAATTTTTCTCCAAAAACCAAAGGTTTCCTTGTCTGTGATCTTTATTGACTGGTTTAGTAGGTGGTTACAGGCCTAGAGTAAGACAGAGCTTTGATTGCAGGAGTATGGAGGGGAAACACAGACCTCAGAGCAGGACAGCCCTCCTGAAAGCTTTCGGCGTCTGAAGATCATTCGGTCACCAATCATACTGTGACCAGAGAACTTCAAGAGCGAGAAAGCTTTTCCAGAGAGTTCTCAGAGGCGACCCAGTGGGTTGATGGGTCTATGAGCCCTTGATCATGGTGAAGATCCATGGATATAGACACTTTGTCATGGACTAGATGCTGGTATAGCAGGATGGACACGTGGAAGGTGCTTGGCCAGAGTCAGCGCTGCACCTCTTATGCATGAAGCCTCGGGTTTGATCCCTAGAAACACATGAAATGGGTGTGGAGGTGTACACCTGTAACTCCATCACTTGGCAGGTGGGAACAAGAGGAGTCGTCCTCCACTGATATAGCAACTTCAAGGCCAGCCTGGGCTACGTGAGATAGCCCAGTCTCAAAACAAACAACTCCTGGGTTAAGGAAGCCCGAAAAGATTGTGCCAGCCAGTACAGGAAGTTCTGAGGAAAGAACATGAGGGTCTATGAGGAAGGAAGGGAAGGGGCAGGGGCAGGGGCCATGGTTTGTGTAGAATGGTCAGGTAACATATCCGATGCAGTGACATTTGAGCAAAGGTATATGTGTGGAGACTATGTCAGGATAAAACGTGTTCCTGGAAGGTGGACCAACCTGAGTTAGAATGAGACCTGGGTTAGCTTGGGACATCAAGGTCAGAGGGGACAGTCTCTGGAAGCTGAGTGGCCTAGACATCAGGTGGGGACACTCTAGGAGGGAACAGGGACAGCTGTGATGCACATAGGACGTCACAGACTGCACAGGGGAGGTGTTGCTGAGGCTCCAGCCACCTAGGAGGCCGGGGCACATGTTTAGGGTGGCCCTCCCATCTCTCACACAGAGCCACTTTAGAAAATGAAAAGTGGTCTTGTTGGTAATTGATCACTCTGGGACTGACTTCCAAAGAGCAAGGAAGACCCTGTTCCTTTTCAGTGTTTGGGGGTGTTGGGGCGGCACTGAGGGAGAGCAGTGGGGGACGCTTTCAGTCCAGCTGACCCCAGCTCTAAGCTAGAGCAGGAGCAGAGCTCGTACCAGATTGCCCGGCAGAGGGGAAAGTAAAGGACAGACCGAAGTCCAGATGGCCCGAGAGGCCGGACAATGAGTTAGATAAATAAATTAGTCACAATGAGTGATAAAGAAGGTGTGTGGAGGGAGGGCAAGGACAGGTGGTGGTGGCAAAAGTCTCCCCTGACTTGGCAGAAATCTGAATGTCACCTTGTGGGCCTCTGCTCCTCCCATTGACTTCGTTGACTCCGTGTACCCTGAGGTACACCTGGAGGTACAGGAGCGTCCCTGGAGTCCAGTGATTTATTGGCGTGCTCTTGATGGATTTACCTGCACATTTAATAGAAAGATAATTTCTGGTTTTTAAAATGAGTGCCAAAGGCCTGTGGAGGGATGCAGCTGGCTCCGCCCAGTCTCTAGAGAAGTGCTGTTAAAAGCTAAAGCACAGCCAAGGCCTGGACAGGTTTAAGTGCAGTTTCTGGCTCTTGAGTTTAGGGGCTGCCACTCTGCCTTTCTGGAGTGCAAGGTCTCAACCCTCTGAAGTAAAGCATGATCTGAAAATCTTCAGGAATCAGTGAGAAGCAGGCATGGAGGACCAAGAACTCAGCAGCGCTTGTGCTTGTGAGGGTTGGGGGAGTGATGCTGAGGGGTCATTGCTATGAGCCATCAGAGGTAAGCAGGCCCGGACATGCCTCTGCTTCCCTGTGACCACAGTATGGATGGAAGCAATGTAAAGGAGGAAGAACACATTCTGCCTGAGATGTGGCAGGGCTTCACGCCATCTTGTGGGGAGGGGTAGTGCTTTGGATGAGAGTGAGCCCCACTTTTATATTTGAATGCTTGCTTCACAGTTGGTGGAACTGTTTGGGAAGAGGCAGGAGGCCTGGTCTTGTTGGAAGAGGCATGTCACTGGGGGTGAGCTCTGAGGTTTCCAAAGCCCACACCATCCCCAGTAAGCCTTTTCTCTCTGCTTCATGGTTGTGGCTCAGATGTGTGCTCTCAGCTACGACTTCAGTGCTGTGCCTGCCTGCCTGCCTGCCATGAGGGTCATGGACTCTAACCCTCTGGGACCATGAGTCCCCAGATTAAATGCTTTCTCTTATAAGTTGCTTTGGCTGTGTTGGTTTCTCACGACAACATAAAAGTAACTGAGAAGGGTGGTGGCCGTGTTTGTGGGGAGGGAAGCGTGTGGTAGAGTTTGTGTCACCAGGAGCAAAACTGCCTTTCCTGAGGCTCCCATGTAAATCCCTCCCGCTGTTTCTTTCTGGGGCTGTTGATCCCATTACAGTTAAGAACCCTTCTCAGTAGCTTTCCTCTCCTTTGCACACCTCTTTTGGCCACACTGTCTGCTTTTTTTTTTTTAAAGCCAAATTTGAAGCAAACTTTAATTAAATACTGGCTAGGTGAATGGGCTCTGGCCAGGTCCATATCCAGGTTTCTGGGAAATGACCAACACTGTGTGCTCCCCCCCCCGCCCCTTAAATCTTTCTACGGAATGCTTTTTATCTTTCTCTACACTTTTGCTCTCTTCTATCCCTGTAAACCTGGCTGAACGCAGTCACCAACCATCATGCCAGGGCCTGGATGCTGAGCTGTTTAGAAATGTCCCCTGCCAAATCAAATACCCTGTTACTTTTGAGTTCAGGCTCACTCAAAATGTTAAGACACAGACTAAATATAGACGATTCCATGCTGGAAGGTCTCTAGTCCACTTCCAAACAGAGTCCTTTTTCCCACGGAAAACCTCTTAAATGTGGCCTTCAGTCTCTGAACCTCTGTTAGCATTCTGTTCTTCCACACGGCCACCAGAAGGGCCCACTAACCTTCCTGGTGGCATCCTAGGGCTTCTGTAGCTTCGAACGCTTCCACATCTCCTAAGAGTCAAATGGTCAGGCTTCTTCAAAGCAATGACGCCACTCTTGGCACCAATTTCCTGCTTTTGCATCTCTCTGTGTGGCCACAAAACATGGCAGAAATAACATGAGGAAGCTTTTATTTTCAAGACAGGGTTTCTCTGTGTAGCCTTGGCTGTCTACTCAAAGTCAGAGTACCCCCTTCTTATGCCTCCCAAGTACTGAGATTAAAGACATATACCACCACTGCCCATCTTAAGAATTTTTTTTTTTACAGATTTTAGTCTTTGGCAAAACTTAAAATAGTCATATATTTGAACTCACCAATCCATAGGGCCTTACTCCATTGTAGCAGGGTTTGCGGAGGTGGAGTGTGTGCTGGAGCAGAGCAGGAGACAGTGGGGCCAGGCTTCAACCTTCAAGGCCTGTCACTAGTGACTCATCTCTACCAGGTAGGTCTCACCTCCTAAAGGTCCACAGCTTCCTAAAACAGCACCCCCCCACTGAGGAGCAACCTGGGAGCAGACATCCAAAGCATCAGCCTGTTGGGGCTGGAGAGGAGGCTAAGCAGCTAAGGGTATGGGCTGCTCTTCCAGAGGACCAGGGTCTGATTCCCAGCACCTACATGGGGATTTACAACTCTCTGTAACTCCAGGGGATCTGGTGCCATCTTCTGGCCTCTGCAGGCACTAGGCACACATATGGTAATCAAAACACCCATATACATAAAATAAACTTAAAATTTTAATTATAAAAAAACAAGCTCATGAGAAATTACACAGATTCAAACCATATCCAATCCCATGCCAGACCCAGGCCTCCCTCTGAATTCCACGAAGTTCTAAGTGGCTTAGCTAGTTTTCCTTGGATCAGTAGACCAGAGGCTTCCTTACTTTCTCTGAAGCTGCAGCCAGAGTACAGCTATAAGAATCCTCAGTTCTGTATATCCCTCCAGAACATTCTAACAAAACTCATATGCCCCTCACCTCTCCCCACTTTCTTTTAACAAGAGCATGGGCTGCTCTTCCAGAGGACCAGGGTCTGATTCCCAGCACCCACATGGGGATTGACAGCTCTCTGAGTCCTGAGCTCTGAGGACCAAGGTGTTCCCAGCCCTGCTTGGGATGCCCAGACTCAGCCTTTCCCACAGCTCAGTCTTCTTCTTCTGGACCAGGCAGGTCGCATGAACTTTCCATTGCCTCTCAGTCCTTTTCCTGGTGTTGTCTTCTCAAAAACTATTTATTTACTTATATGTGTTTATTTCCATGGGTGGCTATATCACCATGTATGTGTGTGTGCGTGGTGATGCCGCTGTGAGCACACACAGACAGCAGAAGAAGGTGTGGGGTGTCGAACTGTGTATCTCTTCATCTCTTTGAGCCAAGGTGTCTCCATGAACCTGGGACTCAGTTTTTTCTGGGCCAGACTAGAGTTCAGCAAGCGCTGGAGATTCTCCTGTTCGCAGAGCTGGGGTTACAGTCATGTGCAGGACGCTCAGCTTGTTAGATGGATCTCAACTCTTGTTTCTCAACATTGTACAACGAGCATTCTTAACCACTACGGCCTCTCTCTAGCCCCTCTGGTGCAATCTGTGTACCCCGGTTCTTTGTTGGTCAATAGTGGGCTGGTGAATCATGTACTATGTATCCTTTCTCTAGAGTATCACTAAGCAAGTGTGCTAAAAAGTTGGGGCAGGCTTCCAAGTAGGCTGGCTGCCGGCCTACCTGGCCCCACACGGCTCTCTGTGGACAGTTGATAGCTCACTGTCAGCCCCAAGCTCCACACTGCCGGACACAGTTGACAACCTAAGGAAGATCTCACTGTAGGGGCAGCTCACTGCTTTGCTTCTTGGACTGAGTCTGTCACATCTTGCTTTTTCCTGCTCAAATACAGCCTTGGTGGCAGCAGCACCCCTCTTCCAACCCAATGCTCAGATCGTGGGGGCAGTGGTCTTCTCAATATGGGCAGTGTTGTCCCATATTGAGAAGAGTGTCTCCCTCAGCACTCTGTGTGCTGGACTAGATACAGAAGTAACCACTCCTCGTCTCTTCTCTCTTTACCCTGACAGTGGACCACTGACAGGGATTGTGTTCTCTTTTGGGATGGTGCCAGCCCACCTCCCTAGACATCTCAAAGAGCAGAGAGCTGAATGCGTGCTGGCTGTCAGCCAGGCAGAGGGAGGGCAGCAGCCCCAGATTTCTCTTTCCACAGTCTGCCTCTGGCCCTGGCGTAGGTGGGAGGAAGTAGAGGGCAGATTAAATTACAGCCCTGGCTTCTGCATCTGTGGGCTGTGCCACCGCGAGCGAGGACCTGACCTTCGGGATTCTCCCTGTGCTTTAGACAGGGTTTCTATTGCTGAGATAAAACACCATTCTCAAAAGCAATTTAGGGAGAAAAGCATCTGTTTCAGTTCACAACCCTCAGGCCACAGTCAGTCACCCAGGGAAGTGAGGACAGGAACTGAAGCAGAACAATGCTCACTGGCTCGCTCTGCTCCCTGTGGCTTGATTAGCCTGCTTTTTAAAGGGTGGCACCATCTCCAGTGGGTTGGACCCTCCCATAATCAATCACTAATAAAGAAGATGACCGCAGGCTTGCCAACAGGCCAATCTTATTGAGGCATATTTTTTTTCAGTTGGGGTTCCCTCTTCCTAGATATCTCTAGCTTGTGTCAAGCTGACATAAACCTAGCCAGCACACCCCGTTGTATCAATAACATGCCTGCCAGTCCCTGCCTGTTTCTCCAGAGAAAACAGCTATCAGTTAAGAAAAAAAAAAAAATCCTGTAAGAAAACTGGATAGCAGATGTTTTATGGGCTCTGTTACAGTTTTGCCTTGGGAAGTGCATTCCTGAAGCTCCCCCTTACTTGAAGGAGTGGAAAAGAAAACACACAGGCAATGTAGCCCTGTGGTAGTGGTAGTGGTGGTTGTGGTAGAGGTGGTAGCGGTGTTAGTGGCGGCGGTAGTGGTGGTGGTAGTGTTAGTGGTGGTAGCGGTGGTGGTGGTGGTGGTGGTGGTGTGTGTGTAAAGACACACCTGCACTAGGAAGGTAGAAGTCTCCACCTAGCCGATATTCCCACCACCTGGAAGATGAGAAACAGGGTATGCATGGAGGCAACTGAGGACTAGACGTGGCAGGGACGGTGAGATTATAGATACAGCAGAGGTAGGCTTTAAATGTTGGCTCCCATGGATCTGAGAGAGCGATCTAGGCTGTGACTAGCTCATCACACCCAGAACTGAAAGCTCGTTCTATGGAGAAGCCGGCATTTGAAATCTCTCTCTCTTTCTCTCTCTCTCCTCTCTCTCTCTCTCTCTCTCTCTCTCTCTCTCTCTCTCTCTCTCTCTCTCTCTCTGAGCTGGGGAGAAAGAAAGGCCTCTTTCTTTGGGTGCTCCCAAACCAACACCTTGGCTCCAGCGCGGTTGTGGGTCATAGATACAGGATGGGAATGCAGACATGTGAGGTGTTCACGTCCTGTCTGGGAACAAGTGGAGAACTGAAAGGATCTCAGTGCTTCCTATTTTCATTTCTCTCCTGGCCTGGCTTTTTCAGCAGAGTTCTTTAACATTGAAGCGCGGACTATCGAGGGCAAGTTAGTCTTGTGTTACAGTTCTGGGCACAGCATTTATCAATGACCAATGTGTCTACGTGCAGAACTGACCACAATCTGATCCAAAGGCTGAGACGCTGACCCCTCTCCACCCCAGGCAAGGGAGATGCCTATTGCTGAGTGAAGAGTCAGCACAGGAAGCAGAAGCAGGAGTAACCTAGGCAACAGTTATCTTTGTACCTTGTACCGGAGGAGCGCCATCTGTCGCAGAGCTGGGGGCAGGGCCTCAATGTGTTGTCCAGCTGCAAGACTGTCAAATTTAGTGACCTTTACTCTGTCTAAGAGCCGATGAAGCTGGAGGGCTGAGGCAGGGCTTTCCTCGGCACAGAGGCCACATCCCTTTTTATCTCACTGCGGAGAATTCCTCTAGCCTGTCAAGGCAGCTGAGTGACCGGATGCTGGCCCTTCATCTTTACTGCTCCCAGCTCCGCCCCAATTACCCAAGGCTCCAGGAAAAATGGCCCTTATGGGGGCTCGACCCCCTCCTCTGGCACTGAAAATCTCCACAACCCACATCCCTGTCCTGTGAACCCTCCAAGTCAGCTTTCCCATGCGAATGTGCTTGAGAGTCACCGCGACATCAAGCAGGGCAGAGGCTGCTGGGTGTTAATGGGATTGAAATGTAAACTATTTATCCAAATCACAAGAACTGTCCTGTTCTTCACTCAGCCACTGTTCCTTCTCAGACACTTCTCAGGTTGACCTCCTGACATAGTGGGGCGGCCCTGTTATGATTCAGTGATGACTCCAGGGTCAGGCTGCAGAAAGGGTCACAACCATGCCTTCCATAGGATCCGGTTGACCAAATAGGGAGTGACAGAGCTGTTGACCTTCCCACCTTGTGTCCCTGTGAGGCTGGCCTTATAAGGGTCCACAGAATCCCAGCCAAGAGTATTTGTCTTTGGCTACATCAGCCCTGAGGGCAAGGCTGACTCACTCCAACATCATGATGGAGCTGGAAACAGCAACAACAGTAACTGGAGGCTGAGGAAGAGGGAACTGAAGATGCTGATGGGGGGGGGGGGCTCCTAGGTCACCTTGAAGGTAAGGCCTTGCCGGCATCAAGATAAGTCTGGGAGGCAGAAAGAACAAGGATCAAAACTGTCAGCAGTGACCCATAGTGCCAGAAGGAGAGGCAGCAGACCCTGAAAGATGTAAGCACAGTCAAGGGATGGCCCTATGACCCCCACAGAGGAAACACTGGAGCACCTGAGTCCAGTGGGCTTGCTCAGAGGGAGCCTAGGAACAAACAGTACAGCCCCAAGGCATTTGTGACCAGGAGTCTTTCCCTGTGTGGACAGGAAGGTAGGACTCAGCCTAAGCAGAGAGAGCGACCCAGGATAATCCCTCAGAGCTATCTGTCTCCAGGACTTCAGTCCTCTAAAATGGTTCTCCTCCCATTCCAGGTCCCAACACTAGTAAAGACTAGTGAGGTCTGTTCCTGGCTGCTCCGCCCACCCCTAGGCAGAAGCTTCCTTGAGCTCAGTGCTCAGGCAGGACGCAGAGCCAGGGGCCTCCCAAGAGGCCAGGAGCCAGCCTGCTCCTGCTCGGGGCGGCCCATGGTGGATCTAAACATTCTCCCTCCCTCCAGCCTCCCATATTCTCTTTGACTTCCCTATTCCCCTTGTTCTGTTCTCACCCCCTCATCCCCACCGCTCTGCCCTCCTGCCATCTGAGGGTCCACAGGGATGCTGGCAGCTGAAGAGGAAAGTCAGAATGTTCAGCCCCAAGTGTCACTCAGAGACACTCAGTATCCCGGAACATTGTGTGTCTATCCTGAACAGGGATACAGCAACGACATATTTTTACAATAACATCCATCTGTTTTGTTTTTATTAGAAATATATTTGTAAGTGACAGAAAAAATACAAAAGTGTGGAGAGAAGGAATGAGCCATCTTGGATACAAACTATTTTTCCTTTTCTTTTCCCCAAGCTAGCATTGCTGTGAGCAAAATTATGATTAATATGAAAGTTATTATTGTTTGTGGATTAACATAATAGTGTAAATTCTCTAATTTGGGGGCCAAGGAGAGCTGCCACATTGCTGACTTGTGCATGGGGCTTGAGATGTTCTGGGGATTATCAAAGTTCGAGGAATTAATCTTTAAGGACTATGTGTGTGTGAGTGTGTGTGTGTGTGTGTGTATCTATTTGTCTATCTCTGTCTATCTATCTGTGTGGTGTACAGCATGTGTGCACATATGTGTATATAGGTGTACATGCTTATGGAAGTCAGAGGTCAATCTGAGATAAACTTCCTCAGTAGTTTTTACCTTGTTTTTATTATGTTCAATATTTTTATTTTTTGACAATTTCATATATGTAGTTTGGTCATTTTCATACTCACATTATCCTCCCTTATTCCTTTCTCCCTCCTACTGAGCCCCTCTTCCAACAGTTCCTGCTTCCACGTCTTTTCAGTTTTGTATGTATGATCCCGTGAGTTTAATTAATTAAGATTACTTGCACATTCATAGGGAGGTTATTTACTGGACAAAGGCAACTAGCAGTGGCTACGAAGCTGAAGGACTAGCTTCCCCACCCCCAGGACTGTTGACTGCCAGGAGTTCCTCATATAGGGGTGGCCTCATGAGCCCCTCTCCTCTCCATGGTGGAATGCTGACGGCCCTATCTTGTGCAGGCCTTAGATAGGTGACAGCCCCTGCAAGTTCATCAGTGTAACAACCATGTTTTTAACAGCACCCCTTCCCATCCTCCAGCTCGCTGACTTAAAGAGGGAGTGGCTTAGACGTCCCATTAGAGCTGAGCACCCAACAGACACTTACCCTCAGCGCTTGGGCCAGTTATGTGCCTCTGCATTGACCTTTGCCACTGCAGGCAGAAGAAGTTTCTCCATCCGAGGCTAAGGGCAGCACTCGTTAGTCTGACAGTTGGCTCCTCTGGACTCCCTTCCTCTTTTTTCCTTCTCTCTCTCTCTCTCTCTCCTTTCTCTCTCCTTCCTTCCTTCTTTCTTCCCTCCCTTCCTTCCTTTTCTTCTTTTTTAGACAAGGTCATTGATCCAGGACTCACCAATTATGTCAAACTGGCTAGCCAGCAAGCCCCAAGGATTCTTCTGTCTTCACCTCCTGGTGCTGGGATTACAAGCACATACCACCCTTTTCAACTTTTTTATGTGGGTTCTGGGGCTCAAACTCAGATCCTGCAGCAAGCACTTTATGAACTGAGCCACCATATGCAGGTATTCTGATGTGTGTGGGTGTCTAGGTGTGTGGGTGTGTCCCAATATCTTTGTTGAATTTGCAGCCTCCCCTTTCTTAACCATTCTGACCTGCTATAATTAACACCTACTTTCAGGCACACAGCTGCAGCTTAGTGGGTAGTCTGGACTCACACTTTTTTTTTTCTTTTGGTTTTTTGAGACAAAGTTTCTCTGTCGCTTTGGAGCCTGTCCTGAAAACTAGCTCTTGTAGACCACACTGGCCTCAAACACAAAGATCCACCTGCCTCTGTCTCCCGAGTTCTGGTATTAAAGGCGTGCACCACCACCTCCTGGTTTGGACTCACACTTTCTAAAACAGCCCCAGGAACATAAAACATTCCAGTCCTCAGCCGAGTTACTAGCCGCTGCTCCACCATGCTGCTGCTCAGATCTGCCTCTGCTCACCTCCCAGTGAGGGTGGTGTCTTAGCCCTAACTGTCACGTGAGCACACTTTCAGAGACTGTACCAGTGTTGTCCTCTCCACAAAGACCTGGGACCTGAGCAGGGTGCTGGAACAGAGATCAGGACCTCTGCACAGATCCCTTGGGGCCTCTGGGTCCGTTAGTCTTGGTGACTAACACAGTGAGGCAGAACCCTTGCCTTATCGTTGTGAGGCCTGCAGGCTCTTGTAAAGCAGATAGTTCAGCGGAAAGCCCAGGAGGGGCTGGGGTGATGGCTCAGTAGGTGAAGAGCTTGCCATCTGGAGTTGTTGCAGGCTTGTTGCTGCTGCTTGTTGTGTGATTTCCCATTTCCCAGGAGACATGGGGTGAGAAGACGTGGACTCGATGACACGGGCTCCAGGAGATTCTAAAACAGAAGCTCTTTACTGTAAAAAGGTGAGGAGTTTTTAATGGGGTTAGGGAAATTAAGCTGCCGTGGGAACGTTTTTTGGTTGGTCTTTTTGAAACTGGTGGTTGCTGCTGGCATGTTGTGACTGGTGAGGAGTGAGTGTGCATCATTAGTTACCATGCTTATGGTCCACGGACAGGTTGTTTTGTCTGATTTTGCTTATTCATTGTGAGTTTGCATGTGCTTTTTGTGCCTCGCCATTGCCCTGCCTCATCTCACCCTTTCTGTTTTATTTTTATTGGGCAACCTAATGGGAGTTCTGGATTTTTATACCTCCACCTTGGGGACCCCCCCCCCAGTATTTTAGACTGTGACTATCTTAGGTTGACTGATGGACTGTTAGAGCCCGTGTGGGTCTAACACAGATAGCTATTTTCCCTAACTGGACTGGTACGGAGGCGCAAGGAATAACCAGACACAGCTTACACCATTATTACAGAAAAGGGCATCTCAGGCTTCTTCCTCCCGCGTTTATTCTCCAAACATCCCAAACATAAATTATGTATCTCACAAATACATAAACTGTACGGGGGGGGGGGGGGGAATACATCAGCATTCTATCTCCTAGGTAACCAGGTGAATGGCCTTTTGTCATGTCTGCATCTACCTGTCTGCTGAGTATGCCAGCTGTCACGTAGGCTTGAATTAGCATCTCTATAAGGCATCCTCCAAATTACAAAGAAAGAAGCAGCAAACTTCCTGACTTTTCTCAGGCAGAGACAGCCTGTCTGCAGGGCTACGTGATCACTTCCGATTGGCCCAATGGCTTCAGAGCCTGGCTGCTACACCATAAAGAAATATGGGCCTACAATGGACAGGTTCTTTTTTTTTTTTTAAAGATTTATTTATTTATTTATTTATTTTGTATACAACATTCCTTCCATGTATGCTTGCATGCCACAAGAGGGCACCAGATCTCATTACAGATGGCTGTGAGCCACCATGTGGTTGCTGGGAATTGAACTCAGGACCTCTGGAAGAACAGTCAGTGCTCTTAACCTCTGAGCCATCTCTCCAGCCCCAATGGACAGGTTCTTAACTGTCTTTGACCACCAGTCCTCAAAGGGTTGGGTCCCTTGGGTCCCCAGAAGGTCCCAAGAAATCAGAAGCAAGGGTAGACTTTTAGGAGAACGAGAGCTTTAAATGGCCTCCTTTATTTCTGTTAGCCAAGTATGGACCACCTCCCTTGAAGGTTTTGATCCAGTGTGCTCCATAGCCATTAACACCTGGAGTATTGCCTTGTTCACCCGCTGTTGTCAAGATCTTAGCTGTAGGAGACACTTAAGCAGAAATATTAGAGCCACCCATAAGGCACCACCATGCAACAAGTTCAGAGGGGTCTAGCAGGGATTTTATGTGATCCATACTTGACCAAAGAATGTGTTAGACAAGCTAGGTGGTGGTGGCACACATCTTTAATCCCAGCACTCCGGAGGCAGAGGCAGGTGGATCTCTGTGAGTTCAAGGCCAGCCTGATCTGCAAGAGCTTGTTCCAAGACAGACACCAAAGCTACACAGAAACCTTGTCTCGAAAACAAACAAAACCAAACAAAAAGAATGTAGAAGACAAATCCAATGACTTGACTTGGATCAAGTTAAGTTTCAAATAGGTTCTGATTAAATGTTCACAGCTGGGCAAGGGTAAACTAGGTAAAAGTTTGTGCAAATTTTAAGGGGACAAATGAAATTTCTGATGGAAGAACTTAGCCTGTTCCAGCAAAGGCAAGGACACTGTCATAGTCATAATTAAGCAGTCTACTCTGTAGTTGCTTGTTGCTAGCATTCCTGGCAGCCCTGTATATGAGATCTGATATGGGATATATGCCCAGGGTGCCTCTGTAATAAATTTTTAATAGTTTGCATTATTTTGGAGGTGGAATCCTTTTGGTACTTTAATTTTACAAAAGATAGTATTTTGCAAATTTGTGTGACATAGCAGCTATCTGAGAAAATATTTACGGTTCTGATTGGGTCATTTTTAATACCTTAAGGGCCGTCAATAATGCCTCTAGTTGTACTGCTCTAGAATTTGGTTGGGTGTAGGCCTTTTCTTATGATTAATTCCCATTATTGTTAATCCAAAATTAGTTTTATTGGTATATGTAAAGGCTATAGTGGCTGGGGGATGGCATTTTTGATGGTGTGGCATAATTTTTATCTTTAATTTTAAAAGGGGGAGGGCAGAAAGTCATCTATCCTGAGGGAAATGGTTATCCAGTATGCCCATAGTGAACCTAGCCATCACTTAAAACAGGCATCCTCTCTAAATGGTTTGTTATTGTTCTGGCTGTGCAAATGACAATGTCTCCACTGTCTATATCTCTAACTGTAGCTCCTGGATCAGGAAGTGCACCAAGTACCATGAGTGGCTGCTGACTGGCCTGGAGGGCGACAAATGGGTTATTTTCATAGACTGTCCCAGGAAGCCGGCTGAGCACATACTGCATGAGCCATAGAAACTCCCTACAGCCACCTGGGTTCTGGAAGAGGACATAAAAGTGTTCCACAATGCTCTCAAGCTAGCTCACAAAGACATCAATGTCTCTATTAAGGTGGTTCTACTGCTGTTCTAGTAACCTCAGCAGAGAGAACAAAAGTATTGGGGCAGTCCGTCTTTTTAAATGACATCTACTATTCTTCTGAAATCGAAGAGATCTGCCTAGTGGATGAGAACCAGTTCACCTTAACCATTGCAAACCAAGGCACACCACTTACCTTGGTGCGTCAGGAGTGTGAAGTCATTGTCCAGTCTATCATTTGTATCAGGACCCTCTGGGAGCTTATACAATCTCATGCCCAATAATAGCCCTTTTGGCATTTAGGGCATTAGGTCTTTGGACAAGCCCTGGGGCAATCCCTATGTAAGTGACCAGACTGTCCACATCCCCAGCAAGTATGGTCTGGTGGGGTGAAATTATCGTCCTTTTCAGGTTTGGCATTGACCAAGGCATTCATGGGAGCTGTAAGGGCAGAAATGGGCCTGTGCTATGTGTCAATATCATGGGTGGCGAAGACCCACTTTTGAATATTCTCATTTCTGACAGGTGCAATGACGTTACGGGTGACAGTGTTGAGCCCCTCTCAGGTTAGCTGTTTAATAAGAATATCCTTGGCAGAGCCATATGGAATGTGCTTTTTAACACCATTGGTGACACAGGTCAAAAATTCAGGAAATGGTTCTGCAGTGTGCTGGACAAGATTGTGGAATAGCCTACAGTGTCCTGGGATGTACAAAGTTTGAGGGCCTTGAAGGCTAGGTTGGACACTTGTTGGAAATAGAAGTGTAGACCAATCATGGATTGTGAGACAAAATCAGTGTATTGGCCATGGCCAGTAAGCATGCCAAGGGTAATACTAAGCTTGTATGGGCTTGGGTCTCTGCTGCATCATCATAAGCAGAGTGTCACCGGAGGAGAACTGAAGGGTCAAGGGCATGGAGTGCCAATCAGAATGGGTTTGAAGCTGCACGGCCCATTGTCTGAGTACATGTTCAAAATAAGGAGAATTAGGGTAGCCACGGTCTCCCTCACACACCCCTGCATGACTCCCAGCCTGCTCCCGGTCCTGCTGCTGCTGAGAGGGCACATAACTGACAAGGACAACCACCCTAATGATCTTTAATAGGTGATCTTGTAACCGGATTCCTTGAGAAGGGAGACTAGGAGAGGAAGTCCAACAGTCCACACTCCAAAGAATGGTCGGCTCTCCCGTAAAGCAGCAAGAGAGACCTCAGACAACCCCAGAGAGTGGCCCCGGGCAAAACTCATCGGTTTCTCTCAGGCCAGGAGGAAGTCCACACAAGGACAAGGATGGAAGGGAAGGGGAAAGTAGTGTTCATGGACCGAGTGTGCTGCTTATGGTGAGGAACATCTGCGGCTTGTTAGGCCATGGCCGTATGTTCACCTAGTGTCTCCAGGCGGAAAGGACCTGTTGAGGGTTCTTTATTGGCTCCACCTCCTGGATTGTCAGCCCTTATGTGGAGGCACCAGATGAACTGAGTCACGATGGCGATTTCCTAACTAGGAAGACAAACAGGGAAAAGAAAATAAAATGTAGGGATAGGAAAGAAAGCCCCAACTCACCAAGGGCTTAGAAAATGAAAATAGGGCATCAACTCACCAAAAACAGCCAAAGGAGAGTCGGGGCGGGGACAGCAGTGGGGGCGGCAAACAAGAAAGAAAAACGCCCAAAAGATGTTAAAAGGACCCAAAAAGTGAGCAAAAGGAAAAGGTCCATCCATGTTGGATGCCAGTTGTAGTTGTTGGGTGCTTGTTGTTGCTGCCTGATCCCCATTTCCGGGGGGGAGGGGGAGATGAGAAGACCTGAAGGCAATGACACAGACTCTCAGAGATTCCAGTACAGGAGCTCTTTATTGTAAAAAGATCGGGGTGGAGGTGGGGTTAAAATGGGATTAGGGAAATTAAGCTGTTGCAAGAATGTTTTTAGTTGGTCCTTTTGAAACTAGAGGTTGCTGCTGGCATGTTGTGATTGGCTAGGAGTGTGCGTCATTAGTTACCATGCTTTTGGTCTGCTGGCAGGTTGTCTTGGCTAATTTTGCTTATTCATTGTGAGTTTGCATGTGCTTGCTTTTGCTTGCACTATTGCCCTGCCTCAGTCATCCAGGCATGAGGATCTGAGTTGTGATAGCCAGCACTAAAATAAAAGCTAGGTGTGAGGGCTTGGGAGATGTCCTGTCACACCACCAGCATCTCACAGCCTCTATACCTGTGTGTCCATGGCATGGTTGGCTCCACAGCTGGACTGGCGTGAGACCCACTCATAGGCGCCTTTTCCCTCCCTTCTGACACTGGGGCTGGGGCTGCCTGAGGCCCATTGCATCCCTGTTGCTGATTCTGGCCCCTCTCTCCTCTAGACTGGAGATAATACAGAAGGTCAGAAAAAATTGCTTAAGGAACTAGACACCAACATAGATGCCCTGGGACTTGAATAAGTTCATTGTGTTTGTAGCTGCTCTCAACTTTGCCGGTCACTGCCACCTCCTGAGGGAGGATGCCCAATTATTCAAGAGGTGCCGAATCAGGCCTGGGAAGGTGGACTCCTCACAACGTTCCCTAGGAAGGCCTTGGCAGTAGATCATCAACTTCCAGAAGGCTCTTGCTGGCAGTTACTTCCTTGGATGAGCTGGCTGGTGTCCCTCTGATTAATAAATGTTTATAAAGTACTAATGGGATCAGAGACCCCAGGTGTTTCCTTTAAACCTTTGAAGTCTTTGGCCAAGAAAGAGACATGTCACTAGAAGGACCCAACTAGACATACCTATAGTTACCTGCATCCGAATCACGTTCTGCTGGACAGATGGTCCTGGCTCTGCAGAGTTATTAATATAGCTAAGCATTGTGTGTTAGTGCATTGACACTTGAGCTGTTTGTAACTGATGCTGCTTGTAGTAATGGTTTTGAGAAAGGCCAGGTACACCCAGTTATTATTGATTCGCACACCACCTATCTGCATGTTTGTCTCCTCATCCTCCAGGGTTGTTGCTATAGTTAATACACACACACACACACACACACACACACACACACATATATATATATTATATGTATTATCCAGGAATATATTAAAGAGCAATGGTGAGAGGATGCATCCCTGCAACACTTCTATGAGTGTCTTAAACTCGTCACTTAGTTCTCTACAGACTTTGACTGAAGCAAAGGTATCTTTGTAGGCATTTTCTAGTATTCTTATGATTTTCTCTGGGTATCTGTGGAACCTCATTGTTTCCCAAAGTCCTTTCCTCCAAATGCTATCGAATGCCTTCCTGAAGTCGATGTAACAGACATGTAATTCTTCATATTTTTCTGCCTCAAAGTGAAAATCTGATCAATTGTGCTCCTGTTAGCTCTGAATCCGCACTGGCCTCTGCTAGGATTTCCTCTGTTCTGCACCTGATCTTTTGCAGGATAATGGAGGAGAAGATCTTGCTGCTATGGCACAACAAACTAATGCCTGTGTAATTTGAGCAGTCCTTCTTGTGTATCATGTTTCGCTGACGATACCGCACTACTTGCTGAATGTCCAAATGAGCTGCAGGCCATGGTTAATAGAGTGGTGGAAGTCAGTGAAAACCTTGGTATGAAAGAAAACTTTGAGAAGATAGAGATACAACACATGGGAAGGATGCAGAAGGATTTTAACATTGTAATAAAGAATCAGAACCTCAAGCCAACAGTCAGCTTTGTCTATCTGGGAGTAAACCTCAGATCAAAGGAGAGAACTATTTCAGACATCAAGAGGCAGTTAGGGATAGTGAGGGCTGCATTCCAGGCACTAGGAGAGGTTTGGTCAGCGAGAGACATTACGACAACAACAGAATTACAAGTGTGTGAGACACTTGTCTTGAGCTGCCGTCTTTACAAGTCTGAAACCTGGACAATGAAACGTTCCTCAGAATAGCGGCTGAATGTGTTTGAGATGGCATGTCTCAGGAGGATTCTAGGCATCACACTCACTAAGACAGGCTGTGCAGTGATGACATTGAGAATCTTCTCCAGCTACAGAAGGAAGTAAACTACAGGATACGGCAACGGTGCTTGAGATACTTCAGCAGTGTTATGAGAATGAATGGCGGCAGATACCCGAAGATAGCACTGCTTGGAGGAGTGCAAGGGATAAGGCAAAGAGGAAGGCTCAAAAAACACTGGATAGGGCTGGAGAGACGGCTCAGAGGTTGAGAGCATTGCCTGCCCTTCCAAAGGTCCTGAGTTCAAGTCCCAGGAACCACATGGTGGCTCACAACCATTTGTAATGGGGTCTGGTGCCCTCTTCTGGCCTGCAGGCACACACACAGACAGAATATTGTATACATAATAAATACTTTTAAAAATTTAAAAAAAAAAACACTGGATAGACAGCATAAAGGAAGACTGTGAAACGTTGGGTATGACAACACAAGCATCTAGGACTGAAACAACTGGAGAACCGCCATAAACGGGCTGCCCATGCATGCTTAAGCACTGCCAGGGCATAAAGAATGGATGATGAGATCCACCAGTGCCAGATTGAGAAACAACTCTTTACAAAGTGGGTATGAGAACTGCCAACGGGCCACTGTCCTCACCCATGTCGGTGTCATGACAGTGTCTTGCCCACGTGGGGTCCTGGAAGAGACACTGATGACTATGTTTGGTTTCAGGTCTTCTCCCATTTTCTGAACAGTGACAGCTGTCTAAGTGTTCTGAAGAAACTCTGAACGTCATGGAGGCACACTGTGCTGGCTACCCCTTTAGGGAGGAGACGCAGACATATCTGTAAAAGGGATAGTCCTGGGTTAGGTGCACACATCATCTCAAGGTGGCTGGGAGGTGATGTCAACATGGCAGGCTGAGACCTAAAGGGCACATCAGAGCAGAGACCGTCTTCTCTTTTTCTCACTGCTTCACAAGCCAATCGCCCTGCTCTCAGTGACAGTCTCTCGGCTTGTTAGCTTTGGAGGGAGCTGAGGCCTGGAAAGCTGCTGCAAGCATCAGAGACCTCCCTCACTGCCTAGCCTTACTCAGACCTGAGGTGTGGATGCCTCACCTGGGTCCCACAGACTCTGCCCTCACCTAGATAAGAGCCTCAGCAATTGGTGCAGAGAAGTGGGCCATGCAAAGGTTGCATGGGTTTTGTCGCAGGCTACAGGACGCCTCGAGCTGGGTAGCTTTGAACTCAGCTCTCAGAGAAGTCTTCTGGATCTGAGTCACTGTGAAAGACCCCCCCGATATTGGAAGACTCTCATCAAGCCTTGGGATAACGCGACCCCCCCCCCCCCAAGTAACTCACGAGAGACTGTCCTTGCTGCAATCACATGAGGTTTAATGACAAGATGACAAGACAGGAACCAGTGCACTGGGGCCGAGACTCATAACCCACACAGAGGAAGAGTTCGACCTCGAGTGACTGGGAGAAGTAGTTTTTATAGGAAGAAACCACACAGCCCAGTAATCCAAAAGGGGGGCAGGGAGGGTGTCACAGAAAATTCCAAAAATTCCAGTGATGATTACAAGGGGGCAATTCCCTGCCTCTCAAGATCATTCTCAAGGTCATAATCAGTTAGTTCCTATTCTAAAAATACCAATGATAATTACTAGGGAGTGATAATTACTAGGGGGAATCTCCCTGTTTCTCAAGATTATTCTCAAGATTATAATCTACCTTTATCTTCAGCTAGTTCCTGAAACCCTGAAACTGGCTAATCCTAGATATCTGATTCTTCTTTTCCTGCTAGATTTTTGGCTCTATTTTTCTGCTAGGGGGATCTGGATTTATCCAGGTCTTTCAATGGAGGTTGGACTTCTGTGCTTTCCAACTAAAACCTAGAGGGCTGTAGCATAGAAACTCCATCTCTGTAAGCATCCTTCTATAGCCAGACTTTCTTGTTGGACTTTCTTTGGACAGCCAGCCCCCAAATAATGCCACAAAGACTTATTAATTATAAATGCTTGGCCTTATCTTAGGCTTGTTCCCAACTAGCTCTTATAACTTAATATGTTTCTATTCATCTAGGTTCTGCCATGTGGCTTTTTACCTCTCCTCCATTCTGTATGTCCAACTCACTCCATGTCTGGCTGACAAATTCCCACCTCTTCTTCCCAGAGTTCCTCTCTCTCCACAGAAATCCTGCCTATCTTTTCCTGCCGAGCTATTGGCCATTCAGCTCTTTATCAAACCAATCAGGTGCCTTAGGCAGGTGAGATAACACATTGACACATTTTCACACAGTGTGCTCAAATATTCTGCAGTATCTTTTTCTGGCTTCTCTAACTCCTACCCTCTCCTCCTCCTCTTTTTCTTGAGACAGGGTCATATATATGCCTGGATGACCTCAAACTCATTATGTATCTGAGGACAAGCTTGAACCTCTGATCCTCTGGCCTCCACCTCAAGTGATGGGATTACAGTTGTGTCTACCACACCGACTTAATGTGACACTAGGAGGGAATCCAGGCTTCGTGCATGTCAGGCCAGCACTCAGCTGAGCCATCTTTCTGACAATCTTTCTGTTTCCTCCACAGGATGGACTCTGACTGAATGCCCTATGTTGGGGTGTTTTTCTAGAGATAAGGCTCTCATGACTTCATGGTTGCCCCAGCAAGTCTCATCTCACTGTGACTCCTCTTCTGCTCCATGAGTGGACATTGTATTTGGTTCCCCCTGCTCCAAGAGACCTGTGGCTCTCCACTAACCTACTATTCAGAATCTGCTGGGCTGTGGACATGCACAGTGCCTCCAGCTTGAGGACCACAATCACCTATTTGGAGTCCACACTTTCCTGTGTGTGTGAAATAAGAGCCACATCCAAAGAGCACATGAACCCTCCCCATCCAAGACAGCATCGATACATTCATAAGATCATGATCTGATTAATTACCATTCACCATCTTCACAGCACCACGTTATGTATAGTAGTTTGAATAAGAATGACCTCGTAGATTTTGATGCTTGGGTCCTCAGTTGGTGGAATTTTTGGGGAAGAATTAGAAGATGTGATTTTGTTGGAGGAAGTATGTCACTGAGTGATGGGCTTTGAGATTTCAAAACCCCACACTATTCCCAGCCTCTCTCTCTCTCTCTCTCCCCCCCCCCACACACTTTGGGATATAAGTTCTCAGCTACTACTCCAGCACCATGCCTGCCTGTTGCCTTGTCTTCCCTGCCATGATGGACTCTATCCTTCTAGAACTGTGAGTGAATATCAGCCCCTTTCTCCCTCCAGTGACTTTTGCCAGGGTCTGGGTATTTTTGTCACAACAATAACAAAGTAACTAAGACAAAAATAGAAGAAACAGACTCCAGCTGTCAGATCAAAGGCTTCACAACATGGTTCCTCTTTTCTCCTCTGTGGTATTAAGTACCACGGGCACTCCTGTGTACATATATTGCCGTTGGTATAAACTAGTGATCTCCCATTTTAGTCAGTGGGCTGTAGTCTGTCACTATTACTTTGCTGTTGTTGCTTTTTGGTGATCAGATTGTCACACTGGACTAATAAGCAGGAGGCCACTTAAACTGTCATCTGTATGCTCCTGATCTGTGCCAGCATTCTTTGCCATACACTCCTAGTTTTGTCTCTAGAGCAGGGCATTTTGTCTAAGCAGTCCCGAGTCCATTTGGTGGTATCCAAGATCTTAGACGTAGGTAGGCTCCTCCCTCTCAGTGACCAGGACCAGAGATATTTGTAGGTATATACATAAGATCCTATGATGCACACCCAGAATTCTTTATCCTTTACATATATTGAATTCCAAAAAATTACCATTGCGACCTCCATCCTAAACAATGTCACAGGGTTCATTCTATATGATGGTACCCCTTTGCCCTTCACCCTGCTCAGACTCTGGGCCCCCTAAAGTCTTCCCCTGAAAAGACATCTTCTTCATCCCCAAGGTGAATATTTCCAGGTTTCCCTCTTTTCAGTACTGCTGGAACAGCACCATGATGCTGTCCCACGTGTGGATGCTGACCTTGCTCTGCTAGCTTTGACACTTAGAAGACCCCGGAGAACTGGCCTTCCCCTCAGCCTGGGCTGATTTCCCGGTGAGGATTTCTGTCCTACACTATAAACTCTCTCCACTGATTACACTATTTACACCGGGGATGCTCTCCCCACCCTGCTCATGGGGTCTCTGACACCTGTGGGGGTTCCTCTCCACCCCACTTGGACTCTGGGCCCTGATCTGGATGCCAAGCCCCACAGCTTCTCATTGGGATGCCTTAGGCATTACCACGTGTGAGAAACAGCCATAACTAGTTTGTCTTTTTCTTGGACTTTATGTGTGAAGGTTGTCTTAGCTTTGTCACATGTTGCCGTGATAAAATAACACGGCAAAGCCACTTGAGAGAGAAAGGGTTTATTTGGCTCACAGTTACAGGTGCAGTCCATCATGATGAGGAAGTCAAGGCACTAGGAGTAGGAAGCAGCTAGCCACATCTAGCCCACAGTCAAGAGCAGAGACTAGTGGATTAATACATGTTTGGATATATGCAACTCAGCTTCTCTGTTCTCATACAGTCCAGGATCCCCTGCCTAGGAAAGGGTGCTTCCCACAGGTGTCGTGTTTCCCTATCTCAATTAATGTAATCAAGACAATCCCTCATAGGCCAGCTTGACCCAGGTGATCCTGAGACCCTCTTCCCCAGTGATTCAGGTTTATGTCAAGTTGACAATTAAAACAAACCATCACTCATGTGCACCATTATTACAGTGTGAGTCTTCGGGGAGCTGGAGAGACGGCTCCACTCAGTGTTTAAGAGCAG
Source organism: Myodes glareolus (assembly GCF_982192425.1). Lineage (NCBI taxonomy): Eukaryota > Metazoa > Chordata > Mammalia > Rodentia > Cricetidae > Myodes > Myodes glareolus. The sequence continues at coordinate 69,224,092 of NC_142033.1, forward strand.
TGACTGCTCTTCCAGAGGTTCTCAGTTCATTTCCCAGCAACCACACAGTGGCTCACAACCATCAATGATGAGATCTGGTGCCCTCTTCTGGCAAAATGGAGTACATGCAGATAGAGCACTTATGGGTAAAATAAATAATTTAAAAATAAACAAAATGTGAACCTTCAAATCACAGCAGATGCCAAACAGCAAACCTCTGACTTGTCTGACACTCCAAGTGGGAGTCACTCTGCCTTCTCCTGTCACTCCTATGCTATAAATAAGTACAGCATTCAGAACCAACTGGGGCGTTTTGTCTTTTGAGTGTTTGTCTATCTAGTTGGTTGTTATTTCACTATTTAAAGTGACCCTCTTGATTCTAATGCCATGATCAAATAAAAGCATCTAACACAATTTTTTTGAGACAGGTCTATTATGTAGCCCTTATTGTCCTGGTACTCTCTATGTAGATCCCCAACACACAGACATGTACCTGACAACTCCTTTCAAGTGCTGGAATTAAAGGTGTGTGCCACCATGACCAGAAGACAAAAGGAATTTTTTAAGAACCAGTTGGGGAATAAAAACCCAATTCACTCACGTTGATCTGCTAACAGGATTGGGGTAACACTGGAAGCTGAGAGTCCATTAGATAGTTAATGCTAGAAGCTTGAGGTGCCTGAAAACAAGTTGATGAATTCAAGGCACAGGCAGACTCCAAGTGTCTTGGTACAGACTGGAGTGGGGAGGCACTGAGCAGGGGAATTTTCAAGAACGACCCAGGGTGTCTGACTTAGAAATCTCGGCTGAAATCTTTGCATTGGTAGCCGACAATTAAATTTAATTTTCAAAAGCTGGGCATAGTGACACATATGTGTGACCTCTGACCTCTAACATTGTCCTCTGATCTCTACACTTGTGCCATGACACACAAAAACCCACACACATACAAAATACATAAATATGCAATTAAAAATAGGATGGAGAATGACAGAGGAAAATACCTAATGTTAACCATTGTCCTCCACACACATGTTCATAGGCACACGTACTTACACATAGGTACACACATATGTATAAACACACACACACACACTTACTTTTCGTGCCTTATTGACATTTGATTGTCCTGAGTATTTAGCACCAATCATGTGTCAATCACATGCTGGTCTAAGTTCTGGGAATTCAGCAGTGAACAACTTCCTTCCTAGAGACAGATAATCTACAGAGAAAAGCCAGGTGATGTTTTAAAATTTGTACTTTAAGTATTAGCAAGGAAAAACAGAGAGAGTCAGGGGGCTCGCAGTTGCTGCTGGACCACAGTGGGAGTAGGAAGATGTGGGCAGATTTAAAAACTGCTGTGATGAGTCACGTGGACATCAGGCTCTGACAGTGTTTCCAGAAGAAACGGAACTCAGTGGCCAGGCCAGTCTTCGCCAGTCAGTGCAGCTGTGAAAGGCAGGGGAGTCCGCTGAGTCTTGTGGAAGACACCATGAAGTCTCAAACTGCAGTGAAAAGGGAGTTTGGGAATGACAGATACATCTAGGATAGACTAATTGCTAATGGCTTCCAGAGCTGCTGACGAAGCCAGTGCCAGCGGCAGAGTAACTTGGCAGTTGCTTAGATTCTACTGACACATAATCACTTATGAAATGAAGATGAGACAAGAAATACACACGAAACCATGTATGCCTCTAAAGTCCATTTCATCAAGCAAGGGCTATGACAGTCTCACTGCAATGCTCTGCACAGGAGCCCAAGGTGAAGAATGATTCAAAAGGGGCTGGGGAGATGGCTCCGTGGTTAGGAGAACTAGCTGTTCCTCCAGAGGACCCATGTCAGGTGGCTTACAGCCTTCTGTGGTTCCAGCTCCAGGGGATCCAGTACCTTTTTCTGGCTTCCATGGGAACTTGTACACACATGTGGCAAACACATGCAAACACACATAAAATTCTCAGACCAGTCAGTGGAGGTGCATGCCCTTAATCCCAGCACTTGGGAGGCAGAGGATCTCTCTGAGTCTGAGGCCAGCCTGGTCTACAGAGCAACTTCCAGGACAAGCTCCAAAGCTACACAGAGAAACCCTGTTTTGAAAGAAAAATAATAAATAAATAATAAAATAATGATTCAGGAGGCTCAAGCCCTCAAAGAAAACAAGGTTAGGATGAATCTTGGGATACTGAAAAGATTGAAAATGATTTAGGTGTGAATGTTATTCATATACTCCAGGGAGGCACGCACATCTGTATAGGGCATGAATGTGTATGCATGTCTGTTTATGTGCACAGCTTTCTTTGTTTTAAGATTTATTTGGGGGTTGGAAAGATGTGCTAAATGTGCTTGTTCTTGCAGAGGACCCAGGTTCGACTCCCAGAACCTACATAATGCCCATAATGCCGCCAACTCCCTCTTCCGACCTCTGCAGTCACTAGGCATGCACATGGCACACGGACATATTTACAGACAAAATACATAAAAATGTTTTTAAGATTTATTTTTATTGTCTATGCATGAGTGTTTTGCCTAAAAGGAGTCTATGAATAATTTGTGTACCTGGTGCCATTAGAGGCCACAAGAGGGCATAAGATCCCTTGGTACCATAATTACAGACAATTATGAGCCATATGATGTGGGTATGAGGAACTGAACCCAGAATCTCTGTAAGAGCAACAAGTGCTCTTAGCCACAGAGCTGTCTCTACAGCTCCTGTGTAGTCAGTTTTTTAAAATGTGTACAGTGTATGTGCTGGCTAGTCAGTCTTGTGTCAACCTGACACGCAAACCAGAGTGATCTGAGAGGAGGGAGCCTGACTGAGAAAACGCCTCTATGAGAGATCCGTCTGTAAGGCATTTTCTTAATTGGTGATTGATAGGGGGAGGGCCCAGCTCATTGTGGGTGCTGCCATTCTTGGTTAGGTAGTCCTGGGTTCTTAAGAGAACAGACTGAGCAAGCCAGGAAGCAGCTCCCCTCCTGTATCAGCTCCTGCCTCCAGGTTCCTGCCTTGTTTGAGTTCCTGTCCTGACTTCCTTCAGTGATGAAGAGCAATGTTGGAAGTGTAAGCCAAATAAACCTTTCCTCCCCAGCTTGCTTTTTGCTCCTAGTGTTTCGTGGCAGCAATGGAAACCCTAACTAAGATGATGTATATGACTGTGGCAATGTGTAACTGGTGTATATCTGTGTGTCTTGGTATATAGAGGCTAGAGGCAAAAGTCAGGTCAATATTAACCTTTAATTTTTGAGACGGGGGTCTCTCACTGGACCTGAATACTTAGTTGCTTTATTATTGCCATTATAACAGGCTCCAGATCTTAGCACAACTGATGTCATGATGAAAGTTACCCAGCATGTGGATAAAGGCCCAACATGTTTGGCGGCAACACCTTCCAAAACAAGAACAAAGACCTAGTCCCTCATAGTCCATAGCTCACAGAAAGTCCCTAAATGTACTAACCTTGCCTCCTGGCTTCTGTAGTTCTGCCTCTGGCTAACTGTTCTTGCTGACTGAGGTGTGCCAACCCAGGATATGGGGTTTGTGCTTAAAAGATCCCCCCCTGGAAAAGTCTAAGGACTGTACCCGAGCCCTGAACATGCAGCATAGTCACCAACTGGCTAATGAAGAGTTTCCATTGGTTTGCGTGGGGGCCCAAAGAGGCCAAAGGTCAGAGAGTTAGGGACTTGTGTTTAGTTCATTCAAGGTTATTGTGCTTCCACCTCAAACAAAGGTCCCACCTAGTTGTAAATCAGAGTTCTGCTCTATCAAGGCTGTTGTCAGCAGGTGTGGCTAGAAGCCAGACCTTGTGCTCCTGGAACAGGGAAGTAGTTGGTTCCTACCTAAAACAAAATCTAAGGATGCAACTGAATTCCAGTTCTCTTTATGGAAATAACTCGGGATTCCACCCAGGGAGTGGGAGTCCACCTGCAGAGAGTTTGGTCTAGTCGTGAGTGTGTACGACTTTCAATTTGTATGTTAACGCAGTCGTTTTGCTCTACTTCTACCTCTTGAAATCAGGGGTATATTAAGCTGTTGGAAAACAAAACACGGACGAATTTTCAGTACTCACTGAAATTCCCTCCCGATACTATCCTATGTGTTTCTGTGTTTTATTATTTTTGTTCGCATCTTTGTACTCTTTACTATATTTCTAAATTCTCACACCTCTACTCTGGAAGAAAGGTATTTTTGTCGAGGCTGGCGCCTGACAGGCTGGACCCAATGTCCAAGTGGCTTTCTCTGGTGGATACCTCACCACACCATGGGAGGATACCATGATCATGGGCCTTACAAAAGAAAGCATTTAACCAGGGGCTCACAGTTCTAGCGCTTCACAGCCATCACGTTGGGGAGCGTGGCAGCAGGCAGGAACTGAGATCGTGTGTCTGATTCATAAGTGTGAGGCAAAGAGAGAGAGAGAGCTAACTGGGAAAGACATGAGCCTTTTTATCTGCCCTCCATGTGTGTGCCATGTGCACATGTATTAAAAATAAATAAATGTAATAAAATAAAATCAAAATGATGCACAATAGTCTGGACAGATGCTTCACCATCCAATAAGCCACCAAGACTTTAGGGTGAGTGGTTATGGTACTTTTTTTTTTTTTTTTTTGACTGACAGAGGCAAACACCAAATCAGTTCCAGGAAAGCCCAGCTGGACCTTCCCACTCCTCTGCTCAGGTCAGGCCTGGTTCCTACCTGTACTTCTGTGTGGTTCCTGTACTGGCTGGTTTTGTCAACTCGACACAAGCTAGAATCATCAAAGAAGAAGGAGCCTTGGTTGAGGGAATGCCTCCGTGAGATCCAGTTGTAAAGCATTTTTAAAATTAGTAATCAATGGGGGAAGACCCAGGCCATGGTGGGTGGTGCCATCCCTGGGCTGCTGATTCTGGGTTCTATAAAAAAGCAGGCTGAGCAAGTCATGTGAAGCAAGCCAGTAAGCAGCATCCCTCCATGACTTCTACATCAGGTCCTGCCTCCAGGATCCTGCCCTGTTTGAGTGCCTGTCCTGATTTCCTTCAATAATGAACAGTGATATAGAAGTATAAGCCAAGAAAACCCCTTTTTCCCCAGCTTGCTTTTTGGCCATGGTGTTTTTGTCACAGCTATAGAAACTGTACCTGAGACAATTCCCTGTCTCTTATTCTTCCACTAACCCTTAAACTGAAATTGAATAAGCTTTGTGAGCTATAGGCAGAATCATCACTCCCCAGATAATCATAAAGTGTCAATGACCCCAGTGGTACCTGTTCACTGAAGAACACAAAGCCATTAACATGAGGCCAGGGTGCAAAGCAGGGTACATGAGTGGGGGGGGGGCAGCCACATTATGTGATTCCATTTTACACGTCAACCCAAAAGGTGTGTCCATGCTTATGGTGAGCATGTATTTGCTCTTAGATGATTATATTTATCAGTTCTAGGAACCAAAGCCTGCCGGCTTGACTATGATCCTGAGCAAAACTGTAAAGTGAAGAGACCTCAATGAAGTACAGGCTTGTGACAATGAATGAATTCCTCAATGAGAACCTCCTAGACCTGCTTACCTCCATCACCCTTTCTCCCAGAATGCCTCTCTCCCTCTGTAAATTGCAATCCCAGCCTAAATTAGGAGTTTTTGCTCAGGCTGTTGCTTCCTGCTTCTCGGATGCCTTCACAGTTTCTCCTTTCAGGGACTGTACTCAGCATTCAAAGCCCAGCAACATCACTTGCCCTAAAATGCTTCCGGATGCCCCCATGGGGGTGTGGCTCCCTCTTCTGGCTCTTGTGATATGCCATAACATCATTCCCAGTTTAATTTCTGTCCACACCTCTCCTCAATCCATGTCTTGCCTTTACTAGTGCCTTACACAGGATGTGCATTCCACTACATCAGACACTGCCACAGTCGAAAGGCCAGGGCTTGGGCCAGTGGAACGCCTAAGGCTTATTCTGCCACCTCATTACCATGAGTCCATAAACCACTGTCTCCCACAGTACTTACTGGGAGCCTGGCAAGCTACACAAAGTTCATTCTGCCATTGAGGACTCAAGGGAGAATATCAATTTTTTTTCAGTTTTTTAAAAAGGATTCACTATGACTTGTTTATCAACACCCACAGGGACTTCTGTTATCTGAACAAAAAATTCACTATTCTTTTTTGTGAAGATTGTGATCACTGTGTGTGTGTGTGTGTGTGTGTGTGTGTGTGTGTCAGTGAGTGTGCTCCACTCATGTATAGGGGCTCACAGAAGCCTGAAGAGGGCACCTGGGCCTCTACAGCTGGAGCGACAGGCAGTTGTCAGCGGCCTGGTCTGGGTGTTGGGAATCAAGGTCAAGTCCTCAGAGAGAGCAGCCTGTGTTTTTCACCACTAAACCACCTCTCCATTTCCACAATTCTTTAAATAGATAAACAAAAGACAAAAAAAACAGAAACAAAACTCAGCTTTCTAGATAAATCTTTTCAGGTGAATAAATACAAATGAGTTTTGGTTTGTACCTTGAATGCCTGTCAGAGCTGCTGCCTAGGCCCTGATGTTTCTCCTTTCTCCAGCATCTATGCCCACCGTCTCGGATGCTCTTCTCTGTAGCCCCTGTGATAGGGAGGGCTTTGTGACAGTAGCATACAGTTCTTGCTTTCTATTCAAGCTTTGTTACCATAAACTATCAGACAGATTTTCTTAAATTAACCCAAAGTTACACAACACACACATGTCAGACAATATGCTACAACACATGCAAACTTTCCTCCTTTGCCTCACAGAGGAACTGAAGTTCCAAATGACAGACAAAGCCACCCATTTTCTGAATCCGTGCAAAGGAGTCCTATCCACACAGTCTTCACCAGCTACAGTCCAGTCATGTCTTGAACTATACCAATACTGGTAGATTTTGACCACAATTCACAGGCTACAAGATGCTGAAAATGATCGGGTCATACAGATAACAGCAAAATACAGCCATATCTCACTCTTCAAAACACAGTAGAGTGACAAAAATACATCCTCTGAAGCAACTTCCTCTAGTGAAAGTTGTCTTTGAAGGCCCGAATGCATTGAAAATCCATATTTATATCAAAATCACTGTATAGACACCATAAGGAAGTTTGTAAAACCACCCAGTGAAACACAATGCCAGTTCCAGGTGGACAGTCACCCAAGGTATGCCTGTGTAAGCATAGTGTGTTGGAAAACGGAAGAAAACCTAGACCATGCACAAAACAGAGGAGAGTGTGAAGGTAGGAAAGAGAAACAGGCAAGCATAAAGGCAGAGAGGAGATACTGTTAACACTTTCCAGATGTATCTTTCTGTCTTTTTTTCTTTTTTTTTTTTTTTGTTTTTTTTTTTTTTTTGAGACAGGGTTTCTCTGTAGCTTTGGTGCCTGTCCCAGGACTAGCTCTTGTAGACCAGGCTGGCCTTGAACTCACAGAGATCCACCTGCCTTTGTCTCCCGAGTGCTGGGTTTAAAGGCATATGCCACCATCGCCCAGCTCCTGATGTTTCTAGAAGGCAAGTGTATCAGAGGACCTGAACTAAAGCAGTAGCATTCCCATAAGTGGTTAGCACTTCTGTTTTTGTTTTTTTTTTAACCTCTGGATATGAAAAGCTGACTACTCACGGTGTGCAAAACAAGTTCCTCCCAGCTGTGTTCTAGGTTCACAGCGATGGACTCAGCCAGCTGGGACAGATGGGCTGCCATGTGAAGAACTGACACAGTTTGTAGTTTTCTCTATTTTGTTGATCATAGTTGTTTTTTCCCTAATTCATAACTCCCAGTGGGGACAGAATTCATTTTAACTTTACCAAGAAAGAGTATGTGTTGACCGCCTAACAAAACTCCAATTCTGTTTCTATCACCCAGTCTTTTGTGCTATGTGTGTGGGTGTCTGCCTGTGTATGAGTGCATCGACAGTAAACTGCCCAAGCCTTTCTCGATTGCTTCCCACTTTCTCAATTGCTGCCTTAGGTCTGTTTTCAGATGACCACACTAAAAAATAAGACCCTACGTTTCCTAGAGACCTACCAGACTGCATGGTACTAGGAGATGCTGCCTTGGATGTTTCTAAGAATTTTAAGGATTTTACTCCTATCTTATGTTTTTCCCCTGGCAGCACCTTGATGGCATCCATAGTTGGGAGCTATTATTTCATAAGAGGTTGAGATGAACACATCAGCTTCCACCCGAACAATCATTAGGATAATTTCATGTTCCACCTCCCTTGTTTTTGCTTACAGTTTATTTTACTATCACTGGTAAGGTAAAAGAAACAGGCAGGAACTTTTCATGGGTGCTGGTGGGTGGGTCCTACACAATGGATGGATATGGGAGCTTGTGTACGAAAGCTGTGACTTACTGTGAACTATGGGTGGGGCACAGTGCAGAATGTTCTTCTCACAGATGGTCTTCTAGAAAGAATTACATAAATAGTAATCAGTGAATACATTTGAAAGCAGGGACGTTAAGGATACATGGTGCATTTACATTATCACTGTGGGAAAGGCGAAGACCTGGGAGAAAGTCTTGGCTCTTTTCTCAAGACCAAAGATGACAATGAAACCAGGTGTGGGAATTGCTACCCCGAGTTATATCTCCCTGCCCCCATTTGAGGTGCTTATCTGCAAAGAACCTTAACTTCCCTCTGCTCCTGGAGTTGGATGAGGAAGTTTGAGTGCACGTGATTATTCCTTGATCCCTGCTGGGGTCAGGTGACAGTCCCTACTGAGGACAGGTGAAGGTGGAGTGCATGTGATCAGTCCTTGACCCCTACTGGGGTCAGGTAAGAGTTCCTCCTTGGGTCAGGTGACAGTCCCTTCGCAGCCCCTTCCCCATTTGGTGCCGTGGTATAAAAGCTAGCCCCAGCAGAACAATAAACGAGCTGCTGTTTCACCTCAACCTCGTGCTCTGTGGATTTTATTCAACCTGGACACCCTCCGCCGAGACTCGTGGTTCCAGACCGTGCGGGCGCGGTAACCAGGTGTGTTTTCTTGCTGTAGTATCTGCTTAATTATAAATGTCACCTCATGTTTTGCTTGCCTTAATAATAAAACTGAGACGTGCTTTGTTTGCACTACTCGAGTTCAAATGCCTGGAGTCCCTGACTCCCCAGGCTGGTCTTCGGAATATCATACCATCCGCAGAGACTTGACCTCGCTGGACACAGGACAGGTGGACAAACAGAGGTCATCCGGCTGTGAGGATAAGCAAGAAGGATTCCATGGACATCTTTAGATTTATTTTATTCTAATCCTCTTACACTATCATCTGTCAATTTACCATCTATCCATCTACCAATTATCTATTGGTTTGTTTGCTTAAGATGGGGTCTCACTATGCAGCCCTGGCTGGCCTGAAACTGGCCAGGCTGGCCTTGAACTCAAGAGATCTGTCTGCCTCTACCTCCAGGCTGGGATTAAAGGCCTGTGCCACGACTGACTTAATCTATTTATCTGTCATCTACCCATCTTCCCATCTATCATCTAATCGTCATCTTTTTTGGATTATGAACATGTAGAAACAACAGGCACACACTCAATAAAGGCGGACGGAAGCCAATTGAGCACTGAGAATACGGACGGATTAGCACACTGGTAAGAGCATGATGTAGTCAGTCGGCGCCGGAAGCAAGGAAATACGGGATCCTGACGTAACCGCGTAGCGCCGGAAGCGGCTGAGCGGGCCATGGAGGACGGACCCGCGGGCGGAACCCTCCCGCGAGAGGCTTCGACTGAGGAGGCTGAGCCGCTGGGTGCTGCGTGGAGCGGGGACAGCGGCCACGTATCGCAGAGCCACAGCAGCGCTTCCGGGCCGTGGGAAGATGACGGCCCCGAGGACGCGCCGGGTCGCGATCTACCGCTGCTGCGCCGCGCCGCCTTGGGCTACGCCTCCAGCCTGCTGCCCGCCACGGGGCCGCGACCCGAGGTGGAGGCTCTGGACGCCAGCCTGGAGGACCTGCTGGCCAGGGTGGACGAGTTCGTGGGCATGCTGGATATGATTCGCGGAGACTCGTCCCACGTGGTGAGCGAGGGCGTGCCGCAGATTCACGCCAAGGCCGTGGAGATGAGGCGCATCTACGGCCGGATCGACAAGCTCGAGGCCTTCGTAAGGATGATCGGCAGCAGCGTGGCCAGGATGGAGGAGCAGGTCACCAAGGCCGAGGCCGAGCTGGGGACCTTCCCTCGGGCCTTCCGGAGATTGCTGCACACCATCAGCGTTCCCGCTCTCTTCAAGTCGGCGCCCACCGGGCCCCAGCGCGCCGCCTACGAGCCGCCGGTCCTGTTTCGGACCGAGGACCACTTCCCAGGCTGCGATGACAGACCGCAGCTCTGAGCCTGCACCTCTACCGCGGAACTCCAATGAGACGCTTGTTTAAGAGATCCTGCTAACTGGTGTATATGTTGTCAGGATGTGAACTCTGAAAGTTCATTTTCTGCAAACGACTTGATATCGTTCAATGTCGAGAGCATAGATCCCCGTGTCTTCCAGTTATGACCCGAAAGTTGTTTGGTGGGGGGCTGGGAAAGCCAACTGAATTAATTTACCTGTGCAATATGGCAGAGCTGTTATTTTTATGACCTTTATTAGAGTTACCAGTGTTACCTTGTTAAGATTTATATATTTATATGATCAAAAGTGACCAAGAAATTAAAGCTGTATTCTTAAATCCTAACAGTGAGTGGTTCAGTTTTCTGTAGCCTTCTAGGATAGATGGTAGATTAATTAGTATCATATTCAGCTTTGCAGATTATAAACCAAAGGAGATAAAACAGTTTCTCAAGATAACAATAACTGGGCGTTTTGTTGCAGCGAGTCCTGAAGTTGTATTTGATAGTATGAGTCAAAGGCTTAGTTTATCATAGCAAGCATATTAATGTATGGTTATCAGTGTTGATTTATAGCACATTAACTCAAATGTTAGATTTCATTGAAAGAGATTTCCTTCTGGAAATTATTTAGCATATTTCCTGTTTTGTTTGTAAATAAGCCTGTCATTTATGTTTTGAGTAGTGGAGTAAGAATAGGCAACTTCTTTATTCAAAAACTCGTGCGGAAAACCAACCTTTCTGCTCTTTTCACTGTTCTCCTTCCCCTTTGGTCCCGTGGTAATAGTGGGAGGGTCTTGTTCTTTTACTTTGGGGATATAGAATGTTTATAGTTCTCTTACCAACAAACTACTGTTCCCTAAGTTGGTTCTCCCAGGTAGTAACCCCAAATAAGCACTCAGCTGAGGAGTGTATTGCTGTCAGTGAAGGTAAGTAAAATCAATAATGGAGCCAGGTGTGATGGCATACATTTAAAATCCAAGCACTCAGGAGTCAGGCAAGATCACAGGTACCAGGAGAGCCTAAGCTATAGAGTAAGTTCCAAGACTGCTTGGATAGCTAAGAAGAAATATATCAGAAAATAAATGACTTAGCCAGCAGAGTGAAGCATGCCTTTAATCCCAACACTCAGGAGGCAGAGGCTTTATTAGTCTGAGGCTAGCCTGGTCCACATAGTGAGTTCCAGGATAGCCAGGGCCACATAAAGAGACCCTGTCTCAGTAAATAATTAAACTTGATAATATCACTTCTTTGCCTTCTTATAGACCTATGTTGTATGGTGACATTTATTCATTTGCTTTGTGGTTCAAATCAAAGAACACACAAGTTTAGGAGGAGCTGTAGGTCAAACAAGTGACCTACATTTACTGTTCAGGATCTAGTTATTAATATATTTCCATGGCAGTCACTGAATGTGAAATTAGAGTTCCAGGCCAACTTGTACTAAAGAGTTGCACCCTGTCTCAAAAACCCCAAGAAAAGATTGGTTACATAAGGGGTTGTGGAGCTGGCTCAGAGAGTGTGGTGCATGCCCCACACCCATTGCCTGAAACTCCAGCCCCAGAAGATCGATCTGATGCCCTATTCCAGCTCTGAGGTCACCTGCATCCAGATGCACAAACGCACGCCCAGACACAGAAGTACAGATGAGTGCAAATACATCTTTTTTTCAAAGATTGTTTACTCTGAACACATGCCTTTAATCCTAGTGGGAGACAGTGACAAGCAGGGTTCTGAGTTCGAGGTTAGCCTAATCCACAGAGCAAGTTCCAGGACAGCCAGGGCCATGCAGAGAAACCCTATATTGAAAAAAATAACAAAAGATGGTTTACCTATCTCTGGGGGGGGGGATTAATCATGCTGAAGATAGAGTAGTAACTAGGACAAAGTATGAAAATATTCAAATAGATTTAGTGTCTATATAGTAAAATCCTTAAGTTCCAGAAAGCACAAGTTAAGCATTCTTAGAGTAACACATTGATTATGTTACTTAGATATTTACTTAGAAAACTGTAAGCTAGGCTGCGTAAAAGATTGGTAAGCACTAGGAAAAGAGACTCAACATTTTATTTTATTTTTTATTTTTATTGAGCTCAATGTTTTTCTCTGCTCCCCTCCCTGCCTCTACCCTCCCCTTCAACCCTCTCCCAAGGTCCCCATGCTCCCAATTTACTCAGGAGATCTTGAGACTCAACATTTTAAAGCTAATGACGTACCTTCAGATAGTCCATGCAGAAGGCCTGGTTCTGGAGATAACATACACACTTGCCTGTGAACCTTATTTCTAAGACATTTAGATGTCTGAAGTTCCAGTTAGTGGATGCTTTGGGGGTTTCTAGTAGAGATCTGTGACCCCCCCCCTTACTTGGTGTGAGGAGTTGCTGTCTGGCACGGCATAGGACATCAATAAAAGTCATTTGCCCTCAAAATGGAGGTTCAGCCAAATGTGATTAATGCCTGTAATCCCAGAATTCAGGAAGCAGAGGCAGAAGGTTCTTCAACTTGAGCTGCATAGTTCCAGGCTAGGATGGGAGTGAGACCCTGTTTCAAAAACAAAAGGAATGTCGGCACTCCAATACTATTTGGCAATGCCGCCTTCAGGCCTCTTGGCTCCCTCCTTCCAACTGTCTGACACCCCAGGAGCCTTCTTGGATCTTTGAAAACTGTTTATTCTACGTATTCCCAAGTTAGTAACACATAGAAAAACACCTTCCTAACCCATTCATTAAATATAGGCCAGGGACTGGAGAGATTAAGATTAAACTCAGTGATTAAGAGCACTGGCTTCTCTTCTACGGGACACCCGTTCAATTTCCAGCAACCCTGGGGAGACTCACAACTGTCTATAACTCCAGTTCTGAGGGCACCAGGCACGCACGTGGTGAACAGATATACTTATGCACATAAAATAAAAAATAAGAAAAACTATAAGTCATCTCTGCAGCTGGGGTCTGGAACACCCTCACTTAGTATAAATGACTGGCAAAGCTTGGGATGTGCAGCCCGCAAGCCAGGCACCCTTGGATAGGTCTACTTATTTGCAAAAGTATAACTGCTAAGATTCCCAGGATAAAGATGTTTCTCAGCTGATGCCGGCCTCTGGCAATCTGGATTGGAGTACGCATGTGCGTGCGTGCGTGCGCGCGTGTGTGTGTGTGTGTGTGTGTGTGTGTGTGTACATACATACAATATGATCTCTACTAAGGGGCAGCAAGCAGCCTGTGACTGTTTCCCAAGCCAGAACTTTCAGGGGTCAGTCTTGAAACTGTTCCTATTGACTGGCTGATACAGGGAGCAGTCGATACTTCCCAAAAGACCAGTTGGCCAAGGTTGTAAAATCATAGGCATATGGCCCCATGGCTGCTCACCTGCGCTTATAGTGCAGAAGCAGCTGGAGACCATATGTAAACTACTGTGCGTGGCTGTCTGCCAATGTAACAGTTGTTCTTGAGACACAAGGGATACAAAAGGACCAGGGAGATGGCAGTGGGTAATGTGCTTGCTGTGCAGGCAAGACAACATCAGTCCACCTCTCCAGCTGGGCAGAAAATTGGGGCACGGTGATGTGCATCTGTAACCCCAGCACTGAGGGGTGGAGACAAGTGGATCTCAGGAGGTCTCTGGCCAGCCATTCTAGGTGAAACAGATCTAGACTCTGTACACACACACACACACACACACACACACACACACACACACAGAGAGAGAGAGAGAGAGAGAGAGAGAGAGAGACATACACGAGGGAGGGGTGGAGGTTAAAACTGCACAATAGGAAGATGCTAATAATGGCTTGGAATTTCTAACTAGTGTGGGTACACAGCCTTCAGAAAAGGCCTCATGGGAGGGTGCGGGGCCAGTTCCTAAGGATGTTTTTCTTGCTGTTCAAAGTGAACAAGATGAAAGAGGGGCTCGGTGCCTGGTGGGGAGTGCAGGTCATGTGAAACTGAGTCACAGAAAGGCAGAGTCCTACTCTGTGGCCCTGACTGATGACTGACTTTCTGAACTTGGTCACAGCACTGCCTTCTGAATTCTGAGGCTGAGAGTGGCCTGCTGCTAGCGGAGAAAGAGGTGACACCCAATTTGTCACTGGATTGCCCCCAGTGCACCTCTTGCTCCGTGGGCACCAGCAGCAACTCAGTAGCCCTGGGTGGTCTCCTGTTCCTTTTTCCTTGCTTCCCACATTGTTAACACCGGCAAGGGGGCTTTGCAAAGCTCTGAGTCTGGCTGGGGAGATGGGTCTGTTTACAAAGGCTTGCTCTGTAGCACTAGGACCTGAGTTTGAGTCCACAGAAGAGAAGCCAGGCATGGTGATGCACACCTGTAATCCCAATACCAGTGAGGCAGAGGCAGGAGGATCCCTGGAGCTTGCTGGCCAGCCAGCCTAACCTACTCGGGTAAGCTATGAGGAACTCCATTTCAAAAGAAACAAAATAGTGAAGAGTGTCTCTTGAGGAATGACATCTCAAACTGTCTTATGCCCTCTCCATGCATAGCACACACATGCACATACCTATGCACATACATGCACATGCACCAACCCCCAACCACTCCACCCCACAAAACTCTGAGACAGATACACTGACCTTTACCCAATGCTCTCATTAATTTTCAAGGGCACTAGAATAAAACCAAAAATCTGTTGTGGGCTGCCGGTTCTCACAGGACCCAACCCCAATCCGACAACACTGCAGCAACACTTCTCACTTACTTCCCTACTTCCTGTTTGGGAGCCGCCCAGGGTAAGGCTGTGTAAGGCTGTGGCCTTATCTAAGCAGCCAACCTCACCACCTGCAGACATGACCAACAAGTGGATGGCCGCTATATAGGCCCTGCTTGGCCTGCCTGGATTCTCAGCAATAACAATTCATATGTCTGTCAAATGACTGACAGTCAGACTGGCCCAGTGAGTGAGCTATACCATAGCTGGGTATCGTATCAAAACAGGAAAGCAAATAAAATCATGTTTGCCAGGAAGCCAATACCATGGGAGGATCAAGAACACAGAGAGAAAATATGTGATTCCTAACCCAAGAACAAGGCAGATTGGTAGCAGATGTCAGATACCAGCATAATCCAAACCATGGTTCCTGGACTACACTGGTTAAACACAGCACAAGTATTTCTAGCGGAACTGTGCAGGCTTTGTTCCTAACAGCACCAGACATAAGGGCAGGACATGTTTAGAATTCATGTTTTCTAAGAATACCTTAAACGTGCTAAGAGGCTGTAAAGTCAAGAACATTTTTCAAAGTGACCTAAACCATCAGCCCGTCAATGGAGAGCGAAAGCATTCCTTTTAGGCTCTTGGTCGACCAAAGTGGGAGGGCATCCTCCCGGTGGTGTGAAGCCGGCTGGAGGAAAAGATAAAAAAGTGGTTATGTAAATAAAGCGTCTCAGGATCATCTGACTGCAGGACAGTTCCTTCCCACAAGGGGGCGCTACAAGCGCAGGTAAGGCGCGAAAACAGCGTATTCAGCCACAGCCTTAAGAAATTGAAACTCCATCGTCCAAGATTTGCAGACGGACTCAGCCACGATACCCGGACCTCCATGATAGACGCACAGAACACAAAAACAGAATGAACCGAAGCTGAGGCACAATGTCTGTTCCTCTTCCTGTAGCGAATGAGGAGAAGGGTGCATGCTAATATTTGGGAATACCATCTGATAGGCCTCACGATCGCCACGTCCTTCACTCTGCACTATCTTCATAGCTCTGACCTTCCTCCAAGAAAAGCGTGGTCATTTATTTACTTAATTCTTGTCTCCTGGTTAAGGGAAGGGCTTGAACTTTGTCCCCCTTGTCCATTCTGAACCAATGGCATCTAGAGACTAGCCTACTAGAAAGTACTATCAAAGTACCAGGGACGGATAGAGGGACAATTGAACGAAGGGGCAGCTGACGGGGAGGTTGAGCCGGCATCTGGTACCTGCGAGATTCTTGGTCCCCGTTGTGTGCCCTGACCTCGGCTTTGGAGGCATCTTCTTCTAACCTCTTCTTCTGTGTCCTTGGTTTACAGCCATGTCTTGCCAGCCTAATGTGTGTGCTTGCCTTAAAGGAGCACTCCTTCCCCCGCCCCTTATCCCTCCTGCATCCCTGCATCAGCCCATTCCCCGATAGGTTCTCTCTGGCGCACTGTATCAGTCAGAGTTCTCCAGAGAGACTGAGTCAAGATGTGCACACAGCTCTATGGGATGGGGTCACTGGGGAATTGGCTCTTGTAGTTGCAGGGGCTGGGCAGGCCCCAGCAGGTCGTCTGCAGGCCGTGGGTGTGATTTTGCCCAAGTCTGAAGAACCAGGGCAGCAGCAGGTGAGTGAATACGGAGAGGCTGTCTCTATTCTGAGTGGGGCAGTGCGGTCTAGGGAAGGGGACAGCTTTTGTTTTGTCTTGTTTTTCGAGACAGGGTTTCTCTGTGTAACAGTCCTACCTGTCCTGGAACTCGCTTGGTAGACCACGCTGGCCTCGAACTCACAGAGATTCACCTACCTCTGCCTCCCAAATGCTAGAATTAAAGGTGTGCACCACCACCATCTGGCTAAGAAAGGGGACATCTAATCTGGCAGGAGCAGAGCGCCCAGTGTTGTTCTAGGGTAGTCTGGGATGGACAGGGCCATTGACAAGTGAATATTGCCTATGCTGGGCCCCAAACCGGACCCAGAAGATGTCCAGAATACAACGGGGCAGAGCGGAGCTCAAGAAGCAACACATTAAAAGGCTCTGGGGTGGCCGCAAGGGGAATGCGGCCTCTCCACCAGGTCTTTATCTACTTTTCTCCTCCTCTTCCTTCTCCTCTTCCTCTTTCTCCTCCTTCTCTTCTTCCTTCCTTCTTCTTCTTCTTCTTCTTCTTCTTCTTCTTTTTTTTTTTTTTGACAGGGTCCCATGTAACCCAGGTTGACCTCAAAACCTTTCTCTGCAACCAAGAATGGCCAGATCCTCTGCATCCTTGGTAAGTGCTGGAGTTACAGACATGGACCACCATGTTAGCTTCTATCAGGTGTTGTTTTTGTTTTTGTTTTGAGACAGGGTTTCTCTGTGTAGCCCTGGCTGTCCTGGGACTCACTCTGTAGACCAGGCTGTTCTTGAACTCACAGATGTGCCTGCCTCTGCCTCTGCCTCCAGAACGCTGGGATTAAAGGTGGGTGCTATGGCCACCTGGCTTGTTTGTTTGTTTTCTATAAGGTTTTTAAGTGAAGACAGAAGGACTCAAGCACTGGGGCTGAAGTGGTTTCTACATGGGGCACTCAACATCCCAGTCATTTATTCTGACTGGTACTGGGTAAATCTGGAGGGACAGTGAAACTCATAGGTGATCTCCAGGAGAAAGATCGGGGCCATTGTGATGGTACGCGGCTGTAATCCAGCACTCAGGAGGCAGAGGCGGGAGGATTGTGAGTCGGAGGCCAGCGTGGTCTACAGAGTGAGATAGTGCCTGAAAAGCCACAGATGGGTCAAGGGTAGTGAAGGGGAGGGAGGGGAGAGGGATGGTGGGAGAGGGAGAGGTCAGAAAGTCTTCCTATTCCAATAAGAGACAAATATGCACCCCCCTGTGTAAAGACACATTCCCGAGCACGAACCCAGAGAACACCATGGGATCAAGAGGAAGGCGCTGGGTTTTCTAGGAAGGAGGAGAGGAAAGGAGCAGCGGTCGGGTGGCGGTGGATGCGAAGCGACTGTGATCAGGTACCTCAGCCTCTCCTGTCTGTAAAGTCTGTCGTGTGGGAGTTTTGGCCGGGAGATCCAGGTGAGGAGTCACGGAGCTTATCTGGTCTGCAGAGCCCCCATCCGTCACTAACACCAATGGCAGCCGTTACCCAGGACCCTGCCCTAGCCCCATGAGGACCGGGTCCCTAACACCTTAGAAGACCTAGCCTTGTGCGCAGGACATACTGCCTGTGGCCACGAGGGGGCGGTGTGGTGTAGCACTGCCCAGCAAAGCGATCTTTGGCCAATCAATTATTCATCTCCCTTGGCCTCAGTTTCCTTCTTTGGAAACAGTGATGGAGAATGGATGAGTTCAATGGACCTATGAAAGTCTCCTGAGAACCTGCCGAGCCCCACTTGTGCTGGGCTCAGAGGTCGTTTACGCCAGTCTTGTCTTCCTGTATGGCTGAAATTGGGTCAGTGTCCATGACCAGCTACAGCAGTCCCGTCCCCGCCCCCTTCCATGGAGATGCTCAGCTAAAGGGATATAGACTGTGAAGAAGCCCCAACCAGCAACCAGGAAAGACTGTGGGGGAGAGGCACTGAGGCCCCTGATGGGCAGCCTGGTCCTGCACTGAGGATTGATCAAGGATCAGCTTCTCCAGGCCCAGCAGTGCAGTCCCACCCAATGCCTGAGCCCCAGAATCTCCATAGACAGTTGTTTGGCCATGTAATGTTGAGTGATGTTCTCCATAGTCAATGTGAGAAGAGTTCTGCCATACACACCCACATCACATACATTGCAGTGTGAACCTGGCCCGGACTCGGGCAGTTCTAAGCTCCATGGCCCATCTGTCATTTACCAGCTATGAAACTGGTCATGTGACTGCTGTTCTCTGTCCACCAGTCTCTGTAGGAAGGGCTTCCACAGCCCACCTCCTAGGTTTACAGGGGAGTTGTCCATTTCACGTCCAGTGCACAGAACCTCCTAGGCTGTTTCCATTGGCCACTGGTTTCAATTGTCTGTGTCCTGGAGCGAGAGGCAGAGGGAAGGTAGCTGGGAACTCCATCCCCTAGCAGACAGTCTACCTGTAAACTTTGTTTGCTGCGAGTGTGTGCGCCTGTGGCATCACCCAGAGCCAGAGACCTGCCAGAAGCAGCAGATAGGGAGCAGGTATGCATGCTCTCCTTTCGTGCCAAGCTGGGCCTCCCCTTCATAAAGACCTGGTTCTTGCTGGCTGCTCTCCTGGCTCCCAGAGCCAAGCTCGATGATCTATTCTAAGCAGTCTGCTGTCCCTGGGCACACTCGGGCCTTCTGTTTGCCCACAGCCGGGCTGTGAAACTCTCATAATGTAGCCTTGTTCTCCTCACCACCCAGCGACCCGCTGCCCGGAGCCTGCCTGGGGAGGAGACTGTGCCAGCTGCACTGAGCTGGTTTCCAGGATGACACAAGCGCTGTGTGTGGCCAAAGATGGAGACATCTCTCTCCCTTGGCAATTCCTTCAAATTAGGGTCAATCTGTTACGGGCATTTTCGGTAAGCAGAGAAAGCAGTCTTTCCACTGAGCCCCAACACCAAAGCTATAGGTGTTGCCTATAGCTATAGGCACCAAAGGCTATAGGGCCTTTGCACGGACCATCTGGACCTTATGGGACAACCTCATCCTTCTTCAAGACTAAGCTAAAGTTGCCCTGTTTCCTCCTTGATGGGCATACATAGCTGAAGGCCGTTCTCTGTCATCTTGCCCTGTTGGTTTTCCCTCTGTGTATTTTCTGTCTTATCTCTAGACTCTCAAGTGTGCCCAACCTGAGGTACAAGAGGTGTTTGCATTCCAGGAGCGCTAACAACACAGCCCAATAGATTTGTAAATCACAACATCAAGTCACAGTGTCAAAGGGTTGGACACCCCTGCAAAGAGTAAGCCTCAGGAAAAGAAGAAGGACCTACCTAGATCATACCCACTCCCCGGGCTCCAGCACAGTGCCAGGCTCAGAGAAAGTCCTGGTCAAGACTGGCTAGTTAGAGGAGCAAACTAGCCACCTGATCAGAAGTTTAGAAGCCCAGCGAGCAACAGTTCACCTGCTTAACTGATGAGACCAGAGACACAGGCGGGAGAGGGACTGAGTCACCGCCCAGCAGCAAGCCTTGCCTATTGTGGATTTTCAACCACCTAATCAGGTCAGAGGCAGGACAGATTCTTGGAGCTGACACCAGTCCTAGCCTAGCACACAACACTGCACTATGGGTGTGGTCTGAGTGACCATGTCAAGGTGGCGCACAGGACCTCCAAATGTCTTCACCTGCAGCTTCCTGGGCCTGGAACGCTGCCAACCCATGGAAGGAACCTGACTCAACAGAAGCATCCCTCTGTAGTGATACTTTCTTTGTAATCTAACAAATAAAGCTTGCCTGACAATCAGAATGCAGAGCTAATCCATTAGTTAGCCACGAAGGCCACACACCTTCAATCCCAGTACTTGGGAGACAGAGGCAGACAGATCTCTGAGTTCAAGGCCACCCTCGCTACTTGAGATTGAATTTGTCTAAAAGAGAAACTGAGCTCACACAAAGGTGATCCCCGCAGTTGGGATCACAGGCCTTTAATCCAAGCACTAGGAAGGTGGAGAAAGGCTGGGCAGAGAGGAATATAAGGCAGGAGGAGACAGAAGCTCAGATGCAATCTGAGGACTTAGTCTGAGCATGCAGTCTGAGGTTTCATAGAGACAGCAGCCAGTCTGAGGAATCGTCTGTAGAGATAGGATGCCTCTTTGGTCTGGGCACTGATAGCGGTAAGAACTCTTTAGTGTCTGACGGCTCTGCTTCTCTGATCTTCAGACAAGCTTTATTTGTTAGATTGCAAGCAAAATATCACTACATCCCCTTCTAGGGTGGACAGCCTCACTTCTCCACTACTCTCTCCCTCTTCTCTGTCCAGGTCCTGGCCTTGCCTTTCTCCACAGAGGTAGTAAATTCTACCTATTCCCAATACAAAGGACTTGGGCTAGACCAGGCCTGTTCTGACTTGCCCATCCCCTGTCCCTGGTATTCAGTGAAAGTAGCTCAAAGAGATAGCCATTAGTGTCTATCTCTTGTGGAGTAAACAATGAACCTGCTACCCCTACAAGAAGATTCTCAGGCTGGGTGGGTCAGAACCCTATGCACCAAATGTTTAGCCGGTAGGGTCGGTATTGTGGTTTTGTTGTTCGGTTTAGTGTTGGCGATTAAACTCAAGTCTTCTGTGTGTCAGGAAAGTGCTCCTCTGCTGAACCGTACCCCAGGAACTTCTGGGTACAGAGATGACCTGAAGCCTCAAGACTGCCACCAGTTACGGCAAGGGGCTGGGAGAGGGGAGAACAGAGCTACAAGTGAGTACCCAGTGATCCACTGGGGAGGGGAGGGGTATGGGAGTGCCTGACCCCTGAGCAGAGTGGCCAGGCCGGGTTCCCCAGGGAGGAAGTTACACTGGAGCCCCAGGCAAGGAACGGTGACTCTGTAAGTAAGGACATTGACCAGGCAGCGCTTGGGACAGACTGGAGGCTCAGGCCATGTGGAGCTGACCGCAGACATGGGGGGGCGGGGCTGGGTCTGTTCTGCTGAGTCAATAACCAATATCAGCAGTGAAGACCAGGGGTGCATTCCCCAGAGGCAGGGTCTTAAGAGCTGGGAAATTCAGGGCCAAGAAGGAGATTCCCATCCCTGGGGGTATGGAAGCCAAGCGGTAGAGAGAGCTGAGGGGCTTGCCAGAAGAGGCCTGCCAAATCCACTCTGACCCAGAGACTCTACAGAGGTCTGTGACTGAAAACAGCCTCACACAGGCCCAGAGGGTGTTTAGCTGGAGAGATTGGCTTGGCTTTATATCACTCAAATATATGCAATGGTGACCGCAACAGGGAAACCCTCAGAAATCACACTTCCAGAAAGTTACCCTATTGGTCAGCACCCCTGCACCCAGCTGACGGCACTTCCATGTCTGTAAGAGAGGAAGATCAGAAACTACCTGAATGTTGATGACACAGGTGTGGCC